>NC_091118.1:20636468-21001468 GCF_040183065.1 Periplaneta americana | reverse complement strand
CGTGGCGAGTGATAATTTTGTTGAGTTATACTGGACAATCTGTTTCGTAACAGTGGCTTTGTAAATTGCTTTCGTCTGTATGTAAAATGTTTTGTAAAAGTTTACACATTTTTGTTTTTGAATTTTATGCCACTGCAGTAATCCATTAGCATCCGTGTATTTTGTTTCCCTAAATACATGGGAATTAGTCTGAATTCTGAGCTTTATTTAGCATTCTTACTTTCTTTTTTAATTGCTTACTTTTGGCGACTCTGTTGTACCAAAAGTAGTATCTACAGAAAGCATAGAGGTAGGGCTCCATGCTCTCTACACCGTGCGGAGCAAGATTGACCAATACTTGCATCATCTCGCTCCGCTTATTCAGTTCCTGGATAGAGAAGCCAGGTAATTATTGAAAGGCACATGGGCGTTTCGTATTTTGTGGTACAGTTCATTTCCCTCCTTATGTCGAGGGAACTGAACTCAGCCATCTGCAGTCAGTTGCCCTACCAACTCATATTATTCAAGTCCAATTTGTACTGACTAGCTTCACTGTGTAGACTACAGTTTCATTTTAATCTGCTAAATAATATTTATAGAAGTAATATGATTCTTTGCAATAAAATTCAGGGTAAATATAAAATAGGTGAATGCCACATTCTTGCAGTCACTGTTATTTTGGAATTTTGATACCGATTTGTTATTACATGAATGCATGAAAATATATATTCCCAATATAGTTGCTCAATGGATTGTGTTACTTGTCTTCGATTTCCTTAGTCTAGTACTTCTGGTGACCATATAGGGCCAAAAGTACTTTTTTGCAGAAAGCGCAGAGGAAGTAGGGCTCCATGCTTTGTGTAACGGTCAAAGCAAGATTCAGCTATTCATGATCATCTTGTTCTGGTTATTTAGTTCTTGGGTAACTCGGTAACCCCTGAAACAAACTCGACGGATAGCAGCCATATTGCATTTTGTGGCAAAGGAGGAGGATGTTTTTTTTCACGTCATAATTCGTGATACTGATAACTTTCATGAAGATGATTTTTTTTTTCAAATGATAATGATGTGGTTTTTGGAATTGAAAATGGTTTTTTTTCCACATGTTTTTTTAGATGGTATTTTTTCACGTGATTTTTTTTGGAGATGGTATTTTTTTCACATGATGTTATGATTTTTTAAATGGCTATGAATTTTTTTTCAAGCGGTGGCGAGTGATAATTCAGTTCAGTTATACAGTGGCCTTATGAATTGATTTCGTTTGTATAGAGAATGTTTAGTAAAAGGTCACATATTTTTCTTTTTGAATTTTATGCCACTGTAACAATCCATTAATGCCCATGTATTTCGTTTTCGTAGATACATGGGAATTATTCATAGTTTTGAGGTACATTTTGCATTTTTAGTTCCCATTTATTTCTTGCTTTTGGCTACTCTGTTCTACAGAAAGCATAGAGGTAGGGCTCCATGCTCTCTGTACCATGCGGAGCAAGATTGACCAACACTTGTATCATCTCGCTCCGCTTATTCACTTCCTGGATAGACAAACCAGGTAATCGTTGGAATGAAAGTGGACGGCACATGGCCGATTCGTATTTTTGGTACAGTTCGTTTCCCTCCTCATCTCGGAGGGAACTGAACTCAGCCACATTGCAGTCAGTTGCCCTACCAACTGATATTAATCAACTCCAATTTGTACTTACTCGCTTCATTGTGTACAATTTCATTTTTATCTGCTAAATAACCTTTATATAGTAAATATGATTTTTTGCGATAAAATTCATGATAAGTATACGATAAGTGAATGCCACATTCTTGCAGTCACTGTTATTTTGGAATTTGATACCGATTTATTATTAACATGAATGCAAGGAAATCTAATTTATAATATAGTTGCTCAATGGCTTGTATTATTTGTTTTAGATTTCCTCAGCCTACTTCTGGTGACCATATAGGGCCAGGAGTACTTTTTTACAGAAAGCACAGAGGAAGTAGGGCTCCATGCTTTGTGTACTGTGCAAAGGAAGATTGAACTGTAATTGATCATTGTGTTCTGGTTATTCAGTTGTTGGGTAACTCGGTCACCCCTGAAACAAGCCTCGCCTGATAGCAGCCGTACTGCATTTTGTGGCACAGGTAGTTCCTCTCCTTTCTCGGAGGGAACTGAACTCAGCCACCTTCCAGTCAGTTGCCCTACCAACTGATATTAATTAAGTCCGATTTCGACTAAGTAGTTCGCTTGTGTGCAACTTGCGCTGCTTAATAACTTATGTATTAAATTTTCTTTTTTTAGCATAATTAATATGATCTCCTGAATGTAAATTTATAGTAGGTGATTGTCGTATTTCTGCAATCACTGTTATTTTGAAATTTTCATGGGTCTGCCAGTTTATTTTTACAAGAATGCACGGAAATGTACATTTTCTGTATTTATATTTTTTCGTTTTTATTAAGTTTTATTAGCCTACAGATGTTGATATGCAAAGATAGCCTATTTCAATACATATCAGTTCCATAATCTTTATTTCTCATAATTTTGGCGATTCTAGTAATAAAATTAATGTTTACAGAAAGCATAGAGGTAGGGCTCCATGATTTCTGTGTTGTGTCGGTCGAGATTGAGGCATACTTTATCACCTTATTCTCCTTATGTCAGACTTCCCGGGAAGACGCATACCAAACGAGGCTGGACTGTTACCAGTCCTTTGAAATTTGTGACAGTTGATATGTCTCCTTATCTCAGCCACTTCGCAGTCAGTTGTCCTGCTGGCCCTTATTATTCAGCTCCGATGCAGACTTTTAGCTCTGTTGTGCACACTTTACACTGTATAATATTCCCTGTGCCACATATATTTATACATGTAATACTGATAATTGTTTACGATTACAATATAAACTGATGTACCTTTCATTTCTGCTATCAGTATTACTTTGTAAATTATGCTGTGGTATGTTATTCTGTAAATTTATGTATGACTTTACAACTGATTTGAATTTGTTTCATTACGATTCAATTTCGTAATTTTCACTCTGTTTTGAGGTGAATATTTTTAGTTTACATCCCTTTAGATAATTGAGACAGGAATCCTCTTTTATTCTGTGTTGCTGCCGGAGTTCTGTGCTTCCATTCGAAACTGTGAAGTGTGTTAAGTCAGTTGGACTTTCCATTCGGGTTACGAAACCCTTACCCCTATTGGGGGACAATAAAATGTTCTGTTACTTTCTGGGGCTTATTAATGAAGCTTGGAAAGCACCTTCACTGAACTCCGGCAATACAAAGCAAATTAAAATTGTCACTGTTGACAAAACTAATGCCTTATTCTCCCCAAACCCACTCAAACCCCAACCCTAACCACCCCAACCTACCCCCATCTATCCCACCCCACCCCACCCCTACCCGCCCCTGTACCCACCCCCCTTAATCCCATGAGGAGTTTTACCTCCATCCTCCACGGCGATCCTGCAGTGGGAAGTGCGCTCGATGTTCCTCCCACCGCGCCGGGGTACCATGAAAAGAAAGAAACTTTATGTTCAGACAAATTGTTCGCAGTCAACTAACTAAGTGTAAGCTACTTCATAAAACTAAGTCCCATAACACGAGTCGGCAAATAACGCCAACTATGACCGTGCGGTGTTATCTTGAGGGAGCCTTTGACAAGTGCGGGCTGTATGGTGTGTTCGAGCACATCGCACTTGTGGGCGTAGGGTATTTTAGTGACTTGTTTTGCGACGTTTTACCAATTGCTATGATTACATAGCATCGAAATGAGATGAAGGTAAATGCAGGGTCCAGCGCCGAACGTTACCCAGTATTCGCTCTTATTGGATTGACGGAAAACCCCGGAAAAACTCAACCACGTAACTTGTCCCAACAACGATTGTATGGTTGTCTATATCTAAAGACAGACACAATATCTTAGTAAAGCTTTGAATTGCATCCAGGCAGCTGTACCGTCTTTTGTATATTCGACGTTGCAGGAGATCTTTTGACTCTGCTCACGTAGAGTACAGGAGTCGTGCTAGACCTCCTTTAGCTTGGTCTCACCACGTGTAACCAGCAAAACACATCGTAGACGAATGCTGGATTACTTATGGCTACATATTGAACGAAATGATAATAGTCTCACCAGAACTCCTTCACAATGGCCACAATTTGTGCAACCAACTACATACATTGCACATAACATATTCGACGTTAAGTGGAGCTACTTGTGTTTCCATATTGATGTAGACGATAGCAGTCATTCTAGACTTGCTGTATAATGGTCGCAACTTGTGCAACCAACCACTGTACATACATTGTACATAACATGTTCGACGTTAAGTGGAGCTACTTGTGGCTCCATATTGACGTGGACGATAGCAGTCATTCTAGACTTGCTGTATAATGGTCGCAACTTGTGCAACCAACCACTGTACATACATTGTACATAACATGTTCGACGTTAAGTGGAGCTACTTGTGGCTCCATATTGACGTAGACGATAGCAGTCATTCTAGACTTGCTGTATAATGGTCGCAACTTGTGCAGCCAGCCACTGTACATATATTGTACATAACATGTTCGACGTTAAGTGGAGCTACTTGTGGCTCCCAGAGTTTACTAGGTGAGACCAATTTCTGCTCGTCCACACATACACACCCGCACATTGTCACTGTTTTGGTACTTTGGAATCATGATACAGTGTTAATTGTAGGATTAAATATCTATGAGCTGGCGACTGAGTGAGTATTTTTCATTTAATTTTGTTGGTTAAGCGTGACAGGTCTGCTGTCTGTCGGAGAAACATCGCAACTGGTTGATTGTACTCTCCTCCGTTGAGAGGAAAGAGCATTAAGAGGCAAACCTCTGAATAGTGGAAAAGCCTATCAAAAATAACTTCACTAAGCTCGTAAAACTGGAAGGTCTCCACTCAAGTATTTTATTTATAATGGTCATTGACTAGACTTGCAGCTAGAGCTGCGGTTCTTAATATCGCCCTCTATATTGAGCATATGCCTGATCGTATGAAGTGAGGTTGGAAAGCTAACATTTAAGTCTTGTTTGCATGCTTGTGTTTTCACAGTAGTGATTAAATAACATGCTAATGTTAACCTACATCGACTTTAGCGTCTTGGTGAATATTTTGAACGCATATCTCTGTTTCCACTCACTTTCCTGAGGAATATGAACCAGTACTGAAGGTAGAGTAACACTCAGTCCTTGATCAGGTCTTTCAGACTGTGAGATCACAGCTTAAAGCATGGCACACAGTGGTCTATTTCTCACTTTTACGGGAACATTTGCCCTAAAACTCAACCTGCTCAAATTGTAAAACACTGAAGTAGAAATATAGCCAGATAGTTGCGTAGCTCCTCTAAGTATCTTTTAATAGAATCAGCAGAGACAAGAGACCAATAACAACACCGTTAAACGGAGCAAAATATACACAGCTGTCAGTTGCTGATTGTCAGCTCTTTCAATTGGTTTTTTGTTTTCTTATAGCAAGTGCTCACTGTAGTATATTGTGAATATTTGAGTGTCATCATGGCTGCTGGTCCTTCAGGTAAATTATGTACCATTTTTATCAACATCTTTTGATTCTATCACTATAATACAATTCATTTTTGGATTAAGAGAGAAAATGCGTCTCAGCGAGTTTAGAACTAAATTGAACAGGATGGGAAAAAAATAACCCCCTTTCTTTCGGGCTAAAAATTATTTAATATTCTTCATTACACTCATATCTATGTAATAAGACCCCTCTTAATGTGCGTGGCTCTGCGGAAGTTAACTGTTTTTTATGTTTTACGCTGCCAGGCATGAGTCAGATAGTGACGCGAATGGTCATGCTTGAATTCCTTTTCAACGGAAGTCTTCTTTCTCGAGCAAATACTATTGTTCTAAAGAAGCAAATGGTGCACTTCATAACATCGAGAGTTCCTCAAATTAAGAGAGAGGAGATAGGCAGTAAAATTTCCCTCTTTTCTAACAAATTGTTACGTCCCGCAGTGGTCCAGGATCCTTATTTAGGAGGAGAAAAGTAGAAAAATGATATGTAAAAAAATGAAATAAAACTCTTAAATTATTTTTCCTTTATAACTGAGAAACACTAAATTGATAATCTTAATCAGCGGAGGTGGCTGCAGAGCGAGATAAGAGGCGGCTAACATGTCACATTTCCACCCAGCATTCTTACTCAGCAAGTGCCGCGAGTCTGCCGTTTTCTTTGTGCTGTAACTCTGTTGTAAGTGGTCGATTCCATTCATATTTGGTATCAACATGTCAAGTAGTTCTTTAGGTATGTAAAACTGTTTGTTTTTGTTACATTTAATGTTATTATAGTATGTAAAATTAGCATGAATGGACACGGGACAAAATATAAATGTAACCATTGAGTGCACACTTGACTAAGGTTTGAGAAAAAAAAAACACCCTTTGTTCCGTCCCAAAATGATTTTTTTTTCACTTCCTCGAGTATTTAACTCTATTTTAAATGCAGGCTTAAGGTGCGCAAATTTGCGGAAGTAATAAATTATGCGCACTCTTCTTTCCAGGTGCAGGAGTGCAATTTTTCTCCATCACAGTTATTTAAATATTTGTGAACCGAATCTGCTTGCGAAGTAAAGTTTATGGAATTCAAGGTGGAAGTTTATTAATTATGTATCATGCTTCCCGAGTGCCCAAAGAGTGCAACGGTACCTAAAATGATATATTTTTCTCATAAGATAATTTATCGTTGGAGAGCAAGAGGCTAAAGAATATGAGTTTTCTTTTTAATGAAATTAACATTGTCTTAGTGAACTACTTATTAAATTAGGTTCTCATCGTGATAGTAATGAAAATTTAGAGAAAATTTACCCTTGCAAAAAGTCGTGGCTGCCCAAGAAAGCTTTTCCATTGTAGCAAGTATGATTCGAAACAAAAACAATCCAGAGAATTAGAGCTTGTATACAAAACAAGTTTACTACCTGTGACTACTGTATAAATGTTCATGAAAATCTGTTAGACAAAAGAGAAGTTACTAATTTCGTCTAAATGCATTCCCCTATAAGGGGCAGTTCCTCTTATACCAACGTAATCAGAGTTTGTACACAAAACAATGTACTACGTGTAACTACTGTATAATATTACATAAAAATATGTTAGATAGGAGAAAAGTTATTAATTTTGTCTAATTTCGCCCCATATAAGGGATAATTCCCCTTATACCAACGTAATGAGAGCTTGTGTACTAAATATATATGCTACCCGTAATTACTGTGTAAAATTTCATAAATATATGTTAGAAGAAAAGATACTAATTTTGTCTAACTGCACCCCCTATACGGGGTAGTTTCCCTTATACCAACGTAATCAGAGTTTGTATATAAAACATATGCTACCTGTAACTACTGTGTAAAATTTCATAAAAGACTGTTAGAAAAGTTACTGATTTTGTCTAATTGCGCCCCCATATAAGGGGTAGTTCCCTTTATGCCAACGTAATGAGAGCTTTATACAAAACATATATGCTACCTGTAACTACTGTGTAAAATTTCATAAAATATGTTAGATAGGAGAAAAGTTACTAAATTTGTCTAATTGCGCCCTCTAGAAGGAGTAGTTCCCCTTATACTAACGTAATCAGATCCCGTATACAAAACATATATACTACTTGTAACCACTGTGTAATATTTCATGAAAGTCATTGAGATAGGAGAAAAGTTACTAATTTCGTATAATTGCGCCCCCATATAAGGGGTAGTTCCTCTTATACCAACGTAACGAGAGTTTGTATACAAGACATATATGCTACCCGTAACTAATATGCAAAATTTCATAAAAATCTGTTAGGTAGCTGAAAAGTTATTAGTTTGTCCCGCTAAATTTGCATTCTGGACCAGTGTGTGCCTGTGGGAATTGCCTATGGAACTAAATCTGATTAAAATCAATTCTTGTATTTTTTTCTAGCATCTTTTACTACATGTATTCTCCCAGCAGGTAGGCCTTATGATGACAGATACTGTTGTAAACGAAACAGTGAAAAGATTATTCCAGTCCAGTAAAATCGGATAACAATAGAAATGTGTACATGAGAACAAAACTGTATATACTCGTAATTTCAGTATTCCATAACTCAGACTTGTAGAATACCTTGAAAATTGTATCTTAATTTTAAAAAATCACGCTTTTGCTATGTCGGGAACATGGTCGTCGGTTTTATGTGAATACTTCTGCCTTAAGTGGACAGATCTAGGCGAGATCTTTCGTTTGGTACAAAATTCAGCATGCCACCACATCGGAATCGCGAGATATACTGCCCTGAAATTATTGCCTATGCCCAAAATGGTCCTGAATTGATTAAATATCATCGGAAGCATATTTCAACAGCCAGTTGGGATACGCCTCTTTCAAATTCAATATCTGAACAATATATTGGAATTATTATTAACTCAATGACTCTTCATTGATTTGAATTCGCTTTATTGTGTGGAATGAAAGAGTGCACATCATCATCATGATCCTGAACTCCGTCGGTTTCAGCCAAGTGTAAGCTGATCTCGTTGTCTCTGTGAATTTCGTATCGTCCTGTAGATGGGGGTGATACTGAACACTCTAATTTTAAGAGCCTGTTCCTACACAGCTTAATTACATTGAATTGTATCATATTTTCCGGCACCAACTTGTGGCACCTAACATAATTATATATGTTAGCTAGCTAAAGGTGTAACACTGCAACCCGGACGTTCGCGGGTTCGATTCCCTATGTGATCATTGATTTTCTCTAACACTTTCAGCCGCAATATTCCCCTGGATTTTTATTCAGCCCCAAATGAAAATGAGGTGCATTTCCTTCAGGGTAAGGACGGCGGGCACGTAGGGCTGATATCCCTACTGCCATTAATGCCGATTGTATGGATGGAGCCTTAACGTCCCGCGACCCTCTGGGCCGATTTGGCCTGTAATGGAATTGCGTTTACAGACTACTTTGTTCAGTTGTAACTTTTCACTGAGGAATTCATTTTGCCATTCAACATGCGTGACTACTCGTATATTTGGAAGTACCTTCTTCCAACGTAACTTCGGTTTGTTTATTTAATGCATAATTTGAGCAGTGAATTGAATTGTTCTATAGCAAATTAATTTTAGAAAAGACTGTACTGTTCATCTGATCTGTTTAATACAATGAAGGACCTTGCCATGTGACATGCGTAATTGGTACGTGTTTGCATATTTGCTGGTTACGACTCGTGAATCACTTACAGCTGGATTCTGAAGCAGGCCCTACCGTAGTCATGATTTGTTTTCTTCGGCCATTAATAGCGGCCAACTGTGAGACATGTTCGCCTGTTTTTGTTCCTGTTGAATTCGAAAGGTCTGTGATTTGGTGCTTCCACTGTAGTAAGTTGCTCAGTTCTTGCAGTATGAAGGCGATATTAGAACCTGTGGCGTTATTTGGCTTTTCTCCCTTACAATCTTTGACTCTGTAAGTCGATGCATAGTCTAAGACTTGTTTTGTTAATACTGATTACGCTGTATATGAGTAATTCGCTATTAGTGATAGCATGTTTATAGTAGTGTTGATTTAATCGCTTCATAATTTAGTGCTATTTTTAAAGTGCTATCTGCAATTTCCACGATGAGTCTGTGCCCTCAAAGTATGTGCAGCACTGTCAGAAATTTGACACAAGTACTTTCGTTGTGATTATTCTTTCGTCGATTTACTGAGGAAGTATTTATTTTATATTCCTACTCGTGTTATGAGACTGCATCACTTTTATAAATCTTAATACGTAAATGCAGATGGTAAATATCCTTACCTGTATGCAGATATTAAAAAAAATCTATTTTTGTTTGTTATGACTTTATTTAGCGTCTGAATGAGATGAAGGTGGTAAGATAATGACAGAAAGTGAACCAGAAATTACTACAGATTTTGTATAATGACGAATAAAATTTGATTAGAACAGGAATTTAATTTTTGCTGTATAAATATTAAGATTGAAATAAGACACTGATTGTATACTATAAATATCAAAAACTATAACTACAATAACCTATACCTATCCTACACACTAGAACACTAAGAATAATGATAATAGTAATGAAGCAGATTCTCGACTTACCTTAATTGTCTTGGCGACGAGCCCTACGAGGACCGCGGCCGTGCAAGTTTTGCCCTAATCCCCTCCGTCCCTGTGTCTACGCTCCGTCCCGTAATTTCTAAGGACCTTTTCATAGAATTCTAATTGCTCCTTGGTAGGATTAGATGCCAAATATCTTCTGTACAAAGCCTCGTGTTGCTCCTCTGTCATGCCTTGGCTGAAGTCGCGTCTGCCCGTACTGGACGCGCCAGCAGGCTGCGAGCGAGAGCCCCCCGGAGTCTGCTGGCTGGCGACTCTGCCCGTACTGGGCTTTGTAGCAGGCTGCGGGGCGCTCTCCCTCTGGGAGGAGCGCCTCGCTTCCTGCTGCCTTTGACGACTTGACCAGGGAGGAATTCTGTCTGTACGTTGTGGGGTGGACGGTCTGTCTGCCATTCCCGCCCGCATAGAGGGTGACGGCTTGTCTTCCTCCCGAGGTATCTCACGAACCTCGGGAACAAGCACAAGCCTCACCCTCTTGCGCGGACGGTCGGCCCCCTGTTCTTCTGGTGTACCCTTTTTGAGAATAGAGCGGGGCGGCGGGGGTGGCGGTGGTTCGGATGAAGATGGATGTGGGGATGAGGGGGGTGACTGTAGTGTCACTGGTGGTGGGCGTGTTGGTGTGCAGGGGGGTGCGTAAAAGTATGGAAAATGTGTGCAATAACGGGAGTGTGCGTGTGGTGACTGTGAAGGCGGAGACGGCGGAGGAACACGATCAGGGGACGTGGAGGCATCACTTCTCTCCGGTAGACGGTTCCATAGGTAATAGCCCCCCAACCCCACAGTCCCAACGATACCCACGGTTCTTACCAAATCTGGCATACCCCACGAAATCCGCGATGGTGCTTGCACAACCGCAGGTCCTCCCCAGAACGCATTCTTGAGGGATTGGAGCTTCAGAGAGTGGAACTTCAGAGATTGAAAAATTTTCGACATCCTAAAGCTGCGAAATCACAATCCCAAGTGTTTCCAGGGAAACGATCCCCACGTCCTGTGTGTTGAGCATTGTTGATGACGTCGCCACGACAATAACCAAGCTGCGAGTGCGTTCAAATACCGATACAATAAAAGATGCGAACGTTTACACTTCTTCTATCCTTGCGATAATATTATTTCCTTGTTTTATGCGAATAGTTAAAACATGTGATTACTCTTATATAGCTAGACGAGTAGGTATTGAATACCGACATACAAATACAGAGGAATTAAAATTTCTATTAGAAATCAATCAGCTTTCTTATACATAAATTGTAATTCAGGATTAGTTCTTTACTCGTTTTGACTTCATACGGTGATATATTATTTAGAGGCATCTTCTTGTTTGAATCCTAATATTAATGTGTCGTAAGATAAGCAATTCTTACGCCGAGGACAGGAAAATTTTGGTATGCCTCAGATTAGTAAGGGACAGATGTTGATTACCTAAAAATAACTGAAGATAACGAATATGCTTCATGCCCTTACATTTACATAAAAGTATTCCAAACACATAAGCTGAAGTGACCTTAAAAGTTAATAAACTGTTGGACGATCTTAAACTTCAGAGTGTCAGTGCTTGCAGAGGGACAAAATATAACTCCACCGCTGGTTTCAATAATTATTTCTTTTTGAATATAAACTGTACTGGATAAATGCATCTACAACATATTACTGCCATATATTATGTAATACATTAATGTTTCTATTACTTTAATTTTCTATAATGGCCCATTTTCAATTGATGAAGTAAGTAATAATAAATATAATATAGTAACCTACATTTTTTAAACAATTCGTTCTTAAATGCAGTCAGTGAACCTTTGTCCTGTAGGACTACTCCTTTGTACACTTTGTCAATTGAAAATGAAAGCAAAGCAGAAGTTGAGAATATTTTCATATCTTTCACGCAATTTTTTTAGTTTGTTTGATACGGACAATATGGCGGAAGTAGCAATTGTCTATCATTGAGCCTGAAAACGTGTACACTATGTTAATTAAACTCTCAAAACATACTTCAGTACTTCACATACAGCTTGGTTCAATTAGAAATAAAATCATAGCAGAAGTAGATTACAAAAAATTGTTAGCTAGTATTTGAGACGGTCAGGATGCCAGAACTAACCTTTCTCTGAAGTTTGTATGCGGCCCGTAAAACTCTCACGCTCTTACTAATAAACCATGTATAAATTTTATACGAGACTTATGCAGAGTTGAGACAGAAAACGTTACTAATAAACCATGCATAAGCGATGGATGTATAAACAGGCTGTAACTATACAATGGGAATTGCTTTGCAGTAGTTATATACACGAATGAAGTAATGACGAAACTATGACGTACCTGTGTAACAGTCATACTGTTATACACGACTTATCTTATTGGGTTATTTTACGACGCTGTATCAACATCTAGGTTATTTAGCGTCTGAATGAAATGAAGGTGATAATGCCGGTGAAATGAGTCCGGGGTCCAGCACCGAAAGTTACCCAGCATTTGTTCGTATTGGGTTGAGGGAAAACCCCGGGAAAAGCCTCAACCAGGTAACTTGCCCCGACCGGGATTCGAACACGGGCCACCTGGTTTCGCGGCCAGACGCGCTGACCGTGTTATACACGACGTATGTAGTGATTATTAGTAAGGAATTTGCACACGAGGTATAAATGAGCTACTCATTGTATAAGTATAAGACAGTTAAGCGTCTGTATATGGAGTTTTTATTAATAAAACCGTCAAAGTATAGCCCTATGCTTTCTGTAAGTTATACTTCATATTTGGGGAAATGTAACGTTGCGTAAACTGCACAAGTCGTACTGTACTCAATAACTTTATTGAACGCTCTGTGGCATATACAACAGAATAATAATAATAATAATAATAATAATAATAATAATAATAATAATAATAATAATAATAATAATTTGTAAGGCGTAACATGGGCAGTATTGTGAGAGGATGTATACTGGTGGTGGTGGTGGTGGTGACCGTGGTGGTGGTGGTGACCGTGGTGGTGGTGGCGGTGGTGATCGTGGTGGTGGTGATCGTGGTGGTGGTGATCGTGGTGGTGGTGGTGATCGTGGTGGTGGTGGTCATGGTGATAGTGTTGGTGGAGGTGGTGGTGGCGGTGGTGATGGTGATCGTGGTGGTGGTGGTGATCGTGGTGGTGGTGGTGGTGATCGTGGTGGTGGTGGTGATCGTGGTGGTGGTGGCGATCGTGGTGGTGGTGATCGTGGTGGTGGTGGCGGTGGTGATCATGGTGGTGGTGGTGGTGATCGTGGTGGTGGTGGCGGTGGTGATCATGGTGGTGGTGGTGGTGATCGTGGTGGTGGTGGTGATCGTGGTGGTGGTGGTGATCGTGGTGATGGTGGTGGCGGTGGTGATCGTGGTGGTGGTGGTGGTGATCTTGGTGGTGGTGGTGATCGTGGTGGTGGTGGTCATGGTGATAGTGGTGGTGGAGGTGGTGGTGGCGGTGGTGATGTTGGTGGTGGTGGTGGTGATCGTGGTGGTGGTGATTGTGGTGGTGGTGGTGGTGATGGTGGCGGTGGTGGTGTTGGTGGTGGTGGTGATCGTGGTGGTGGTGGTGATCGTGGTGGTGGTGATCGTGGTGGTGGTAGTGGCGGTGGTGATCGTGGTGGTGGTGGTGATCGTGGTGGTGGTGGCGGTGGTGGTGTTGGTGGTGGTGGTGATCGTGGTGGTGGTGGTGATAGTGGTGGTGGAGGTGGTGGTGGTGATCGTGGTGGTGGTCGTCGTGTTGGTGGTGATCATGGTGATAGTGGTGGTGGAGGTGGTGGTGGCGGTGGTGGTGTTGGTGGTGGTGGTGGTGGTGGTGATCGTGGTGGTGGTGATTGTGGTGGTGGTGGTGGTGATGGTGGCGGTGGTGGTGTGGTGGTGGTGGTGATCGTGGTGGTGGTGGTGATCGTGGTGGTGGTGATCGTGGTGGTGGTGGTGATCGTGGTGGTGGTCGTCGTGTTGGTGGTGATCATGGTGATAGTGGTGGTGGAGGTGGTGGTGGCGGTGGTGGTGTTGGTGGTGGTGGTGGTGGTGATCGTGGTGGTGGTGATTGTGGTGGTGGTGGTGGTGATGGTGGCGGTGGTGGTGTGGTGGTGGTGGTGATCGTGGTGGTGGTGGTGATCGTGGTGGTGGTGATCGTGGTGGTGGTGATCGTGGTGGTGGTGGTGGTGGCGGTGGTGGTGTTGGTGGTGGTGGTGATCGTGGTGGTGGTGGTGATCGTGGTGGTGGTGGCGGTGGTGGTGTTGGTGGTGGTGGTGGTGATCGTGGTGGTGGTGGTGATAGTGGTGGTGGAGGTGGTGGTGGTGATCGTGGTGGTGGTGGTGATCGTGGTGGTGGTCGTCGTGTTGGTGGTGATCATGGTGATAGTGGTGGTGGAGGTGGTGGTGGCGGTGGTGGTGGTGGCGGTGGTGGTGGTGGTGGTGGTGATCGTGGTGGTGGTCGTCGTGTTGGTGTTGGTCATGATGGTAGTGGTGGTGGAGGTGGTTGTGGCGGTGGTGGTGGTGGTATTAAGCATTATTTTCCTTTCCACAGTTAAGCCAATAGCCAGTGATGTTTAAGCGCCTGCACCGCGTGCTCTCAGCAACCCGCACAACATTTCCTTAAATCGATGCAAACAAGTGAACCATTGCTTGCGGTATTAGCACGTAATACAGGCGCTTTGACGTTCGTGCCATTAGACCTTATCTGCAACTCGTAAAAACTATACACTAAATACCATAAATGAGGAGCTTATTTAAGAATACGTCACACAAAATTACATAAAGACAATGAAAACAAGCGACATAAAAATAACTGGACATGAACATTAAGGGGACACTATGGTGGAATAATGGTGAAAAATTAAGAAAATTCACTTAAAAATTTATTGTGACCCTCTATTTATACCGAGCTCAAAAAGCTATGACTATTTTGAAGCTTTTGAGCTAATATAAACTATAAATTGTGAAAATTGTGACGCAAGGATCCTTTTTAGTGATATCAATATAAAATACAGTTACAAAATATCATTTGAAATCTATTAGCCCTAATGGCACCAAATTTTGTACAGATGATAGCATTGTAGGCGTGTTTATGTCATTTAAAATTCATAAATTTTGGATGAAAATTGTAAAAGATTTAAAACTCACATAAGTATCCCATTTACCAAAATAAACAATTATAAGCACTAATTTAATACAGAATAATAATAATAATAATTATTATTATTATTATTATTATTATTATTATTATTATTATTATTATTATTATTATTATTATTATTATTATTATTAATAGACAATAAAAGTACAAAAGAGTTATCGGAGACTTTAATAAAATTACATAAAGTTAAACAAGCTGAAGAGTGTTCATGTGTAGGGCTAGGATTTTGATGACCTATAAATCATTGACATATTGATTTATTGATATAGTTCACAGGTACAAAATTTAATAATATAACAAAAGATCTATAAACAAATGTAGTTCTACATACTAAATATACAATTTCCTAGACTCATTATTTTATCGCAAATCTCAATAATTTATTGGTTCAAACTTGCACTTAGACCTATAAATCATGAAAAAATGTCTTAAAAACAATGCATTTATGACCTAAAAATCTTTCAAAAATGCCCTTAAAAATGTCCTAAAAATTGATCTTACATAATTGGCTTAGTAGGAAAAGAGGTTTTGTACTACTTAATATTTAGACTAGTAATTAAATTAAATTTTACATAATTTGTTCTAAGTAGTACACTTTAATTAATTATTTTACCTGATGTAGTTTCCATGTATGATCGTTCACCTCTGCGTCAGCATGTGGACATGAGGTCAGTAGTCAGCTGGTCGGTCTTGGCCCTTCATGGGCTGTAGCGCTTGGATTTACTTTACTTTTAGTTTCCATGTAGTCTACCACAAGGCCACTCTTATCCAGAATTAGCAGGTATAGAGGAGTCTATATTGAAGGGGTGGGTGGACTGATCCATTACATGAAGTGTACTACGTTAAAATGAAAATATTTTTGTAGAAAAACGATTAAGATATTACACAAAATAAAGGGTATTAATGGACAAAATATGTAAAGAAAATATCAAAGGAAGTAAACATTATTTTACATTAATAATGGGGATTTATTGCCAAAATTAAATAAAATTGCCTAAAAAAGACCGAATAAAACAAAAAATGCTTTTATGAGTTGAAACAGGCAAAAAATGCCCTAACAAATATGTCTTAAAACACTCAGTTTATCACATATTGTATAAATTCTAAAGCAGCTATGTTTCTGGCTTACTAGAAAAAAGATGCAATTTCATCAAAATCTTAGCCCTAGTTATGTGGAATTAATATAGAAATATAAATAGGGATTAATGAATCAAAATAAAGGAAATTATAATTTATATCTTTTATTTCACAAGACACTAGTTTTATTCAGAGGTACTGTTTTTCAGCAGCAGAGATTTAAAACTTTCAGACCTCGACTATTCCTGACGTCTTGTGGCAAAGAATCCCAGGACCGACTGTCGCTATTGTGAAGGAGGCAGAGCACAGGGATGTTCCATGGTTCACAGACACAGTAGTAACAGTGGTGGTGGTGGTGGTGGTGGTGGTGGTGGTGGTGGTGGTGGTGGTGGTGGTGGTGATGTTATTTAACGCCGTTTTCAACTGTAAATGTTGTTTACCGTGGAAACTGAACGTGGGCTAGGTATTTTCGAATAGATCGGTAGCCACTAGTCATAATTACGTCACAGGTCTGGGCCTAGGACTTGTCGCTGTATTGAGAGACACGGTATGACTAAAACCACTTTTTTCGGTATCAGTAATACTGCATGCTACTTACTGACGTTTTTGTTTTGTTTTCCTGTCGCAGTTATCTAGAGTCACTCGCTATTCTTTTCCATCCACCATATTGCTACTCATCAGCCTCTATTGAACTGCTAACCTCCTGCCCCTGTTGTTTTACTCTCCTCCCCAGCTGTCTGATCAGAGCAAATGAAACTTTTCGTTCTGCAAATGTATTTCACAATGTTACATTTGTTGGGATGAAATTTCTGCACATCTGCTCTCTTAAATTAGCTGATTGTGAGCATATTGGGAATTCAATCAATGTTTTTCCCAGGACTCTATGAAATATTTCGTATAAAACTTTTTTTTCTCGAAAAGGAAGCAAAAACGATCAAAATTGTATTAATGTATTTGGCTTGAAATATCTCAAAGAATAACTCTCTGAAATTACGTTCATCATGTACATTTTTCAGTCACGTGTGGAATAATCATAACGAGAAAAACGTACTGTATTATTATTTATAATTTCTCTTAATTGATAGGGTGATTCGAATGATGTGTGTGAAATGCTAAGTAGTGAAATGTATGACTATTTGGATCAGACATTATAAATAACTTTTTTTTTAATACGAGATTGTTTCACCGACATATTTTGGAGTGTAATTTGAAGCACTGTGATATTATAATGCGATTTCTATTACATGGGGTTGCTATTACTGATTTGGAATGTAATAATATTAGAACAACATTAAAATATCATGAAATAGTTTTTTAATATTGTAGTAAACTGTGGTAAACTTGATATTTGGGGAAAATTTGACCACAAAAAAGAAAGATTTAAATCATGAAATCGTCTCTAATTGTGACCAAGATTAAATTATAAAAATTAATTTCTTAAGAAACAGAGAAGAAATAATTAACATTAAAAACATATTCAGTGGATTTGATATCATGATTTGATTTTTTGTAGTCTAATTTACCCCATTTGTCAAGTTTACCTCAGTTTACTGTAGTTAGAAATTTAATATATTAACTCTATGTATATAACAATTACAATTATGACACAAGACGAAATATTAATTCAACATTAGTAGAACCTAAATGTCTCACATCTGCTGGTCTAAAGCATAGCATTAATTTTGGCCCTCGGTTGTACAATGCTTTAACTAAATTACACCCAGAACTTCTAACATGTAACCCACTAACATATAACAAGAAAATTAGAAACGTGTTAATATCTTCAATTTGATTAAATAAATTTATAGCCTATGTGTATGAATTAATCAACCTATATTATATTTGTATTCTATAATTTTGAAATATATATTAGTCCTACTTTTCACGTGCGATATTATTCTTCTATAGTGTTAATATTATATTATATAATTCCATTGACGCTGTAATTATATTTTAGTTCCTATTTTATTTTACTTATTTATTTATATTATTATTTTTTATTTTAATATTATATCTGAACTGGACCGAGCACGAGCGCTGCTCATTCGGTCTCAAATTTTGTTAATACTACTGTATCTTCTTTTTATATTGCTTGTATTATTTTATTTGTATTTCTCTTTGTTTGTTTTGTAATTATATTTCTTTATTCTGTATATTTGAAATAAATTAAATTAAAAAAAAATAAAAAAAATGCTCATAACACAGAATCAAATATTGTAAATGAGAAAAATAATACTTCTATCTCCTATAAAATTATATAATACCGGTACCAGTATATTTTAGTTTTACAGAATGAAATATTAGCAGGATAACACTCTTATAATATATGAATTTTAAGATTTTAATAAGTAAAAACTACATTTATTATTTCTCTTGAAGAATGTTTATGTTGGTACACTATACTGATGATATAAGAGAAACATTGATGGCAGTAGAAGAAGGGAATGTTGGCGAAAATGTGAAAATTAGTGGAAATTATCGCAACAGGAAATCTTAATCCAGAAAACTGGCTTCATTAAAGATTTTTTTTTGGTCAGTCATAAAGAAAATTTTTTATGTAGGGAATAGTTTTTAGAATAACTCTTCTCGGATTCTCAGTCAGGTGAGTTGGAGATTTGCTTCCAATAGTTTTTGTGAATTTTTTTTTTTATTTTTATATTATTAAAGTTGTCTTATTTTGGACAAAAAAGAGAGAAAATCTTTGACTAAATATGTAAATTTATACTGTATGCTTGTACCTCATGTTGACAGAAATAAATCAAAGTAATTTGTAATATTTTTTCAACCTCATTCACAAAATTCCATTTTTCTCCATTTTATAAAAAAAAAAGGTGTTGGCTAACATGTTTTTCCGTTCAGGTCTTCAATTTCGTTTTTTTTATTACAGGTACTTATTACATTCATACATGTCTGCTTATTACAACTCTATGTTTAAATAATTTGTCGTAAAGTCCACTATAATGCAGGCAACTAAGCATCGCATCATGGATTTTTACGTATGGGGACATTTAAAAGCAATTGTGTATTCAAGATCTATTAAAAACATTGAAATTCTTCGCCAGTGTTTTGAAGAAAGACGTCAGCAGAAACAACAGACACCAGGAATATGGAAGAGAGTAAAACAACCAATGATGCAGCTCTTAGAAGTCTGTATTAGAACTGATGGTGGTTATTTTGAGCACAGTCTATAAAATTATGCATGAACTTTGTGAACCAAGATGTGAAACTAAGTTGTAATTAGTGCATGCCTGTGATCTAAAAGTCCGGTACCTCTAATTTAAAAAATGAAAGCGCAATTGACTAGTCATTACATTACTTTTTCTCTTGCATTAGGTAATCCATTCACTCCTTAAAGGATATTAGTTAAAACAACCTTTATACCGGGTATTTCAGAATTCAACCGAAGAAATGTAAGGCGTTGTGGACAGGTTTTAGATAGGGAACTAGGGTTCTGCGTGTTCAAACTCGCACCTAATTGCGTGAAATATGTTTTGAGCCAGTACACCACTGATTGAAGTCTTGGAATAAAAAGAACTACTACGAAGGGACTCGAACGAACTACCTTTTGATGTATTGAACTGTTTCAGTAATGTCTGAGTAATATTCAATGGACTCGTTGTTTAAAATTTCGTGAAGAAATTTATTTGATGTATGATAGCCGGCTCCGCTAATTGCATGAAGAACTTTTCTTTGAACACCAGCGTAGTTTACACAACAATTTTTTATTAAACTCTGATCATGATGGAAATGCATAAAGTATTATCTGAGTAGCGTAGTGTAAAAGTTACGTTTGGACATGGGTGACTGAAGAAATGGCACAACTGAACTCATCGGCAAACTGAAATATTGTACACTGACGTTCAAAGATATCCGATCCTACTAATCGATAGTGATCGATAATTTGTTGGTGTAAATGTGGATTCTTTAGTTATTACTTCAATGAATAGATGGCGAAGATAATGGTCACTGTTGCCAATCGTAGATAAATATACCCGCATTATACTCGTAGAATTCAACTTTCATCCCACTCTGCTGGTTGTAAACAGTACTGAGTTTGGCTGGAAACCGCTCATATTGTCTATTATAAGAATAATTTATGCTTAATCTACATAATAATTTTCCCTGACACTTTTTAACGTCTCCCATTAATGGAGCCACCTATTGAGAACAAGCGGAACTGTTTCAAAGTTTGTCAATTTTTCATATCTCTGGTTCTTACTTATCCCGTGGTTAGAAAGTTCGCTTACACGATCATAAAATCATGGGTCGGACACCGTTGAACGTCAGTGCACCGTATATTTCACTAAAGAAAAATTATAACAATATGGTAGCAATCTTCGTTAACCAAGAAAGTAGTAAAGCAAAGTTCATGTTGCACTGACACTATTACCTTGTACGTACTTATATAATTTCAACATTTTTAAATTAATAGTAATCCTATTTATTTCTAAATCTAACATTAATAGTGTGAATAGGTTTGTGCACCCCTGAGTGCGTTCAGGAGTTGGGGCTAGTAAATTTCTGTACTATGCGAGAGGGTCGAATGTAAAGGAGTGGATATTAGAATTGGGTCAACTTCCGCTTTATTAATTTTATCACGATTATTTGTATGTATATGGAATTTCGATAGCAGGCAGACAGAAATGTTAAAGAGTTGTATTAGAAATTATTTTTAACAACATATACACACATTTAAAGCTATTCATCACTCTATATTATACGAAACGTTTGTTAAAGTTTCTGAACAGCAATATCTACGTAATTTCCGTCTGCAATCTCATTGGCTGAACCGAATGATTTGCCGTTACTACGTGTTGCTGAACGCTGGACTCCATTTAGTCCAACGTACGTCGTAGAGGAGAGCGGACGGTCCTGGGTTTGGTAAGGTGGCTGTTGAGTTTCCAACTTGTAAACGTGTTTCGTTCAGGTGGAGTTAACGTATTATTTCAAAGTGAAATCTAATTTTAAATTAACAAAATAAATAGAAGGCAATAATAGTTATAACTTTGAATCGCGTCAGATATTTTCTGTTATATCTGGGTTCTGCTTCATCACGTTTGAATCTGAACAAGTTGTTCAAGAGTTGCTAAAATCACCAAAACAGTCCATTAACGGAAAAGAGGTTGATGTTAAAAAAAGCCACACCAAAACCTGACGGAATTGGCGCAATGAGAGGAGCTGGACGAGGAGGGAGAGGAGGTTACGGAGGCCAAGGGTGGGGTAACCAGGGCGGATATGGTGGTTACGGCTATGACCAGGGAGGCTATGGAGGTTATGGAGGTTACGATTATTACGGTAGCGGATATGGAAATTATGGAGGATATGGTGGCTATGGAAACTATGACTACGGAGGCTACGGCAATAATTATGATGGCGGATACAGTGGTGGAAGAGGTGGTGGCCGTGGGAAAGGCAGTACAGGTGGTGGTTACAGTGGTAAGCAGAGGTGTGGGAGCCGCCAGCACAGAGACACCAGCCGTATTAACTCTATGTCTACTCTCTTGTGTTTTGTCTTGCAGCAGATTAGTCCACGTGGTGTCTTTTTTCTCTTCATCAACCATGTCATCGTATGTTGCATCGTTCCATATATTCGAATATAAGAATTTATCACCAGATCCTGCAGTTGCAAAAAAAACTGGCAGTAGTGTTGTGTGACTAATTAAAGAAGAATGGAGTCAGTGTGGAATACAAAGGGCCAGTACTTTTTTTTATTCCGAACTCTTAAGTGTTGTCGGAAAAATTCACCATTAAAATGGGGCACACTCACGGACAGGAGAGAACGCGAATTCAATTATGCGCACTGTTCAAAACATACAGAGGTGAGCCTGCCTGGAGAGAAATAAAAAATAGGTTGCAGCCGCCAAATTACTCTTCAAGGAACGACCACTCATATAAATTGAGGGAAAGAAGGCAGAGGACGGACACTGGAAAGTTTTCTTTTCTCAATCGTACTATCAGGGACTGGAATGCTTTACCTGCAGACTTACTAAAGGCTTTACCAACAACAAAAAATGTATTTAAAAATAGGCTTAAGGACCTTACTAATAGACGGTAATTATACACAGTATTTAAAGGGTGTAAATGATATTTTCTTATTGAAGTGTTGTATCAGTGAAGAAGTATGTTGTGTCAGTGAAGTGTGTTGTGTAAGTGAAACGTGTTCCTGTAAGTGAAGCTTTATAGTTTATAGTGGCAGTGCATAGTATTTGAACAGTGAAATGTTTTTGAAGTGTTAGTGAAATCAGGATAGAATCAGTGAAATGTGTCGTAGTTCCAGTGCAGTGAGTGAGTTGACAGCGAAATGAGTGTAATTTGAAAGGTACTTGTGCAGATATGAACATATCACACTCGTGGGTTTTAGTTCGATCTTAGTTTTAAGATACAAATTAGATTTATTTCAAATGTTATTTTAAGTGATCGTTTCATTTAATTTAGTATATTCCCTGTTGTTGTTGTTGTTCTTGTTATTATTATTATTATTATTAATTATTGTTAGTATTAATTATTAGTATTATTATTAATTGTATTTTAATTAATAAGTTTATTATTGTCATTATTGAGTGTAATTAGTTACCACTGCCACCGGGTATATACCCATTGCAGTGTGAATACATACATACATACATACATACATACATACATACATAATAATTAAACAAAGTTCTTGATAGTTGCGATAACGAAAGTTTAACAGAATAAAATATTAGAAATTATATACGATATGAATAAGCTATTTGAAACATGTCTTTATTTAAAGTAATTTTTCATTACAGAAGAATATGTCCGTTTATTCTAGAGAACCACTGGACTCTAGACTATTCTGCAAAATCGTGTTATCTCGACATCCAATATTTTACTCGCGGACTCCATTTTGATAAACGACATTCTCTGCAGCCATATCAGTCTTTTTTGTATTCCGACTGAAAGCAAAGCGACGCTAGTTAAATACGCCATTGGTGAATGTATGTTATAGGCTTGTATTTCATACTGTTCGGGTAGGATTCTGGTAAATATCTTAGCCTCGACCGTCTTTTCGTTAATACGACGCATTGAAAGAGGAAGCAAGTAAATTAAATTGATTGGTCTTGAATGTTTGAATGCAACTGGAAATTTTATTGCGGTTCTTAAATGGTTAAAATGTTCACCATTTTGTGCAAATGGTAAAAGTGCAGTAAAGTAGTTGGAAAAAATGTAGCATATAGAAACTTATTTGGTGAAGGTATTCTGAATGTTAGCCATTTTGTGTTCGTGTGTTGGGTAAAATTAACCGTATGTGGAGGTTTAGTAAGTTGTTAAAAAAAACTTGATAATGGAGAAATTACAACCTACTGTACTTCTGCCATTATAAAAATTGCGTCCAAATTTTTTGACTTAAAGATGATTCGTATATATTTTTTGTTATTGCTAATTGATAATGCACATAAAATTAAATACAAATGATAGCCAATCTTTTTTTTTTAATTTATGCACTCATAGATTTCTAAATTTGAAATTAAATTTTAATTTTTCGAGTTTTTCAATATTTGCCGTTGCCGGTTCCAGGCAGAAAACCTATTCAAAGCACAAAATATTGGAGCAAAATTAGAGGTTTTTAGTCGTACTTTCTACAGAAAACGTTTTAATTACGTCAAAATTATTTGCCAGGACGCATTTGACTACTCTTGGTGTATTTCCTGGATGCAATATTGGACGTCTCTAAATTCCCCTCGTCTTCGAGAGATGATGGGCAGCTGAAACGAAGATCGTTAGCCATTCATGTAGAGCTTTCTCTTCATTATATTGAATGAGGGATAAAATACAATCGTGGAATAAAATCGATTTGAATGTTTTAAGCACGTCATAGGAATAGCAATAGTCTGATATGGTCAACCAACGTGTTGTAGACTATTGGGACTTAAAAGACCTTCACATTGAAATAAAGACTTTAGGAAAAATTCACGGGCTGAATTCCTGAGGCAGTACATTTCAGTACGCGCCAGCATCTCCGTTTGCAATTAAAGAATACAGGATGGGTATCAAACCCCAATTCTCTGGTTTGATTTCTTTGTCGCACCTTCGGCAGCAGGATTCACAAAGGAGTATTTTAACTCTTAAATAAACTTTTCTGGGATCTTAGTTTTTTAGTTATTTAACGATGCTGTTTCAACTCCTAGATTACTTAGCGTCGATGAGATTGGTGATAGCGAGATGAGGACGAGGATTCGCCATAGATTACCTGGCATTCACATTACTGTTGGGGAAAACCTCGGAAAAAAACCTCTTAGTTCTAAGCTTTCCCTTCGCCTCATGAGTTCGAGAACAATCCAGACGTTCTGCGTCGTTCTGTTCCCCAGAATAGTCTGTAACGTCGAAGTCTTCGTATTTTCTAAGTAACATCATTGAATATCTTGTCTTGTAAAGAAAGTGGGGTTGTGTCAACTCTTGTACTCTTAAATTTAATTTAGAGGACATTTAATTCTTTATTGATCCATGACACCTTTAACGGAAAGTGTCTGTAAACCTGAATGCGTTCAAACACTGGGTTTGAGTATATCCGCATTTCCGGACTTCTGAGGAGTTAAGTAGCCTAAAGTGCCCAGTTGTAATCCGTAGCTACGTTCTCATTACGTGATAAAATTGAGCAATCACGTGATAAAAGTGTGTAATCTGGACAAAAACTTGATCCCTGATGACCCGTAAAAGCCACAGCGTGGTATAGTGATTACAAAAACATTTAAGAAGTTAACAGGTGGTTCTGTATGTAAACTCTTGTGTGCTTCACTTTTAATTTGTGTCCCTTAGTATGAGATTAATTATAGGCTAATGAAATTATTGGAAATGAATTTGCTAGTCTGAGATTCAGTTCTAATACTCAGTGCCTACATGTTTGTTCATAGCATGTACTTCACGTCTACAAGGCTCTGGCTGAAGTACGTGGCTTGCCGTTAATGCAGTTTCTGAAATATGTTGGTGCAACGTGCCCAGTGGAGCAGAGCGTGAGGTCCGGAGTTCAGTAAGGTAAGGACTTGATAATATCTTTGGCCTTGTTTGTTATATTTAAATGTAAATTATGAATCTTTCAAGAAGACATCTGTTCTCTACAGTAATCTCACTAGAGGTTTTGCTTTATCTAGAGAAAATCAAAACTTCGGTGGGATTTAATTGACTATCACACGATTAAAAGAACGTATATAAAGATTAGAATAAATAAAGTAGGGCTACTCTAATACAATGAAACATTGACTTACTAAAATACTAAATTGTCTTAAAATGTATTATAACATCTCATTATAAGTATTCCGCTAGATGGCAGTAGTATGCTATGATCTGTTCTCTTGTTACCAGATGTCAAGTACAGTGAACTTTGGACAATTACTAATTCAGTTCCATTTTTATTACAATAGCTGCATCCCACTTCAATTATCAATATATATTAAACAATCTCTGGTACGTGACTATCCATAATCTCATACAGGAGAAGCTATAACATAAACTAAATAATAAACAAGTTAATGATAGAAAAGTTTTAATTAAAGACGATGAAATAAATCTGAATAATTTTAAAGGGTACGGTACAATTATTGAAAGTACAATGTTGGTAAACAAAGAAGCAATGTTAGGAAGCTGATAAAAACAAACAAATGTTAGGGAGGTGATAAAAAATAATATATTTAAACCAGTTTTATGAAAGTATGAAAAAAAAACAAAAACAAAAAAATTCTGCAGTTACATCATTTGGTAACCATAATATTGTTATGGTCTCTCTGACATCTTTAATATTTTTCCTGCATGTAATAAACACTTATTTCTGAAAAGTAGACTACTCTTAGACATGTAGAGTTGTTTATTTTAATACAATTAATTTTTTATTGTCCTATATAAAATATATTAAAATTTACATAATTTTTTGTGACCTAATTTTTCTGTTTTCAAAGAAATAGGCATTATTGTAGTTTACCTTTTGCATAAGTGCATGTTAAATCAGTGTACAAAATTTCGTAATTCTATCTCTAATGGTTGTGAAGTTATGAAATAATATGTGTGAAAATTTTCAAATTTTGGAAAATTTAACTTAGAGTAAGAAGTGAATTCTAAAAAATATAATTAGTAACTTTTTTATACTTTTATCAGATATTTAAGTTCTAATAAGTCTTGTTGTGGTACCTTGTAATTTTTGTCCAATTGTGAGTTCATTTCCTTATAAAATTTTAGAAATTTAGAGCCTGCATTTTCTGACAATATTTGTGCTTGTTCACGTACATATACCCTTAAGAGATGAGTTAATATTTATAAAAGATATCTCACATTTTTTCGAGATTTTATGTTGTTAAATTGAGTTCATTGTCAACTCCTTTTCCATTTGCAAGGAACAGCTTGTTTTTGACAGATGAATACCTGAAACAAAGAATAGAAGTGGCTTCTTATATTTATGTTTATAGTTCTTACAAACCACATATTACTGTTAAGTTTCCCATTGCTTAGGAGAATTATAACTTATTTTAATCTAAGACAAAAAAATTTGCGATCTTTTGCAAATTCAGTAAAAAAAATAGTCACTATGTATTATTGTTCATTATATGTTTTAAATTGTAAGCATACCTAACCATAAAATGTAAGTTTGTTGTATTGTAATTTATAACCAACTTCTCTTACAAAATTGGAGAATATCTGCAAACACGAAATTGTAATCTTTATCTATAACATTTACTTTTATATCTGAGTGTCTGAAAGAAATGTATTAGTAATGACGCTCTCATATACCAGAACAGAAAACTATACGCAGTGATTTATACAATTTGTCCATCTTTATAACTTCAAAAAAATATAAATTGTGGTAAAAAGTAAATCTGAAAGGTAATTGAATGTTATAAGAAGATGATTCAACCCTTCTCGCTTATAAACACAAAGAGTTACACAGCATGCTGTATTTTTAAATTAAAATATGACCTTATATCACATGTAATTGATTGTCTTTCTCAACAGACTAAAATACAATATCAAACAGGCTCATATTATGATTGCTTTAAGTCAGTGATGTCAACTATAGCGCAAATGTGCTCATAGCCCGTATGCGCTGATCAGAGCACGTAAGGCACGCAGGTGAACACAAGGGTTGTACATTACACATTGATGAAGAAGTTGTTCAGTAAGTTTCAGGCTAACTAGACTCTTAACGTCTTGTGTAAGGGAAAGATGAGGTTGGTTTGTGGAAATTACTGTATTTAGTTATAAAGACAAGAAGTGTCGAACGCTGAAATTATTAGTTCACCTACAGAATGGTATTATATTCAAATTAGTTTGTTTTTATTGACATTAAATAGTAGTAAATGTATGTAAAGATGTATTGTAACACAACAACAACAACTATTTTTAACAAAATAATCTGCCCTCAATGAGGGTGACCATAAAGATCCAGAATAAGAGCATTACAGAAATAATTTAGAAAGACAAAAAGATTAAATACGGGAATTGTTTAGTAAAACATCCAGAGAAATGCAAACCCTAAAGAATCGTCAATGGCCAAAATATAAATGAAAGAGTGAAAGAGTGATGGAACGGAGAAAAATTCTCTCCGGCGCCGGGATTTGAACCCGGGTTTTCAGCTCTACGTGCTGATGCTTTATCCACTAAGCCACGCCGGATACAACCCCGACGCCGGTTAGAATCGTCTCAGATTAAGTTCCATCTCTTGGGTTCCCTCTAGTGGCCGCCCTCTGCACTACGTCATAGATGTCTATGAACGCAGGACCGGCGCCGGAGAGAATTTTTCTCCTTTCCATCACTCTTTCATCATATGATGACGCAGAATATCTGCATGGAAATATCATATGTACTTCGGTACACCAAAATATATATGATATGCGTAATAAATCACTTTGTGATTTAAGACGGCGCCTATACCGTCGGATCCCGGCCAACCAGTCACTCATTCGAGTGCACCTCAACACATGTATGGACTTCGGTCCTGCGTTCATAGACATCTATGACATAGTGCAGAGGGCGGCCACTAGTTGGGAACCCAAGAGATGGAGCTTAATCTGAGACGATTCTAACCGGCGTCGGGATTGTATCCGGCGTGGCTTAGTGGATAAAGCATCAGCACGTAGAACTGAAAACCCGGGTTCAGATCCCGGCGCCGGAGAGAATTTTTCTCCGTTCCATCACTCTTTCATCATATGATGACGCAGAATATCTGCATGGAAATATCATATGTACTTCGGTACATCAAAATATATATGATATGCGTAATAAATCACTTTGTGATTTAAGACGGCGCCTATACCGTCGGATCCCGGCCAACCAGTCACTCATTCGAGTGCACCTCAACACATGTATGGACTTCGGTCCTGCGTTCATAGACATCTATGACATAATGCAGAGGGCGGCCACTAGAGGGAACCCAAAAGATGGAGCTTAATCTGAGACGATTCTAACCGGCGTCGCGGTTGTATCCGGCGTGGCTTAGTGGATAAAGCATCAGCACGTAGAACTGAAAACCCGGGTTCAGATCCCGGCGCCGGAGAGAATTTTTCTCCGTTCCATCACTCTTTCATCATATGATGACGCAGAATATCTGCATGGAAATATCATATGTACTTCGGTACATCAAAATATATAAAATATATAAAAAATATATAAGATACATACAAAATATAAATGGTAATGCAATATTTGGATTGAATCCTTAAGAATATCCAATAAATTTTTTTGAATTTCAAAAAATCGGAGACCGAGTGCTTTTAAAATATTCCATGTGAACTTGGGCAGAGTGCCACGCGCACCAAAGAAAAGACCAGAAACACTCCACTGACTAGTGGGAATGTTATATTTCTCACTTAGGTATGGGATGCAGGACTCATAAATGGACTTCTTCTCCTCATCAACGTGTTGTGCCTGCAGGGCATCCCTCTCAAACCGGATTGTAGGACCAAGAATGATTCTCTTAGATTGAGTCCTGTGGATGGCTACAATATCTGCTCTTCTGTTCGAATCTAAGGATGAAACGCATGGATCTCCTCGTATACTTCCCATCCACAACGCTTGAGGACATCAGCAATACCGGTCCTGGCCTTATGGTGTCCATTGTTGCGCAGCAGCTCGACAGAACCCCAACACGTGACCAAGAG
Organism: Periplaneta americana; assembly: GCF_040183065.1. Classification (NCBI taxonomy): domain Eukaryota; kingdom Metazoa; phylum Arthropoda; class Insecta; order Blattodea; family Blattidae; genus Periplaneta; species Periplaneta americana. Next base: position 20,972,075 of record NC_091118.1, on the reverse strand, counting down.
TTTCCGTCTCGTTGCAGCCAGGATGGCATTGTATTTATGTTTTCAGAATAAAGTACAAACAAAAGTGTGTGCTGCTAATGGCATAAATTCATTAATTGTCAGAAGTTGTGTTTATAAATTGTCCAGATTTTCGTGCATAAATTCTCAGTTTAACGATGTTTCTTACTATTACGATATTGTTCTGTCCAGATATTTTGAATTACGTGAATATTTATCAGAATTCATAATAGAAAAAATGAGACAGTCCAGAACTAGTTGACTCTATATGGATCGAGGAACGTAACTTTCACAAGGATGTATTAGAGCATCTGAACGTTTTGAATTTGAGATCGCAAGGAAAGAATCAATTAATCTGTGTCGACAGATATTACTAAAAGCTTTCAGATGAAGATTTCATTGTGGATGTCGCAGATCTCACAGCACAATATTTATAATTTCAACGCCTTCACTCATTGACTTCCTGTTCAACAGTGTAAAATACTGCAATGTTTTAAAAAATCTCTGGGAAGAGTTGATTGTATATGTTTGTATAGTTTGGCTGATGAATTGTGTATGTTCTTAAAATGATTACTAGTCTGTGTAGCTCTACTGATGAATTGTATATAGACCTACTGTAAATTGAATGGTAATATGTATAGCTCAACTGATGAATTGTTTAGGATTATAAATTGAATTAATCTACTTGATATTAATTGCACAAATTTGTATAGCTTAATGAAACTATGCTACTTTGTATTGTATATATTTGTATAGTTTTGGCCGATGAATTGTATATGCTTTAAATTGAATAGTAATCTATATAGCTCTATTGATAAATTGTTTGTGTTTGTAATTTGAAGTAGTTTGCATGATATGTATTATCAATTTCTGTATATCACAACTGGTTGAATTGTTTATTCCTTAAATTTAATTAACGTACTTGTTTTGTATTATAATATAGCTCAACTGATGAATGATCGTTTGCGTTTGTAAATTTAATAATCTGATTGGCTATGTATTGTATACTTTTAGTAGAGCCATCGATGTAGCTCAGTCGGCAGACTCGCTGGGCTTGGGTTGGATCCCCCTTTGGTCTTTGGTTTCTTCCGAGGTTTTCCCCAGCCGTGGGACTGAAGCCGGATGGTCTATGGCGAGTTCTTGGCATCAACCCCTTTGATTTGATTACCCCCCTTTGATTTGATTACCTGGTTGGGTTTTTCCGAGGTTTCCCCCACCAAAAGGCAAATGCCGGGTAATATTTTGGCGAATCCTCGGACCTCATCTCATCTCACTACATCTCGCAAAAAAAAAAAAATAAATAAATAAAATAAAATAAAATAAATAAATAAAAATTTAAAAAATAAAAAAATTGCACAAAATTGTAAAAATTGTAGAAAATTACTAAATTGTAAAACTATAAAAATTTGTAAAAATTGTAATTGTAATATTGTAAAATGTTGACTTGTTCCACATCTTAAAGCTTCATTGCGCATGTAAGATCTATGGAATAAAATAAATGAATGAATAGACGATTTAAAGATATTGACCTACTCCAGCTCAAGCTGGATTTGTGTCGGCAAAAATCAGAAAAAAAAAAAATCACTTGAATTACGCCAGAAGTCGGGAATTTAAATTTGTTTCTAGAAGTGTGATGATGCTCAGATAAGTAGTACATGATTATGTAACAGTTAATAACAATAATTAGGCCTAGGCTAATTATAGGCTTCATTATGTAAAACTGCTTAAGTTAAAGAGAAGCTATGTTTATTATTTGTTATATCTACTATTTCATAATTAATTACATTTATTAGAGAGGTACAGGTTGCAAAACATGCATTTATTTCTTGTTTTCTTTTATGAGCGTAACACATTACCTATTACTTAAGAACAGTTTAATTCATCTTGTAGTGATAGGCCAATAGAGTTCATTCTGCTCACCCCTTCTTGTTCACCGCTACTGCTTGTAGAACAGATTCATTGGAACCCGTGCGCGGTTGGGAGCATGTAGCGTCTTTTGCGTGCTCTGACCTTGACATCCCTGCTTTAAGTTATATAAAATATTTTATGCTCGACCATGCCGAAATGTAGTAATTATACACCTGGTAGCAGACCTTTAATGCATGTCATTAAAGTACACCTGCTCATTAAAGGTCAGGTCTTTCAGCCAATGACGACTCAGGTTACAACTGTTCAGCCAATCACAGGTCAGCTTTCTACCGTTATAAAACCGCAAGTATCGATTATTCTCGGATATGCAATCGAAAGAGAATTAGCGAAAAGTCACGGAGGCTGGAAATCCAATACTGTCGCAGAAGGTTATGTTCTGTTACTATAATAATTAGCGTTAATTGTAAATAATATTGAAATAAATTCAATTTGTCATCTCGTTTTTCAATGCCTAATTTAATTTCAATGTTATCTCTGTAGGTTCTTATGGCCTAGCAAGGTCAATGTGGACATCTGTTCCTCGGAAAAAATCAATACTTTCGCGTCTGCGCACATCTCACAACATACGGAACATTGCTCAATGTCAAATACAAATAAAATTAATAATATAAAGTTAGAAATATGGTCGAGCATAAAAAGTCGTATGAAACTCACCTATAATGGTAATTAAGAAGCTCGTATGAAAATTATGAAACTCGCTTGCGCTCGTTTCATAAATATCCATACTCGCTTCTTAATTACCTTCATTATAGGCTCGTTGCATAATGTACTATAATTTGCCTGCATATAATGGTCGCATGAGAATCAATTTGAAATTCATAAACTTGGTTTACAGACTGTAAAAGAAAATCCATTTGAAAGAAAGTCTAATGGAGCTGCCATAATTTGAAGACATGTTCCATGTTTGACGAGACTAAATTTCTCACTTAAGGTTGTTTTTATGAAAGCTTTTTACTGAAAAATAATACAAATCTGATTCTTCATTTTCTGAAAAACAATAAAATGAGACATTATATTAATCACTATGTATACTGTATATTGGCGTCCAATTTTTACATTATGAGAAAACTAAAACTATTAGGACAAAGTTCTTTAAGATTCTTTGTTAGATTTATTGCTAACACAATTTGCTGGTCAAATTTGATACTACAAACTTTCTTCACGTAATAGTTTACCACGAGTGCTTTAGCTAATAAATCAGATCGCAAATAAAATAAGCAACACGACACAGAGATATAGTTTTACATGTTTATAGAAAATTGACGACCAAACTAAAGTAAACTGAGATACAGTATAAAAATTAAATGAAAAGCAAAATAACATACCTTTTCCTTCTTTATTCCAAGTTCAGATACCATTATATTAATTTTAATACTATTTTGAGTGATTTAATCATTAAAATATACCATGTTACTCATAGTTAGGGCAACTAATTTGTTTTGTTAATAAATTATGCTTTTCATTTTCAAGGATTTTGATTCGTTATGCTTTTGTTATTTACAAGCTCATTTGTTACTATGGTAACGCATGAATACATTGGTTCTCCATTCTAGTAATGTATCTGTATGAATTGAAAGACATTCATACAAAGATTAGAAGTAAAACAAAATTTTTGGAGGCATTATTACATCTCTATATCAATATTTATTTTTAATGATTGTTCTAAGAAAAACAAATATATTTTTAGGATTAAACAAATAGGTAAACGCTGCAGTCTACAAACTGTGGATTGTTTCAATGTTTCTATTTTGTATTACTATTTCTTACAGGTTTTTATGAAATGAAACTCTGAGAATTATGCTTTATGCTTTACTGTTGTAAATTATGTGTCATTATGGCTTTTAAAAATCATACGTCTTAACCCTTATAACCATCATGCTCAAAGTTGAATCATCATTCCTATTTGCAAAGTTTCAGTATCAGTACTGATATGGTTTTAAAGTTTCTTTTTATACTTAATACATTATTGTTGTTCTAATCCTAACAAATTTATTTTATGTTTATTCTCTACTCTATGAATAATACCACTTTTGAGTTAAATAACAAAATTCATATCTCACTACTTGGTAACAATTGTAAAGATTTTGGCAATAACAAATATCTTCATTCACAAGAATTGGTGACATACGTGGTGTTTACTTTGGTCTGGTAATCATACCATCTGCCTTTCGACTTCACGTCGATGAATAAAATTAGAACATGAGAATATTGTACTGCTCTGGTAATTATATTTCACAATGAATATGTAAATTATATGTTACAACTATTATGTACAATGAATTGCATATTTCATAATTGTGAGCAAATAAATGTTAATACAATAATATGGTGTGAATATATTTTCTGCATCGTCATCATTAGACTTCGTGGAATTGCCACGAGAATCGTAAGGTTTACTACGCACGCGATATAGACTGTATGAGAAGGGGACGTGCAACAGATGGAGTATGCCTCTGATGTAAACACTGAGCAGTATACTGCGGTTACAATAAAACCTGTATCCTGCATTCAAGAAATATAATCAATGATCATTGAAGTAGGAAATGTCTAAACATGTAAATACACAATTATTTTGTAGTGAGATATATTAACTCTTAAATTTAATGTAATATACTCGCATCATCCTTGAATATATGCATTGCAGTGAAGAGTTACGTACATTTTGAGCGACTGCAAAGTGAACCTCCTCCGATGGTCACTCAAACAGTTTTTATATTGGGAAAATGTACGTTCAACATCACACGATGTAATACGTGCATATTTGAAGAACGGAAAGTCACTACTTTTTAGTACACCAACTTCAGACGTCTTGTCGTGACCTGAGAGTACATCATTTATAATACGAAGTTGTGAATAGGCAGAATTTTTAGCAATAATGTTTCTCAACTTACATTTCACTTTTTCTGATAACGGTTTGTGATACTTTATACACTATATTAAGGGCTTCTGAGAGTTATAGATTAGACGATTCTTACAGGGTGATGCTTTTGGACACGATTTTAAAATTAGAATCAATGAACAGAATATCTTCCAATAGCTGTTCAGAAAGCAATGATTTTACAGCTGCAACAGCGGAACTGTCTGTGCTATCCCATGCATCAATTACCTCCATTATTTTGCCGTAATATTTTGCATAATAATTAACAGCATCCAACCACGTTTTCCAACGGGTCAAGACTGGCTGCGGGGGTAAGGATATTCCAGGGGAAATTGTTTGGAACAGCAACACTCTCATTGTAGTATGTTTGGTTGAATTCTTGTCTGCACTGAACGAATGTTAAGCTTTGACTATTCCAACCACAGTAATGCAAAAACAAGTGCTTACATAGGTGTACATTAGCTGTAGCTGCTCTATCTATTTGGACCGGTCACAACTCTTAACATGAACTGCTTGTACTACGAGTCCGGGCGCTCGCTGACCTCTATACTACCGTACACCGGTAATCTGATTGCATGCTGCGTGTGGCAATTCAACGAAGTCTAGTCATCATCATTTGTCAAATTATCAAGGATGCTTTATTTCTTAAGAAATTTAAAACGTTTTGTTCCACATCAATATCTTAGAACAGCTTACCTTGCATATTTTCAGAGCATTATAAAATATGGTTTACTAATCTGGGGTAATAGCTGTCACATACAGAAGATATTTTTAGTTAAAAAAATAGCAATAATATCCATAACTGGTTTGTCTTCTATGGCTCACAGTGAACCATTATTTTTAAAAGAAATAATCATGACTATAACTGGATTATATTAATGCTGTTCGGGCAAAGGGGGTTAGGTTATTTTTTGTGCAAATCGAGTTTTGTTCCACAGGGGAATACACGAGTTAAATTCTACAAGTGTGTGTCCAAAAAAATAAAAGAATACTAGCAATTTAAGTTTTTAGTTGTGTAGAGAATTATTTGAAATAAGGGTCCTATGTTTAATGTCATTTTTATGACTTGTCTCCCTTTACTCAAACGCTATCGATATATATCCTTGAAGCAGTTATGTATGGCTATGAAATGAGAAATTCTAATAAGGCTACAAGTTGTGGGTCTACACATTTTTATGATCTTAGAAAAAAGGATTACTTTGACATTCCTAAATGTAGACTGTCAAAGACAATGAATAATTAAGGATCTTATTTTCAAAACGACCTTTGTCCATTCTCATAACTTTGTGGGAAATTAAGAAAAACATTTCTAGGTTTAAAATTTATTACCAGCTAGGTAAGAGACATTATGGAATCACAGAGATTGGATGCATTTAGAATCAAATGGGAGCATGAGACTCATTCCAAAGCTGGAACTAATATTTTGTTGCAATTTTGCTATGGACAAGAGTCACTTTGATTCCAATAGTCTCTCTTAACGCAAGATTTTAGTGGTTTAGAGGGCGTTCTGAAGCTAAATCATGACAGTTGTATGTAGAGTTTTATTTGAGGCCTGTAGTTGTGAAATCAGATAACACTACTTTTTTTTTCGAAAATGAGTTAATGTTATATTTCACATCTTCATATGATTCTACAACTGCTATAGCACTGTTATGCTCCAAAGCCAGATACATCACATGGATTTGTATGATGAAAGAATAGTATTGGTTGCAAATCCTTGGTTCCTTGCAAACTTTTTTCCTTCATACTGAAAAATTATGTTTTAGTGATGTATCTGATTTTGCACCTAAACGTCTCATTTGGATGCCTGGACACAGGAAGCTCATTTTCGTTATGAGGTGGACAGAAGACATTTTGAAAATGAGCTGTTCAATTATTCGATTAATGGTCTTTGAATATGCAATAAGTTGTGTAGAGACATTTTTTTATCTTGATAATCATAATCATAATCATTTATTGCATCCACTGATCATATACAGGGACATCATTTTATTTTTACTAACATTTTTAATATTAACCTGGCTATACCTTTAGAGAACCGGAAACAGTTTGCTATCCCCTTCCACGACTGTAGTTCGATGATACTGGCGTAAAACACAAATAAATCACTCTACTAGGTATAGGAGGGAAGAAAAGTAGTTCATCCATTTACGTAAACTAGGAAATATCGCGATTTTGAGTTTGATAATTTTCTTTAGGTTTTTGTTTAATCAAAATAGAGTACTGTATTAACAATGAGTGTTTTTACTCACGAACTCAGTTATCCATGCGAACGTATTCATTGTGCAGTGTATATTATACTGTCTACAGCACATTAGCGTACAATATAGAGAAAGAAGTTGAATTGAAAAATAATCATAATATGGATATTTAAACATATTTTTGAAAATGGTGGCCATTCATTTCGATACAGGCTTCAGTTATTTTATGCATATTATCGCACTATAGACTATTGCATCTAATTCCAATTGCCAGTTTCGTCCTTCTTACTAGTAACTCATGTTGAAGTAATTCTGTACCTACTCTATAAAAGAGTACCTTACGTACTGTAAATTAAATCTTCACTTCTGCCCGACCCACACAGATAAAATTACTCAGACATGCTATCTACTGTCCGTCCAAGTGGTTATGCCGCAGGATCGTAGGAAGGGGGGAAATCACGTGACAGTTAATTACTTAACGAGGCCCTTTTATTTAAGTTATTTTAAACAGTTGTATAATATTACGTAAACGTCCAATTCCTAACAGAAATTAATGTTTTCAGAAAAGAGCTAAGACAGCCCAGCTTTTACAGAGGGGCGAGCAGAAGCAGGTGGGGGAAATCGGGATGCGACGTAGGCAAACGGACAGTACCTGTGCGAAAAATATGATTCAATATTGAAAGCTCTTTCGTCACTGGAAAAGCGAACATATTTCTGGAACGTACTATACTCACTAACTCAGTGCTGTTTACTGTATGCGGCCTTGGTTCTGTGTAAGGACGGGTGGAAGTTTACTAGTAGAAGGGGTGGGAGTGAAGTACATTCAAGAACTCAGGTACAATAAAAATTTAATTAAAAATAATATGATGTCCCTGTACATGATATGGGACATGTCATATTTACAAACTAATAATTAATTACATAATATACATAAAAGTAATTACTATAATTAAATGCAACACAAATTCAAATATACAAAACTTGGAACTTGATTGAAGAAAACTACAGGTCAGTCGATTTCGGCTGTCCTGTTTGCAGTATGTCTTGAAGTCAGGAGTCAATTTCAACCATCGCGTCCTTCATGAGAAGGCATCCTTCTCGAAGTCAGGATCTGGAAAAGAGGAAGTAAAATTTTTTTGAAGTAAGGCAGTCTTTTTCTATTCAGTTATGACAATTTTCAATAAATTCGTTCATACTGTAAAAGCAGTTTTTGATTAAAATTTTATAAAGAACTTTCTTAAATTTCTGATGTGCAGATATTTCTTTAAGATAATTTGGTAGGCTATTGTACATAAGAAGACCAGCATGAATGAAACTGTTTTTATATAGAGTTGTGTTAAAACTTTCAATAAAAATATTATCTTTATTTCTTGTATTGTACTGGTGTGTGTCTGAATTTGTAGGAAAGCTATGCAAATTATATTTGATAAAATTTAAGGTTTCATAAATATAAATACAGGGTAATGGCAAGATATGTAATTTTTTGAAGAATGGTCTGCAGCTGGTAGTTTGAGACACTTGAACTATGGCTCTAATTGCTCTCTTTTGTAGTTTAAATATTTGGATTACCAGTACTTGAAAAGAATGTCTTTAAACAAATTGTCTCTGATTGGCTGACACAGTAGGCATTTTACAATATTAATTAATTTTGTGATTTAGGTAATATAGTGCTTTAATTTTTTTAACTGTTATTGTTTTCTTTGTGTTTTACCTGTTGCTGTTGAATTTGTCGGTAGTCTTTGGACTCTATGACATAATAATGAATATCAAATATCATCATCAGCAACAGCTTAATCTTCATCATCTTCATTAGCATAATCTTCTTCATCATCATCATCATCATCACTTGTAAATACCTAGGTATATATTTAAGTAACAAACTGGGTTGGGAGGAACAAGTCACTAATACCACAAGGAAAGCCTGGAAAGCACTACATCTCTCTATGCGTATTCTGAAGAAATCTAACCGAAAGTCAAAAGAATTAGCGTACAAAACCCTTATTCGCCCAATTATGGAATATGGAACAGTAGGTTGGGATCCGTACAGACAAAACCAAATCGATTCAATAGGAAAGGTCCAACGCAAGGCAGCAAAATATGTCAAAATGGGGAAGGGACGTGGTGAGGAGATAGTAAAAGATTTATGGTGGGAACTTCTCAAGTCAAGGCGACGAAAAACCAGACTCACCGCATTGTTCAAGGCACAAATGGGACACAAAGCATGGACCGATATCAATGCTAGATTAGCAACACCACCATACTTAGGAAGGACTGATCATATTAGGAAGTTTAAATGTAGAAAACAAAGAATGGACGTGGCAAAATTTTCCTTTATTAACCGCACAGTAGTAGACTGGAACAGCTTACCTGCGGCAATCTTTCAGAGTGGTCCTCTTAAAATCAATACATTTAAGGAAAGGTTGAGAAGATTAGACTGAAAATGTAATTGGAGGTGCAGTGTAATTATTTAAGTTGTGTCATGTAATTAATTGAGTTGATATATAATTAATTAAGTTGATATGTAATTAATTGAGATGATATGTAATTTAGTTGATATGTAAATAAATTAAGGTGATATGTAATTAATTAAGATGATATGTAATTAATTTCGTATGTAATTAATTAAGGTGATATGTTATTACTTAAATTGGTAATAGTTGGGTGAAATAGAAGTACTTTTAAGTTAGATTTACTTTTGCTTATCGTAGGCATTATTATAGAATAGTTTTTATTTATAGTCCTAGGTTTATTGCATCTACTATTTATAGATTTACGTTTACTTTATTTTATTTCATGTAATTGTAATTATTGTATATTATATATCACTACTATCGGGTGTATGCCCAATTGTAGTGTTAATAAATAAATACATAAATCATCATCATCATCATCATCATCAACCTCCAAGCACAAAATGCATGTAAGGACGAAAGAAAATTGGATACCATAGAATAGAGTAGATCAAATCAAATATATCGTCGTTAACCAATGCTGAATTCTTGGCAATAAAGTCATCAACTCTCTTGCTTCTCAATATTTCTCACACACAGTGGGTTGTTTTGAGGAAAGGGCAGGACCAGCGACATAACTGTACCATCAAAAATGAAGGAAATGTCATTTCAGCATGCTGACCAGCCATGGCATGCATGAACGTCCCCTAAATAGTGAAAAGGGGATATGGTCGGTGGAGTTGTCTCACCGGTCCCCACCCAACATTGTGATGAACTTGGAGAACTACGATAGACAGCGAAATCCGGTTCTGCAAGCCAATATAATGGCTAGTAGGATCATCGTGCTAATCACACGATACCTTCGTTCTGATTGGATGATCGTTCACCTCTGCTGAGACATGTGGACGTGAGGACAGCAGCCATCGTCCTTCATGGGGTGTTGCTTCTCGGATTTCGGAAGTGATTAACCTACATTCGTCTGACAGTTGGCGAAACCATCTGAAAATTCCAACAATCAGTCCAACTTGGATTTATTCCCACGCCAGAGTGCAGTCTTGTAGCATAAACCCACTTGCTACACTTAGACCATACCAGTGGCATAAAGATTAGGGATGGTCCAAAAATAACGTAGTAGTTACTTTGTTACGATAAGGCACTTGGTCAGTAATAATTGAGACTCGTTCAGCCATGGCTTCTTGTAAATAGTTATCTTATTCTAGAATAAAATACTTCAATTTCCGCTAATTTTATCCTATATAATTATTATTATTATTCTAAGTTTAATTTTTACTTAAGTAAAAAAAAAATTTTTTTGTTCTTAACTTCTACAATAAATTGTCTAATCTTTATTAATAATGTAATTTTTTAGTACACTGGCGTTCAAAGATATCTGACCTAGAATTTTTGATCGTGTAAGCGAACTTTCTAGCCACGGGATAAGTCAGAACCAAAGATATAAAAAAATTGACAATCTTTCAAATAGTTCCTCTAGTTCTCAGTAGGTGATCCTATTATTGGGACGGGTAAAAATTGTGTTTGGGAAAAATGGTAATGTAGATTAAGTGTAGGCCTACCTAAATTATTCTCATATTTGATAGTATCAGAGGATTCCCGTTGAACCTAGTGCTTTTTACAATTACCAGAGAGGGGGGAAGGTGAATTTTTAATGCTGTAATGCGAGCATAGACCAATTTATGTACGATTGCCGACACTGAATGTTATCTTCGCCATCTATTCATAGAAGTAATAACTAAATAAGCCACATGTAAGCAAATGTACCACAACCAAAGACATAAAAAGTTGACAAACTATGAAATAGTTCCGTTAGTTGTCAATAGGTGAAACTATTATTTCACCGACACATTTTTCGACTAGAAGGATCAGATATTTTTGAACGCCAGTGTACTATGATTTTTATTGTAATTGTAGTTATAAACTAAATAATCCTTGTGGCCTAATTATAGTTTTATTTGTATTCTTAATATTGTAGTTGTAATTCCCTAATAGAGGGGAAGAGAAGGCCTCATGACCTTCCCTCCATCAAGTTAACTAAACAAATGCTACATTCTAATACTTGATTGTAACGTTTAAAAAATAATTGAGACACGAAATAATTAGTTACTCGCTGTTACACGCTTACTTTTGGAGAAGTAACTCAGAAATTAGTTACAGGAACGTCATTACGTAGTGTTCAACACCCCCACTATTATTATTATGCCATTATTAATGTGTTACACCATCTGGTATCAAAAGTATCAATTAAGTCCGTTGCCTTAGGAACCTAGATAAAAATCATACTGAGGACTTTTCAATAATTTTTTTTAATTGGGTTATTTTACGACGCTGTATCAACATCTCAGGTTATTTAGCGTCTGAATGAAATGAAGGTGATAATGACGGTGAAATGAGTCCGGGGTCCAGCACCGAAAGTTACCCAGCATTTGCTCGTATTGGGTTGAGGGAAAACCCCGGAAAAAACCTCAACCAGGTAACTTGCCCCGACCGGGATTCGAACCCGGGCCACCTGGTTTCGCGGCCAGACGCGCTGACCGTTACTCCACAGGTGTGGAACTTTTCAATAAACATTTAATTTTTTGTACATAAGTTAATTTACAATTTCTGTATTTAAGTACCTACTTTCTTCTGGTTTTACAGAAGTAAGGAAAACCTTAAGAAGAGTTATGGTTATACTGAGGTCTCTGGAGTCATAACTCACAATATCCAATATTCATAAACTTATATATAACAAGAAATTTTTTACTATAAACAGTTATTAATATTTAGAATTATAGTAGACGGCATATTTACAATAATTCTGTCAAATGGTAATTAGTAAGATGTAAGTTTTTGGTTAATTGCCAAAAACACAAGTTTTTGGGTATTGTGAGATGTGATTCAAGAGAACTCCACTATTTATTATACAATAGGCGAAAGGTCATTAGCTTATTATCTCGGTACCGGGTTCTACAATGAATGGAAAACAAAAAAAAACACCTAGGCCTAAATGTAAAAGGTCAGAGCTGAGAATGTGCTAATACTATATTTAAGAATTATTGTTATTCAATCTAAACATGTAAGAAAATTTGTTACATTAGGGGGCTGTGGACTGAGATGAAAGGTAGTTTTATTTATAATTTCCTCGCTTGCTTCATCAAAAATTTCCGCCAGAAGTGGAATGTTGTTGTTGTTTTCTAATGCCAGGCGTTTGACAATGAAGTCATTTGACCTCTTGCACTCCAATATTTTTCAAAGATATTATCATGGCCAGCCACTGAAGCACAGATTTTGAGATGTTCCGAATCCATTTCTTGGTTTGAGTTGCACAATGGGCAGATAGGGGACTGATATATTCCAATTCTATGCAGGTGTTTGGCCAAACAATCATGGCCTGTTGCCAATCTAAATGCAGCTACAGACGATTTTCGTGGTAAATCGGGAATTAACTGTGGATTTTGATGCAGAGAGTTCCATTTTTTCCCTTGGGATTGAGTTATCAAATTTTGTTTGTTGAAGTCTAAGTATATAGATTTAATAAATCTCATAAAATTTACTCTGTCACAGAGTAATACGTAGATTTAGTAACAGGTCTGTAAGTAGCAGTGCTGCCCTTCTTTGCTAATGCATCCGCATTCTCGTTTCCCAGGATTCCACAATGGGATGGTATCCATTGGAATACAATTCTTTTATTGAGTGATATTAATTGAGAGAGCATTTTAGTTATTTCTGCTGTTTGAGATGAAGGTGTGTGTTTAGAGACGATTGATAGAATAGCTGCTTTGGAGTCCGACAATATAACTGCATTCTTAAATTTATTGATGTGGCATAGAAGATTCCTGAGACATTCACATATTGCAATGATTTCACCATCAAAACTTGTTGTTCCATATCCAAGAGATCTATAAAGTGAGAAGAGACAGCACGTAACACCTGCACCGGCACCTTGTTCTCTCGAGATCAAGGATCCGTCGGTGTATAAATGAAGCCAGTTTTGTGGAGGGTACCTAATATTAATTGTCTCTAAAGACAATTGTTTCAGTATTTCAGTGTTTACTTCTGATTTCAGTATTTCTTCTGTTAAATTTAGATTATATTCTATATTTAATAGAGTTAAAGGGTTTGGTTTAATTTGTAAGTTTTCTTTTAAATTCGGGATATTGATTTTCTGTTTTAATTCTTGAACAATGGATATGAAACTTTTTTGAGTTTTCAATCTACAGAGAGGACTGTATGAATGTCAATTGTTTCCTGGAATGTGTATATTCAAATAAGTCACAATGGACATATTAATATTTTCGATGTTCTTGAAAACAGTTTCAGTGAACCTGAAAAATATACACTGACGTTCAAAGATATCTGACACTATTAATCGATAGTGATCGATTATTTGTTGGTGTAAGTGTGGATTCTTTAGTTATTACTTCTATGTATAGATGGCGAAGATAATGGTCACTGTTGCCAATTGTAGATAAATATCCTCGCATTTTGGAATTCAATTTTTCATCCCATTCACTGGGTTTAGCTGGAAAGCGCTGATATTGTGAATTGTGATAATAATTAATGCTTAATCTACATAATCATTTTCCCTGACACTCTTTAACGTCTCTCAATAATGGTGCCACCTATTGAGAACTAGCGGAACTCTTTCAAAGTTTGTCAATTTTTTATATCTTCGGTTCTGACTTATCCCGTGTTTGGAAAGTTCGCTTACACGATCATAAAATCATAGGTCGAATACCTTTGAACGTCAGAGTGCCTTAAGATACGTACACGTTGGAGCAACGATAAACGATAAAAGAAATGACCTAGAGACCCTTTGGTATTATCAAAGAATCAAGTGTTCATATCGGAGCAACGAGGACGCGGGAAGCGAACATTTTGATTTATCAGTAGAAGATATTCTATACATCCACTTAATGAAAGAAGATTATAGGAAATATCAGCTGTTCGGTTCAAGGTTTATATAATTTAAATACGTACAAAATTGAACCCGTTTCTCATCCCAAAGCTAGTATAAATTCATTATGATGTGATTGGTTCTTGTGATCACATAACGTATCACGAATAAATACACAACTGATCAATTTGTCAATATCTATGATAATTAATTTAATAGTCTATACCTAAATAATAAATCTATTAATATTCGGTTATATTGATAACCACCGGTCATTATACAGATTAATATTATCTCAATCAGACATCATATTATGAACGACAAGAGCGAAGAAAATGGAATTTTTCTCTTTCGTCGCTTTTATCGTGTATCTTCGCTTTTATCGTTACTCCAATATGCACACCTCAATGACAATGCATGCGTATATTCTCTCTGATATAGCATCGCTGCTGATTTTATCGTTTATCGTCGCTCTGAAGTGTACGTATCCTTATATTTCACTAAAGAAAAATTATAACAATATGGTAGCAATCTTTGTTAACCAAGAACTTAGTACAGCAAAGTTCATGTTGCACTGACACTATTACCTTGTACGTACTCATATAATTTCAAATGTTTAAATTAAAAGTACTTCTATTTATTTCTAAATCTAATGTTAATAGTATGAACAGGTTTGTGCATCCCTGAGTGCGTTCAGGAGTTGGGGCTAGTAAATTTCTGTACTGTGCGAGAGGGTCGAATGCAAAGGAGTGGATATTAGAATTGGGTCAGCTTCCGCTTTAATATTTTATTACGATTATTTGTATGTATATGGAATTCCGAAGGCAGACAGACAGAAATGTTAAACAGTTGCATTAGAAATTATTTTCAACAACTTATACACACATTTAAAGCTATTCATCACCCTATATTATACGAAACGTTTGTTAAAGTTCCTGAACAGCGATATCTACGTAATTTCCGTCTGCAATCTCATTGGCCGAACCGAATGATTTGCCGTTACTACGTGTTGCTGAACGCTGGACTCCATTTAGTCCAACATACGTCGTGGAGCAGAGCGGACGGTCCTGGGTTTGGTAAGGTGGCTGTTGAGTTTCCAGATTGTAACAGTGTTTCGTTCAGGTGGAGTTAAAGTATAATTTCAAAGTGAAATCTAATTTTTAATTAAACAAAAATAAATAGAAGGTAATAATAGCTGTAACTGTGAATCACGTTAGATATTTTCTGTTGCAATAAGTTAAATGAAATTCGTGATAGTCCCTGTAACGATAGTTTAGAATGGAAATATTTAAAACCTATGTGATATAAGTTAATTCCAATATGTCTTCACTTAAAGTAATTTCTCATTTCAGAAGACTAAGTGCTTTCATTCTAGAAAATATTTGAATATTCTAGAAAATCGTGTTACATCGACATGCAATATTTTACTCGTGGACTCCATTTTGTTAAACGACATTTTCTGCAGCCATATTAGTTTTTTTTGTATTCGGACTCAAAGCAAATCGGCGCTAGTTAAATACGCCATTGAAGAATGTCCGTTATCGGCTTGTATTTCATACTGTTCGGGTAGGATTCTGTTAAATATCTTAGCCTTGTACGTCTTTTCATTAATACAACGCATGGAAAGAGGAAGCA
This sequence comes from Periplaneta americana, assembly GCF_040183065.1. Lineage (NCBI taxonomy): Eukaryota > Metazoa > Arthropoda > Insecta > Blattodea > Blattidae > Periplaneta > Periplaneta americana. Next base: position 20,956,091 of record NC_091118.1, on the reverse strand, counting down.
AGTAAATGAAATTGATTAAAGAGATTGGTCTTAAATGTTTGAATGCAACTGGAAATTTTTTCGCGGTTCCTAAATGGTTAAAATGCCCACCATTTTGTGCAAATGGTAAAAGTGCAGTAAAATAGTTGGAAAAATGTATGTAGCGTATAGAAACTAATTTGGTGAAGGTATTCTGAATGTTAGCCATTTTGTGTTCGTGTGTTGGGTAAAATTAACCGTAGTGTGTGGAGGTTTAGTAAGTTGTAAAAAAAAAAAATTGGTGATGGAGAAATTACAACCTACTGCACTTCTGCCATTATAAAAATTGCGTTCAAATTTTTTTGACTTAATGATTCGTTTTCTTTTTCGTTATTGTTAAATGATAATGCACATAAAATTAAATATAAATCGTAGCCAATCTTTTTTTTTAATTTATGCACTCATCGATTTCTAAATTTGAAATTAAATTTAAATTTTTAATTTTTCGGGTTTTCCAATATTTGTCGTCGGTTCCAGGCAGGAAACCACTGACCTATTTAAAGTACAAATATTGGAGCAAAATTAAAGGTTTTTAGTCTTTTTACAGAAAATGTTTTAATTACTGCAAAATTTTTGTCAGGACGCATTTGACTACTCTTGGTGTATTTCCTGGATGCAATATTGAACGTCTCTAAATTCCCCTCGTCTTAGACAGATAGCTGAAACCAAAATCGTTAGCAATTCATGTACAGCTTTCTCTTCATTATATTGAATGAGGGATAAAATATAATTATAGAATAGAATCGATTAGAATGTTTTAATTACGTCGTCGGAATAGCAGTAGTCTGATATGGCCAACCAACGTGTTGTAGACTAATGGAACTTAAAAAAATCTTCATATTGAAATAAAGAATTTAGGAAAAATTCACTGCCTGAATTCCTGAGGCAGTGCGTTTCAGTACGCCCAGTTTCTCCGTTTGCAATTAAAAAAAATACAGTATGGGTATCAAACCCCAATTCTCTGGTTTGATTTCTTTGTCGCATCTTCGACAACAGGATTCACAAAGGAGTATTTTAACTCTTACATAAACTAACTGGGATCTTTTTTAAATTCGTTATTTAACGACGCTATATCAACTTATTTAGAGTCGATGAGATTGGTGATAGCGATATGGTATTTGGCGAGATGAGGCCGAGGATTCGCCATAGATTACCTGACATTCACATTACGGTTGGGGAAAACCTCGGAAAAAACCTCTTGGTTCTAACCTTTTCCTTTCCTCATAAAGTCGAGAACAATTAAGACGTTCAGAATCGTTCTGCGTCGTTCTGTCCCCCAGAATAGTCTGTAACGTCGAAGTCTTCGTATTTCCTAAGTTCCATCATTGAATATCTTGTCTTGTAAAGAAAGTGGGGTTGTGTCAACTCATGTACTCTTAAATTTAATTTAGAGGACATTTAATTCTTTATTGATCCATGACATCTTTAACGGAAATTGTCTGTAAACCTGAATGCGTTCAAACGCTAGTTTTGTGTATATCCGCATTTCCGGACTTCTGAGGAGTTAAGTAGCCTAAAGTGCCCAGTTGTAATCCGTAGCTACGTTCTCACTACGTGATGAAATTGAGCAATCACGTGATAAAAGTGTGTAATCTGGACAAAAACTTGATCCCTGATGACCCGTAAAAGCCACAGCACAGTATAGTGGTTACAAAAACATTTAAGAAGTTAACAGGTGGTTCTGTATGTAAACTCTTGTGTGCCTCACTTTTAATTTGTACCCCTTAGTATGAGATTAATTATAGGCTAATGAAATTATTGGAAATGAATTTGCTAGTCTGAGATTCAGTTCTAATACTCAGTGCCTACGTGTTTGTTCATAGCACGTACTTCACGTCTACAGGCTCTGGCTGAAGTACGTGGCTTGCCGTTAATGCAGTTTCTGAAATATGTTGGTGCAACGTGCCCAGCGGAGCAGAGCGTGAGGTCCGGAGTTCAGTAAGGTAAGGACTTGATAATATCTTTAGGCTTGTTTCTTATATTTAAATGTAAATTATGAATCTTTCAAGAAGACATCTGTTCTCTACAGTAATCTCACTAGAGGTTTTGCTTTAGAGAAAATCGAAACTTCGATGGGATTTAATTGACTATTACACTACTAAAAGAAAGTATATAAAGATTAGAATAAATAAAGTAGGCCTACCCTAATATAATAAAACATTGACTTACTAAAATACTAGATCGTCTTAAAATGTATTATTATACCATCTCATAAGTATTCCGCTAGATGGCAGTAGTATGCTATGAGCTGTTCTCTTGTTACCAGTTGTCAAGTACAGTGAACTCTATGGACGATTACTGATTCAGTTCCATTTTTATTAAATCAGTTGCATCCCACTTCAATTGGCAATATATATTAAACAATCTCTGATACACGACTATCCATAATCTCAAACAGCAGAAACTATAACATAACCTAAATAATACAAACAAGGTAAATTGTAGAAAAGTTTTAATTAAAGACGATGAAATAAACATGAATAATTTCAAAGGGTACAATTATTGAAAGTACAATGTTGGTAAACAAAGAAACTATGTTAGGGAGCTGATAAAAACAAATGTAATGGAGATGATAAAAATTGTAGGATAAGCAGTCATGATTGGTTGAAACACACGGACACGTACCGTTTATTGGTCAAAAGTAGTATGACGTAGTAAAAGTGTAAGTCTGAATAAATTGCAAAATTATAATGTATATTGCAAGGATATTTCTGATTTAGAAACTCAGAATCTAACAATTTTTTCGTGAATAATGAGCTAGGTTACACTATATGATAGCACGTCTAAAGTCACCAGGATAGTCTAGAAAATGAGGGCACTCTTAGAAACGGGATGTGAACAATGTCCAAGCTATGTCGGCAGCTAGTCCAAATTTTCTTTTGTTTCACAGCATAATATCGACTAGCAGGTTTCTACGCCAATACTACAAAACATCCTCCTTATTTCGTCCATATTTCAGCGCTAAAAACGTAAGGAGGGATTGTCATTATGCGAATAAGGATTGCTAAACAGTTCACCTTCGTCTCTTAGAAAAGGGCTAAGCACCTCCGACTTCTGGTGCTTGACCCAGTGACCTGTCACTGGCCCTGTCTTTTACCTAAATAATCAGTCACCAAACCCTCCTCAACCTTATAAAAAAATCTTCGGTCTATTCCTATTACAAATAATGCTGTAATATTCCTATTCCTTTTGTACTAGTCAATGATATGTTCTTTACGTCTTTCAGATGTTGCCAATACTTCCGCGCCTATTACGAAGAAGCCCAAAGGGAAACTTCTCAGCTCGCTGACGTAAGTCATTACTGATTTATAATGGAGCAGTAGAACTTATCATTCAGTAATTTTTCTCGTTCTGTAACCAAATGAACATTAGGGTAAATGTGAGATGGATTGGTCTTAACAATAAATAACCAATATCAAAACTTGAACATTTGGAACCCATATGATTGAGGTGATATATTTTAAAATCGGAAGTATATAGTTCTATCCAAAATTATTTATTTTAGTAGATTTATTTCTACTAGCAGAATTAAGGCCATAAAGCTCTCTCTTCCACTCAGCCAGTATTAGAAGAATAACAATAAAATAGTAGAAATACAGGAACACCATATAATAATAATAATAATAATAATAATAATAATAATAATAAAAATAAAAAATGGAAACAAGTTTAGTTACATGTAATTCTAAGAATTGAACAATTATAGTAATGTGAATTGAATTAATTGTTAAAATAATAAAGAAAATTGATATGTTAAAAATAAAAATAATATACTACAAAAAATGATATTTTAGGAAAGCTCACAGTCTAAGCAGTCTATTTGACAACCGGATTTTGAAATTAGTGAATGTCTGACAGCCCCTTAAGGTATGAGGTAGGGAGTTCCAATGACGAGAAATTGAAACGGTGAATGATGAATAGTATCGGGAAGTGTTATAATGAGGTATACCCAATGTACCGGTGATCTGAGATCGAGTATTTACACAAGACATACACAAGACGAGACGACAGATAACTTGGGGTTGAGGTGCGCAGAATTTGAAATAGAAGAGAAAGACAGTGTGAAGTTCTGCGATCGTTGAGCTGGGGCCAAGACAAAGATTCGAAAAATGGTGAAATGCTATCGTCGGACATTGCACACGTATCTTATACTCACATTATGAACACGTTGTAATTTGTTAGAGAGCCAGTTGCTTATGAAACCAGTTCAAATTTAGATATCTGCGCGTTGATTTGAATTCAGGTAAATGAATTTGCACCTACTAAAAGATTATCGATGATGAATTAGAAAGCAGTGTTGCTATATCTGCATTATTTCTTATAGACTTGGGTTACGATCTCGGAGACGTGTTACTCTGGCTACAGGTACATACGCCACTGACCGCCGGTGTTTACGCCACTGACGACTCTGTTAAGACACAGTTCCTACCTTCGCTATACTCTATATTTTACAGACGCTGACTTCACAGGACAAACGTCTCTGACTGCTGGTAAGGGCGCCAATGGCCGTAGTGACGTGCGCCATCCTTCGGGACGTGCGCCAATGTCCGTCGTGAATAAGCGCCCCTGACCCTTTGGCTATGCGCCTCTATTCCGCCGGTGTATGCGTCACTGATCACGCGGTTATGAGACACCGACTACAGGTGCATACGCCGATGTCTGCTGACATGGGCCTCTGTCCGCCGGTTTATGCACCACTGACTGACGGCTATGAGCCACTTATTTCTGGTTCAAAGTCTTTGACTTTCGTAGACAGGACCCCTGTCCGCTTGGTGCTTACATCGTTATTAGCAAACAAGGGCGTCCAACCTTTAAGGTGTGTCAAGGTTCGCAGTGTGTTTGCGCCGTTAAGCGGTTAAGTGCCACACATCCTGTCTTCCCTGTCCTTCAGAGACGTCGAGGTTATGCGCCACTGACCTTCGGGATATGCGCCTCTGTCCCCTGGTACACGCGCCACTGACCTCGCGCCTATCCACTTCTCTTATCCCTAGACAAGGCATCAGGCGTCGGGGTCATGCCTTTGACTACGACCCGCGCACCTCTGACGTTGGGACGATGAGGCTAAGCGCCTCTGACGATGGCAATACGCGTCTTTGACGATGGGGATACGAACCTTTGACTTGGGGCTACGGGCCGCTGACCTTGTTCGTAAGCGCCGCTGTATCATGGGCTATGCGGCTGAGACCCGGGACTATGTAGCGCCTCTGGTCACGGTGGATGGCGTTTCGCCTCACAAACACCGGGTAAGCGCGGGGTACCCGGGAGAAGCGCATCTAGCATTCGGAACAAGCGCCTCTGGGTTCAAGGACAAGCCCCTCTGGCTCTGGGTCATCGGCTCCACTCCTGGTTCATACGCCTCCTATTTCTTGTGCGCGCGACTCTGACGTGGTGTACGCAACGCTGACGTGGTGCACGCGACTCTGACATCGACTCTGACATGGTGCACGCGACTCTGATATGGTGCACGACCTCAACTATGCATGTACAAGTCTCGCCCCGCTGACCTTGGGGCAACGCATTTCTGACGATGGTGCTAAGAACCACTACACGCCCCCTACGAACAACTGACTTTTGGACTACACGACATTGCTTTGTAAGTCATTAGTGATTTATAACGGAGCAGTAAAACTTATCATTCAATCATTTTTCTCGTTCTGTATCCAAATGAACATCAGGGTAAATGTGAGATGGATTGGCTTAACAATAAATAACCAATATCACAACTTGAACATTTGGAACCTATATGATCGAGGTGATATATTATAAAATCGGAAGTATAAAGTTCTATCCAAAATTATTTATTCATTTAGTAGATTTATTTCTACTCGCAGAATTAAGGCCATAAAGCTCTCTCTTCCACTCAGCCAGTATTAGAAGAATAGCAATAAAATAGCAGAAATAGAGGAACACCATTCAATAATAATAATAATAATAATAGTGATAATAATAATAGTGATAATAATAATAGTGATAATAAAATGGAAACCAGTTTAGTTACACATAATTCTAAGAATGAACAATTATAGTAATGTGAATTGAATTAATTGTTAAAATAATAAAGAAAATTGATATGCTAAAAACAAAAATCGTATAATACAAAAAATTATATTTTAGAAATGCTCACAGCCTAACCAGTCTAACAACCTGGTTTTGAAATTAGTAAATGTCTGTAGAAAAGCTCACAGCCTAAGCAGTTTGACAACCGGGTTTTGAAATCAGTAAATGTCTGACAGCCCCTTATGGTATGAGGTAGGGAGTTGCAATGACGAGAAATTGAAACAGTGAATGATGAGTATCGGGAAGTGTTATAATGAGGTATACCCAATGTACCGGTGATCTGAGATCAAGTATTTAGGTTATGGTTGGAGCATAAATACACAAGACGAGACGACAGATAACTTAGGGTTGAGGTGAGCAGAATTTGAAATAGAAGAGAAAGACAGTATAAAGTTCTGCGATCGTTGAGCTGGGGCCAAGACAAAGATTCGAAAAATGGTGAAATGCTATCGTCGGACATTGCACACGTATCTTATACTCACATTATGAACACGTTGTAATTTGTTAGAGAACCAGTTGCTTATGAAACCAGTTCAAATTTAGATATCTGCGCGTTGACTTGAATTCAGGTAAATGAATTTGCACCTACTAAAAGATTATCGATGATGAATTAGAAAGCAGTGTTGCTATATCTGCATTATTTCTTATAGACTTGGGTTACGATCTCGGAGACGTGTTACTCTGGCTACAGGTACATACGCCACTGACCGCCGGTGTTTACGCCACTGACGACTCTGTTAAGACACAGTTCCTACCTTCGCTATACTCTATATTTTACAGACGCTGACTTCACAGGACAAACGTCTCTGACTGCTGGTAAGGGCGCCAATGGCCGTAGTGACGTGCGCCATCCTTCGGGACGTGCGCCAATGTCCGTCGTGAATAAGCGCCCCTGACCCTTTGGCTATGCGCCTCTATTCCGCCGGTGTATGCGTCACTGATCACGCGGTTATGAGACACCGACTACAGGTGCATACGCCGATGTCTGCTGACATGGGCCTCTGTCCGCCGGTTTATGCACCACTGACTGACGGCTATGAGCCACTTATTTCTGGTTCAAAGTCTTTGACTTTCGTAGACAGGACCCCTGTCCGCTTGGTGCTTACATCGTTATTAGCAAACAAGGGCGTCCAACCTTTAAGGTGTGTCAAGGTTCGCAGTGTGTTTGCGCCGTTAAGCGGTTACGTGCCACACATCCTGTCTTCCCTGTCCTTCAGAGACGTCGAGGTTATGCGCCACTGACCTTCGGGATATGCGCCTCTGTCCCCTGGTACACGCGCCACTGACCTCGCGCCTATCCACTTCTCTTATCCCTAGACAAGGCATCAGGCGTCGGGGTCATGCCTTTGACTACGACCCGCGCACCTCTGACGTTGGGACGATGAGGCTAAGCGCCTCTGACGATGGCAATACGCGTCTTTGACGATGGGGATACGAACCTTTGACTTGGGGCTACGGGCCGCTGACCTTGTTCGTAAGCGCCGCTGTATCACGGGCTATGCGACTGAGACCCGGGACTATGTAGCGCCTCTGGTCACGGTGGATGGCGTTTCGCCTCACAAACACCGGGTAAGCGCGGGGTACCCGGGAGAAGCGCATCTAGCATTCGGAACAAGCGCCTCTGGGTTCAAGGACAAGCCCCTCTGGCTCTGGGTCATCGGCTCCACTCCTGGTTCATACGCCTCCTATTTCTTGTGCGCGCGACTCTGACGTGGTGTACGCAACGCTGACGTGGTGCACGCGACTCTGACATCGACTCTGACATGGTGCACGCGACTCTGACATGGTGCACGCGACTCTGACATCGACTCTGACATGGTGCACGACCTCAACTATGCATGTACAAGTCTCGCCCCGCTGACCTTGTGACAATGCGTTTCTGACGATGGTGCTAAGAGCCCCTACACGCCCCCTACGATCAACTGACTTTTGGACTGCACGACATTGCCTTGTAAGTCATTAGTGATTTATAACGGAGCAGTAAAACTTATCATTCAATAATTTTTCTCGTTCTGTATCCAAATGAACATAAGGATAAATGTGAGATAAACTGGTATTAACAATTGTAACCAATGTCAGATCTTGAACTTTTCGAACCCATAATATGATAGAAGTAAAATAACATAAAACCCAAAATTATAAAACCAGTTCAAATTGAGATATCTGGGTGTTCACAGGAATTCATGTAAACGAATTTGAATCTACTAAGATTACCGATTATGAATTATAAAGCACAGCGTTGTTGTGTCTACATGATTTTTATAGACCTGGCTTGCTTGGGTTAAGTTCGACGCTGACCTCGAAAACGTGCTACTCTGGCTACAGATACATACATAGCCGCTGTCTGCTGGCATCTGTTATATTACGAGTGTTCTTGACATTTAAAATTGAAATTTACGTGTAAACGTACCCTCTGGATTACGGTGAAAGACGGCGATAGAGTTGTAACACAATACTTCCTACACAAAATGAACACTGCACATAGTCGCTTGTATATCACATTTTACGTGTATAACGGGGAGAAATAAAAGAACTTAGAAATAAAAAGAGAAGAAAACGAAGGCAAAAATCCAGTTAAGTTCCTATGAAAATGGTAGCACAAGACCCGTGTTTGTGCCCCAAGACCGGGGTTCAAAGTATCTGTAATAACCTATTACCCCCAAAAGTTACCCTTTTTAACGCGTTAAAGTCACTTGGGTGGAGGGTCGCGTCCACTTCTGTTCTAGTGCTGTAGAATATTTTTCGTTATCTTAACGTTTGTTTTGATTAACTGTTACTCTTGGCTAAAATTTTAATGCACAAACCTTCCATTTATAGCGAACAATGAAAACCAAATATGAAATTTAAATATTAATTTTTAATTATTCCTAATTTAATTTAATTAATTTATTATTTAATTATTTAACTACACAGAATATAATTACAATAATAGAAATAAAATATTACAATCAATATAAAAGAGCATACAGTAATATTAACAAAATGTGAGGACCGAATGAGCAGCACTCGTGTTTTGTCGGCAGTTCAGATATATTGTTAATATGAGAGGAATATAGAAAATAAAATAAAATAGAAACTAAAATTAAAATTACAGCTACAGTGAAATCACATAATGTAATATATTAATATAAGAGGAATATAGAAAATGAAATAGGAACTAAAATTAAAATTACAGCTACAATGAAATTATAACACAAAGAGGAATAACATCGTACGTGAATAAAGTATGACAATTTATGAAAAAATACACATTCCGAAATTATAGAATATAAATATGATATAGGCTGATTAATTCATACACAAGGTTTAAATCTAATTAATCAAATTGAAAACATTAACACGTTTCTAATTTTCTTGTTATGTATTAATGAATTACATGTTAGAAGTTCTGGGTGTAATTTAGCTAAAGAATAATAGAAGAATTTTAAATAAACTTTTGAAAATCAATTGGCCACATTTCTTTGTCAGTATGACTCAAGGAAAATGCAGAAGAGGTTTATTATTTTATTGTGGGTATAGAGGGAACTTGATGACAAATTTATAATTTCGATAAATTTTTTCACAACTATAAAAAATAAATTGGCCAACACTTTACATTTTCCAACGGTAAAAGTGCAGTAGATTAGTCTGTGCATGACAAAGCTTTTCTGGCCAATTAGTGAACAGTGTCTTAATGTTAGTCCATGTCTGTGCGGTGTGTCAGTGTTGTTAAAATATTGGTGATGGAAGTTATTCTAGAAATAGATTTTGAAAATCAGCTGAGTTGTAAATGTGATCCATATCTTCATTGTAATTAAATGTGGTGGTGGTGGTGGTGGTGGTGGTGGTGGTGGTGGTGGTGGTGGTGAGAAATACTTACCATACTGCACTTTTATCATTATGAAATGTGATTTCTAAATTTTAAGTAAATATAGCCCACGTATATGCGTCAGTTAATTCTTTTGTTTACGGGAACTTGAGTTTACATTTAAATTCCGCTGGAATGTATGTATGTATGTATTCACATTGCAAATGGGTAAATACCCGATGGCCGTGGTAATTACACTCAATAATGACAATTAACAATAAATTAATGATACTAATAATAATTAATAGTAATTATCCTAAATTAAATGAAGCACGATCAATCAAAATAACATTTAAAGCAAATCTAATTTATATCTTAACCCTAAGTTCGAACTAAAACCCACGAGTATGATATGTTCATACCTGCACAAGTACCTTTCAGCACTACACTTATTTCGCTGTCAACTCACTGGAACTACGACACATTTCATTGATACTATCCTGATTTCACTAACTTCAAAAACATTTAATTGTTCATATACTTTACACTGTCATTATAAACTATAAAACTTCTCTGACAAACACACTTCACTTACACAACACACTTCACTGATACAACACAATTTTTCACTGATACAACACTTCAAATAAGAAGTCATCAATTACGCCCTTTAAATAGTGTGTATAATATACTACCGTCTATTAGTAAAATCCTTAAGTCTATTTTTAAATACATTTTTGGTTATTGGTAAAGCCTTTAGTAAGTCTGCAGGTAAAGCATTCCAGTCTCTGATAGTACGATTGGGAAAAGAAATCTTTCCAGTGTCCGTCCTCTCTGTCTTCTTTCCCTCAATTTTTATGGGTGGTCAGAAATAAACAAAATCTGATTTAAATTATATTCTAAAATAATACATATGTAATAAAAATGAATGTTAAATTGAAATTCAAGATTACCGCTAATCAGACGAGAGCTTTCCATTTGAGAACACGGTAATGGAAAATGTACAAAACTGGTTTGTGGTCGAGATGGATGACAAGTTTTAATTTCAAAATTTTATATGTTTCGGTAACTTGTACAAATCTTCTGGTCTACATGTTAATTGTCAGGTGTTGCTGCTCTTCATTGGGTGGTGATACTGCTACTGTTCCAAAGATTAGACGTGAAGGAAGTTTGGTTTTATATAGGAAATTAATGAATTTGATAAACAGAAAATTTTAATTTGTATCTACATATACTTACCTCACAAAGGAGATCATTTTCAGCTCTGTGCCAAGTTCTGTCACAAAATTTCTCTAAACCTAATAATTTGTTCCGGAAATATTATTTTGACAGCAATACTCTGGAAGGCAACACAAATAATAGCCATTGTAACTTGAAGGATTAGTGAAAATAAAACCTACGAGGGTTATTTTTGTGTATTTAAATGTATAATAGTTTTAATTAAATCTGAATATGTTTTTGATATGAATTGTGACAAATCTCTTAATTTTTTGCCGAGGATTGTTGCCGAGAGATATTGCATCTAGAAGAAGGAATCAGCGCCATGGACCAGATTGCGGCGAACATCATTCTTCATCTCGTAATGGCAATCGGTGAGTTCAGTTAATAAGTCGTATAATTTCTTAAATCGATTACCATCCTTTTGTAAGAAAGAAAACTATTTAAATGTAAAAATTTTAAACTTTGAAGAAAGAATGGTATAATTTAGGTGTTAACATAAATTTGATCTTCGTCACACACTATAACAATTATACTATCAAATAAAATAACGCAAATTTATGAAAGTGATAGGTCTACTTGTTTTACGAGATTGCCTTGTATCTATTCTGTAGTTAACAATTTATTGCAGGAGAGAATGAGATGAACCCGATTCAGGTTTCAAACTGTTACACAGAAACTGTTAATATTGGTAATCTTAGCTGATGTGCATTTAACCAAAATTATTCTTGTAGAGAGATCGAAGTTCAAATTTCTAGCGCTGCTCTGAATTCGTAAAATTAGAATTGAGACAAATTACACAAATAAAAATAGATTAACAGAAAGAAATAGTTTTCTTATACTCTAAAAACAGACAAGCGTGGTTCCTTCAGGTTTGGGACACAAATTCAGAAAACATTTCAAAATGTAAAATAAACCTACTCTATCTATGCTAAAAGAACTCTGTGTGTTTCGTGTGGAACTTTCACTCCTTTGAAGAAAGGTCTTGCATTCATATTAACGTAAGTTCTAAATCAGTACTACAATTACGAAACTTTTAATACATAACGGCCATATAAATGTTTCAAGACGTGTCATAAAAAGGAATAGTCTGCAGCTTGAAATTCCTCAACTGATCTGTTAATTTCAGTTACCAAAAGAATTCAAATAATTTATTAATTATTTTATTCAGATATTGAAGCATTGTTAATGTGTCCACTTGATGTTCGAATTACATCTGGAAATTCACGAGTCAAATCAGCAGTGCACTTAGGTCAGCGAATTAACCACGGGACCAGCTACTTTCCTTTTCAAAGGTTATCCATATAGTTATTGTCAAGCTTTTAACTTGAATTCAAATAATAGTATTTATTCTTTTGTAGCTATTTAAAATATAAAGTTCGTTGTTACACAGAAGGTGCAAAACATTATACCAATGTACAGAAACTTCAATTGTTAAAAGAAGAGTTCATGATATTTCCAATATATTGTCATATTATACACTTAAATATAATTATTCTGAATATATTTTCTTTATTTAATAACATAATTACATCACTTCCCTTGACAGCAAAATACTTTACCTACGTATCATAAAACTAGTTTGGTACCAATTTCCCTTAAAAGAATTGTCAGGTTCATATACATTGTAGGTAATAATAATTAATGTAAATATAACAAAAAATATTCCTCTCCAAAACAAAATCAATTCACAGCTCTATACTTGAATTTTATAGGATGGTTGGAAACCTCTGCACCAAAATGAAACTGATAATAGATCTTGAGGAGAGATTTCAGAAATCTAAATAAGGTTTTTCTCTAACATTCACCGTTTTAGAGGAAATCGTAATGTTTCTATGAAGCATTTGGCAACATCACGGCTACTGCAATAACTCTAAGGAAGCGCAGCCTGCATTTCTTACCTTCCTCTCCCCTTCTGCTGTACTCAGTCGGTGATACACGATGTGCGCTGCGTTGCAAGATTTATTTCAACGATTTTAACTATTATTCAGTTTAAATTCACAGCTAAACGATTCAATTTGAGGAAAAAAAAATATTAAAGACATTAACTGTTCAGATTATTTTTATCTATCTGCTTGTACAGCAATCAGCCATTTCTTTCGGACCATTACCGCAATAGAGCGCTGCAAACATTGGACAAAGACTATTTTTTCCTGTTCAACGGTCTTTCATCGAAGGAAAAGTGTAATAAAAGTTTTATTATATTTAACATATAGAATCACCTCTTTAATTTTTGGTGCAGTGATTACCATACACTCTGTATATAGTCTAAGTAAAAATCAACTGAATTTCAGGTATAAATAATATTCCTGAAACCTACAGATTTAAGTATTGGGAGGGGAAATCACATAATAAATTGGTACTAGCGCATATGCTAGATAATGGAGGGAACCCGTATTCTTTAATAAATGTGTAAGCTTATTCTAGTGACAATTGTTATAAAATTAAATAACACGAAAAAGATGAGTGGAGAAAAATAAAATCGAACAATTGGTAAATGTTAAATGACTTAGAATACATTGAACATAACTTACAGTATAATAATATAATACAGCCCATAGATCTTTTGATCAGAATGGGTACAGCGCAAATAGCCACAAAATGCAGGCGTGAGAGTTTTCGGGGCAATATAAAGATCGTGCTGGCACAATACATTCGTTCAGCCTTCATGCTTTACTCTCACTATAAAACTTAAGAATCAGGTCGCTACTGCTAACATATTCAACTTTTTGACGTTCGTTCAGGTAACTGAGAATGAATGTCATTAGAAATATGAAACTTACAATGAAATACGTAATAGCACAAAAATATGGGTGTTCTGCAGATATCTTGCTTTAATTTTGCAATTACATTGTCTCAAACTGTTCTTTCATTCTTTATATTTTGTTCACGTACAGAATTCTAAAACATTTTCCTTGTTACCTCAAATCTAGGCGGCATGTGTGACAGAGCAGAGAAAGTAATCCCTAAACAAGAGGATCTTCAGAGAGATGTATCTGGAGCCGCATTGAAACTAAGTTAAGTATCAGATAAGAGATTTTATACTTTTCTTTGTGGTTATGTAGACGAATTTTCAGTTGCCATCAGAATTGACATACAATATATTGCAAGTTTCGGACCAGAGAATACCTTCGTCAGATTCGTATTGCAAAAGAAATAGTCTCCTTTTGGTTCTGTCCGATATATCAGGCTAGCCGAAACAACTGGATCAAATAGAACAGGCAACACTTCAGACCTTGGGAGAGACAAACCTGATCCCGGAAAGTAGTTGAACGTAGGATGTAATGAGTATAGCGAAAATTCTTTGAGAGAACTAGATGAATTTTTAAACTATAATAATTATAAAAATTGTGAACGAAATTATCTATCAGGTTCCTGAGTAGTTCAAATATTTTTTAAGAAGTAGAGCAATTGGCAGCATTGATTGTGTAGTTCAGTCTACATAAACAAGAGACTTCATGAATACAATAAGACAGTACAGGATAACTTCCTAAGATAATTCTAGTCAGGCAAAAGTATTTTGAAATGACCTTTACTTGAAATTACTTTATATTTGAAAATAACTTATTTCAGCTCATCTTAACACTTTAAATTTACAACAATGATAACATTTGCATGGGTGAGAAAGAGATAATTCGTAATATTTTTTATTTACCTGGACTTCATTTGTTTCAGTGTTTTCTCATATTCTGAAATTAATTCTAAAATTAACGAGTTTGTATTTTATTATGTGACGTGAATATGAATAATTTTCTCGTAATTTCGATACAAAAATAATAATTTCTTTCATATATGTATTAATTAGAGTAAGAATTTGTATTAATCTATATGTGTGTGATGTGTTATTTAATTAATTTCTAGATTTATGTAGTAGTATTATTCATAATTTGATCTTACTGATAACTGAATTAAATCTCACTGTTTGTGTTTTAATATGATAGTTATTTTTATTTTTTTGAAATTTTCAGTTTTTAATCGCGGAAAATAAGTTCATAATAAATCATTGTTCATTATGTAAACGTGAAAACATAATTCCTTTATTCTGAAATACATGGTCTATAATTGAATTTTTAGATTCTTGTGACAATTGAATTCTACATTTTCTCTCTCAGTTTCTCGGGTACAACCTTGTCTTCATATTTTCTATGTACTGCATTAACTGTGAATTGTTACAATATATTAAATTTAATATAATATAGTATATTATACTTTCTTCTTCTGAATCCAAGTAGCAAATATATTTTCTTCTTTTCCTTTTGCCTCACGGCGTCTGGTCTGCCTCCATCCATCTCCTCCATTCCTCTATCCCTCGCCATTCTTCTCAGTTCCCCAATTCCTTTCCCTCCTTTCCTTGCCATCTCAATATTCTCCATATACATCGTCGTTGGTTTTCCTTTCCTCTTCTCCCTTCCTCATTGCCTTCATTACTTGTTTGGTTTTCGTTCTTCTCCCATTCGCACCATGTGTCCATACCACTTTAGTTGTTTTCTTCTTAAATAAAATATATTTTAATATAATAATCTGAAAGTGTTCGTTATGATCTTAAATTGATTACACTGAAATATAGTTCCAATGTTTGTATAGTCTTCCGAGGAAAAAAATGCATAATTTGTGACTTGTAAGCACATTCGTTAAGATTTTCGTATTCTTTATAGCATTTCAAATTTCTTAATGTTTTAATTTGCAGGATTCTGGAGAGATATTTATAAATAGAACAAGTCGCTTCATATAATCAATACTTTTTTTTTCCAGCTGGCCCATATGAATAATTAATTAAAACTAATTTCATTTGAGTGTTGCATGCTTCTGTTAGCCTTCGTTAAGTAGTGGGAACATGAATCTCAAGTTCGCGAAAAAGTAGAAAATGTTTACGTACTTTCAGTACACAAATATTGCCGTAATGAAAATAATATTTAGCCTTCGACTAAATTTCGACACAGATCTTAGAAGCGTCATGTACCGTACGTATTGTTAACTTTTCTCTTTGGAAATACATTCATATTCTCTCTGTGAATTACTGATATTCGGATAAATGTGTATTGACAAATCTCAATAGGCCTTATAAAAATTCGTTTGAAATCTTTTAGAAAAGGTAAAATGTAATTCATGGAACTCAAAAACTACTGAATTAAAATTTGCATTCGAAAGTTATTCACATGTAAAAATTTTATGCGTTATGATGTATTACTTAGAATGCTCATGCCAAAGTTAGTATCGAAATTTTGATTGTGATTTCCCAAGAATTGATCGATGTCAATCTTGCTATTAAAGATAATGTTACGTTATCTATTTAATTCTCTCTTCTGTGAAACTTGTACCCTTCTTAAAAAATTGTAGGAATGCGAAGTGTGTAGTGAAGTGAAACAGTGAATAGGATGTGATGCGAAATGGGGGAAGTGAAATAGTGAATAATAGGCAAAAAGAAACTAAAAGAAGTGAAAAATGAAGAAAACTGAAGAAATAATTGAGAAAACTGAAGAAAAGTTGAGAAAACTGAAGAAAGAATTGAGAAAACTGAAGAATAGTGAATGAAACAAAAGATACCGGTATCGAAGAAACTAATCGTAAAGTATGGATATAAAAATATATGAAGATGGAAGAAAATAAAATGAAATTAACAAAGCAGCGTAATCTTAAGTGCGAAGAGGGGTACAAGGATTCTTTTTAAACAACCAATCGCGGAAATTTGTGGATAGTTCTCTGGGAAGTCACATTCAGTGTGGAACTGAACTAAGTTTCAAAGTTCTTTTGTATGTATTTAACTCGTAGTTTCTTACCGGAACATAGGTACCCCTAGCGGAGGTTTCAGTACCTCCAAGATCTAAGTTCCTTTACATAAAATTCCAACTCCAATCATGGAGATTATTGATGAAAAATTCAGTCTTTTACCATATAAACGTAATTTAAATGCTGGAACTCACTGACGTTTGAAAACTTCTCGGACAAAATATAGTTTCGCAGAAAGTACTGAGAATCATGTTCCCAATTAAAATACTAAAATTTAACAAATGCTTTGATTTAGAATAATTACTGACGAATATTTAAAATATAATTAATTGTCATTTTCTTACATTTTTAGGAATAAGTTAGATTGGTATTAATCTATAGGACTGAGAGCCAGTATTAGATTCCTACAGAATGCAATTCTTACGATTTCCTAAAGGTTTCCTTCTGTGATTTTTATATTGTCTGTATATTTTTGGCTTTATTTAATTATTGTATTTTTGTGTTATTAAATTGTTAACATTATATAATTTGTTTTATGTAAATGTGATTAATTTGCAATAATATTAGGTCGCTCTTAATGTCTGAATTATTTTTTCTTATATTAGTTTTAATATATAATTATCTCATTACGTAATTCTTTTCAGGATGCAGTACGAGTTAATATCAAGTTATTTCTAACACAAATTTTTCTTTAATCTTTGAATGTTATTAGCTGACGAATGTTGAATTTTTTTCACTGCAATGCCACGTTCATTTCTACCTCAACATTTTGTATCATATAAGTATGTTCCTAGAAATATTGCAAATATTAAATCTTAATTTCTATTCACTATTAGCACAACTGTTACTAGGCAACCTAGCCCGTTCACTTCCTCAATCTGAAATCTACGTACGTTTTTTTATTATATTGTGTCTGAACTTGTTTCAAAGTGATAAATTAAACATTTATAGAACTTTTATCAATTTATTTCTGTAGATATTTTTTTTCGTTACCCATGACAACCCCCGGTACTAAACGGATCGCAATTATTTTTGATTTCTGTAAGAGACTGTCCTCATAGATTTAACAGAACTGAACTGCTCGTCTTTTTTCTGATTCATAATTTAATTTGTGTTGCAGATACTACGGCTCGTGATGGATGCGGATTTCGCAGTAGGATGCAAATTGTTGTGAATCTCTCATCGCTTCTGCGGAAAGATTAAAACGAAAAAGTAAATCCATAGAACATGAAATGAATGTATACAGAAAGCTTTAAAATACATGTGTGAATATAGTGGTGAAGACTGTGTTCATTTTTCTCACTAGTTTATATTCCTTTCACCTGAAGTCACATGAGAATCATATATCTGCCTGAGAATAGTGTGAAAATTCTTGATACGATGTAAGCAGAAATAATGGTACAGTGAAGCAAGAGTGGTCTTGAAGTTCATCTTTATTCACCACAAATTCCTTTTACAATATTGATTTTAAATCTGGTTGTCTGAAGATACAACAATTGTTATAACACAGTATTAATCAGAGATTATGAAAAACTTGTCCCTATTACAAAGTACATTTTTAAATATTTCAAATAGACCTGCATCGGACATAATATAGCTACAAAAATTGTAAAATATATCAAGGTTACAAATTCGTAGTGTATTATAAAAAGTACAAAAGAGCATTAGGAGTTTAAATATTATAAATTTGTATATTAAACGAATAATTATTTTATTTTACATCCATGTTAAAAATTAACGTTTGCACAAACGTGTGAAGTAAATAAATATAATCCACAATAAATACTGTATGTACTTGACGAGAATTCCTTTCAGGAGTGGCGAGGAACGCTTCTGGCATTTTTGTACATTTCAATAGGATTTACTCGATTTGAAATGCATATCTTGCTTAGGAATATTGTTTATACAGGGTGTCTTTAACCTTTAGGGTCAAAATGATACAGATGATACAGATGTTTAACTCTGATTCGGTAACTATTGCAAGTAGGATCGTGACTTTGTATCGATAAAAAAGTAATAAAGAATCATTTATTCCTCTGGCGTATTTCAATAGCGTGGACGGTTTTATTGTAAATTTAATTTCAAAAACACTAATTTCAAGCCACTCACTATTGCAACATAGTACCCAGAAAGGGAGATGGCAGTTCACTAAGGTAGACTGACCTGAGTTAGTTGACCTCTTACATCTGTATTACTAGAAGAAAGAGCAGTGTGTTAGCGATGTTGTCAAAGTGCTGAAACTCTCAACTCAGTTTTCTAATTAATCGTGCATTTAATCAGAGAAAGTAATATATACGTTTACTATTCAAGCTTTCAATAAATATAACGAATCAAGTTGAAGTAAGAGCAAAACATATTTTCTCACTTTCAATCTGCAAGATTATTTCACTTCCAACCTGTATAAATCAGTCTCTTGTCATATAATATGTGTAGGAATTGTCTGCCGAAAGAAAATGTAACATTGAAACATAATTAAACAATATTGTGTCGGATACACTTGTACATGGATTAAGAAGTCACGTCCTAAGAATAGCTCTTTCAAGTTGACACTTACACTGCAAGAACGAAGGCGGGTAACGTGCACCATAGCACAGAACGCTTCAAATTTTGGGCACCTTGCCCTGTTCAAAGTTGTCTTCTATTCCATTTTTTTTTTTAGTTTTTTTTTTTTTTATTCTTGTACAATTTTTTCTGTGGTTGTGGTTAATAAAGCTTTTGTTATGGAAAACCAGTGTTCAAAAATTATTTTCTTCACACAAACAAACCTGGGATATCATGTTTACAGAGTGTGACATTTTCAAAACCGTGCAGTGGAGCATCTTCAGTGTAGCCACATTTCAAACTATGTATTTGTGTTTTTGGGCTCACTTCCTCTTAGCTACACATCATCTTTCCTGTACCGGAGGCTAGTCAGTGTTGACAGCGTAGTCTCATGGTAGACACTTCATTCTCTGACTGACTGATCGCACACTACTGTCATCCTACACAAGAAAACCTGCCGTTATATCAACAGCTTACCTATACTTTTCGCAGTAATTTCAGTACACAGCGAATCCTAATGTCTAGTGCATTAGAACTACCGAACATTATAAAGTTGGAGACTGTAGGCTCCAGAATGAACATGAACCTCGTCCGGGTACAATGTGATGCATATCTTCCAGGCGCACAAGTAGATCGACTTCATCTCTTCAAGGAATCAAGGAGGCGATTTCTGAAATCAGGGGTTTCTCCTCATGAGGGCCAGAGAGGACGCTGCCAAGGAGTGCTCAGACTACAGCGGCGCAAAGCACATCAATAAGAGCAATATAAAAAGAACAATTTCGCAATTGTTATCAACTGAAAATTTCAACACAATATTCCAAAAATGCTCACTTTTATTACGGGGGTTGTATAATAATGTGTATCATTATAAAATTTAGTTCAATGAAAACAATGCAAAACCAAATTGTAAGTGTATACAGGGTGCCACAAAAGTCAATTTCCCCTACATATGTTCAATGTGTCAGCCGTTATTTTCAATATAATTTGTATAACGACGTCCAACAGATTTACAAGTAAGTGATATGTAAAATTTATCATTATTAATACTGTAAAATTAATGTTCACGAATGGTAAATCTCCTATTAATGTGATAGCAATATTGAGAGGAAACTAATTTTGGGGACATTCTGTAAATAATTTAACAGGCGAAGTTGTTAGTGTTCCGTAACATTGTGACCTGCTGAACATATTGGGATAAGTGGCTTAATGTAATATATTGTTCTGAAGTGAAAAGAGAGAATACTGACTGCCAATCTGTGGGGTTTCGTTGTCTTCCTATATTTCTTTGTTTTAAGTTTGGTATACGGACACTAGTGTAAAATTTCGAATCATATCTCACTTTGTGTGTGTTGTAATTTCTTAGCTTTAGCTTGTATAGTTAATAATTATTTGAGGTAACCTGTATTACGTAATACTATCAGAGATACAGGTCAGAATAGCACGGTGCGGAACGAAATTGATTTCAAGGCGTTCTATTAATTTGCACAAATCTCAAATTTTTGCGATTGTCTACCTACGTATGAGCTACAACTAATAGCAAAGATATTACCATAATAATAACATAATTAAAAATATTATATTACTACAAATATTACATTCTTTGCATCCCTACCTCTTCGCCTCGACGATAGAGCTCACGCATTTGTTGTCCTGTCATCTGGTATCCTCAGGACTAGGATCTTCTCTGGTCCAGAAGTATGACCACTTATTTGTCTTCTTGTCCAGAAGCTTCTATCCCGTTGTTTATCAAGGGACAAAAACCCAATAACGTCGCACGTAATTGTCTACACATCATCTATTTCAAAGTCCGTTGTTCCTCAATCTGTATGCTTTAGAAACGATTCCTTATGCAATTTTTTAGTCTTTCTCGACACATTTACGTATTTATCATATATCAATTTACAGCTGATAAATCCCGTGCACACTTTCAACTTTCTCACATATTCACCAAAGCTATACTGTACGAAATCCTCCCTATTACCTGGAAAAAGTATTCCTTTGTGGTTTCTTAAAGAGTTCAATTAAAAATATACGTGAAACATTATAATCGTATATTAAAACAGAACTGTTCGTCTATGAATCGTATAGTTTCGATGTACGAAGTAACGCGGCAACCTTATAGCTTAGACCTAAACAAAAACCGCATTTTACAGAATAAAAAACACAAAATTTCAAATAATACTGTATAATATTACTTATCGCAATTACAATAAATTTATTAAAAACAACACAACAATATCGCATAATTTTATAGAGTAAGAACTTTAATTTTATATTTTAACACAACAGTATCATTTAAATTTATGTATATTATTATATTAATTGCTTATGTGAATTAGATATGTTTGGAACATGGAACGTTGCACCTCGAACACATAGAACACGTAAAGACAAGTGATTTAGCTACTTAAGCTACGACGACATATCGATTAACGGCTTCTTAATTCCTACATGAGGCGTGCTGGTGAGTTTGTACCTAAACGTTATCATACATATAGACGCAATTTATGCTCTGATTTTGTGATTAACTTTTATCCGCGTTATTCGTAACTGCTGGTAAAGTGTTGGGTATAAAACACGTAGTTTTTGTATTTTAAGAGTTCGAATCCTACCTAAACAACGGAACTATATTCTATGTTTTATTTTTAATGAGTAACTGCAGAAAAACGCGCAAAAAAACAAATTCTAGTCGTATATTCGCAACGAATTCTACTGTTCAGGGATAAAATAAATGGTACGAATTCCATAAAGAAAGCCATTAATATGAACAATAGTTTTCTTAATATTTTATTACATTTCCAGCAGTGAATATTTTAATCGATATATTTTATTAATACAACATCATGCAATTTTATTGATATTGTTATATTTATTACACATATAGAGTAAAGACGCCTCGAACCTGGAACACTGCACCTAGAACACTGAAATAGAAGGCATTTAATCACTTAAGCTACGACAGCACATCGGTTAACTGCTTCTTCATTGCTATATGAGGCACGCTGGTAAGTTTCTACCTAAATGTTATTGTACATATAGACGCTATTATTAGCTCATTTTGTGATTAACTTTTATTTGGTTACTTTTCAGCTGTTGTGTTAGAGCCGTGGTAAAGTCTCGGACGTGAAATGTAGTGTTTGTGTATTTTGAAGGTTCGAATCCCACCTAAACCGTAAAAATGTTTTTTTTTCTATATTTGTAATAAGTAAATACAAAAAAAAGGCGCGCAAAAAGCAAATTTTTGGTTGTATATTCGCAATTCAGTGCTAAAATAAATAATACCTGATGCATAAACATGGTTATATTAATTCTAAATTTTCAATGCACGTATTTCACAATTGTACATACTTTCAACGAGAGTGGTTGTATTTTATATCAAGAACATCATACATATACACTCGTTTCATTATATTAATAACATATATAGATTAGACATGTATCGAACCTGGAACGCTTTACCTAGAACACTGAAAGACAAGGCATTTAGGCATTTAACCACTTACGCAACGACAACACATCGGCCAACTGCTTTTTCACTGCTACATGAGGCGTGCTGCTATGTTCCTGCCTACACACTATACTGTGTATATATACAAGCAACTGTTTGTATACATTGTCATTAAGATTCATTCGCGCTTTTCGTAGTTAGTTTGATAGCTCAGTGGTAAAGTGTCTGGTTCTGAACACTGTATTGTGTGTTGGTGAAGTTCGAAACCTATCTACACCAGAACAACATTTTATAAATCCTTAACCAACTAATAACATTAAGGCGAGCACATTGCAAGATATGTGCAGAATTTTGAAAGCTAGTTTGCATCGTTTTCTTTAGCCAAGCTTGTTAAGGCATAGCTTGTTGCGTTTATTTTCAATTTCATTGGTTCGAAACCTGGTATAAACAATAAAAAAATAGTCGTTTTTTTTTTATTAATAATATATTTAATAAACTATTCAAAAATTAATCGCCTCACAGGATAAGAACAAAATTTAGACCCTCGGTCAGCATCGCCTTTCTTAGTTGAGAACGCTAAGGCGTGGCTTGTTGGCTTGTTGAGTTCATTAATTCATTCTAAATTCGTTTGATTCGAAACCTGGGCTGGAAAAAATAAAAGTAATTTTTTTTTTTTGTTACAGATGCATTTAACGAATAATTGAAAAATCTATCGCCTTATAGGATAAGAGCAAAATTTAGATCCTCAACTAGCATCGCCTTCCTTAGCCGAGAACGCTAAGGCATAGCTTGTTTAGTTCGTTTATTCTCAATTTCCTTGGTTCGAAACCTGACATAAAAAAAGCAAACTTTTTATTATTGATATATTTAATGAATAATTGAAAATCAATCGCCCCACAAGATAAGAGCAAAATTTAGACCCTTGACCAGCATCGCCCTTCTTAGCTGAGAACGCTAAGGCATGGCTTGTTGAATTCATTAATTCGTTCTGAATTTCCTTGGTTCGAAACCTGGCATGGGAAAAAAAGAATTAAATTTTTTTATTATTGATATATTTAATTAATAATTGAAAATCAATCGCCTCACAGGATAAGAAACAAATTTAGACCCTCGACTAGCATCGCCTTCCTTAACCGAGAACGCTAAGGCATGGTTTGTTAAAAACGTTCTCATTGCTTCTGCTTTCACTGATTCGAAACCTAGTGAAACTGTAATAAAACTGAAAAAATCGTTCTACAGTATATAAAACCTTTTATACTTATGTAAAGTAACACTATATTTATGTATATATAAACAAATTCAAAATCTATATATATATATATATATATATATATATGTATACATATGTGTGGAACATACATATATATATATATATATACGTGTGAAATATATATATAAATGAAAATTGTATATATAATGTATATACAAATGTGTATATATGTATGTATATACATTTTTATGTACATATATACATACATATATATACACACACCCAACCAGTGTGGTGTCTTATTATTACCTTTGAACTATCTAAAAATCACACCTCAGTGTCAACAATCACACCCCTGCCGGCCGAAGGCCGGCAGGGGTGTGATTGTTGACACTGAGGTGTGATTTTTAGATAATTCAAAGGTAATAATAAGACACCACACTGGTTGGGTGTATATATATATATATATATATATATATATATATACGTATATGTATATATATATATATGTACGTATATAAGACACCCCACTGGTTTAGTGTGTATATATATGTATATAAAAATGTATATGTATATATATGTGTGTGTGTATATTTTACATTTATATATATATATATATATATATATATATATATATATATATATATATATATATATAGTATTATTTTACACAAATACAAAAAAATTCGTGTATTTTATTTTCACCAGGTTTCGAACCAATGAAAGCTGAATGAAAGTAAAGGAAACATACGTAACAAGCCATGCCTTAGCGTTCTCGACTAACGAAGGCGATGCAGAGCGAGGGTCTAAATTTTGCTCTTATCCTGTGAGGAGACTGATTTTCAATTATTTAATACATATATAAATAATAAAAAAAGTCACTTTTTTTTTATTCCATACTAAGTTTCGAACCAATGAAGTTCAGAATGAACTAAACAAGCCACGCATTAGCACTCTCGGCTAAGAAAAGCGATGCTGGTTAAGCGTCTAAATTTTGCTCTTATCCTGTAAAGGGATTGATTTTCAATTATTCGATAAATATATGAATGATAAAAAAAATTTACTTTTTCTTTCTTACCGGGGTTCGAACCAATGAAATTCTGAACGAACTAAACAAACCATGCCTTAGCGTTCTTGACTAAACAAAGCGATGCCGGTCGAGGGTCTAAATTTTGCTCTTATCCTGTGAAGCGATGGATTTTTAATTATGTAATAAATATGTAAATAATAAAAGAAATAAGTTTTTTTTATTTTTTACCCGGTTTCGAACCAATGAAATTCAGAACGAACTACCTAAACCATGCCTTAGCGTTCTTGGCTAAAGAAGACGATGTTCGTCGAGGGTCTAAATTTTGCTCTTATCATGCGAGGCGATTGAATTTCAATTATTCATTACATATATATAAAGAATAAAAAAATTATCCTTTTTTTTTTTTATTCTACACGCGGTTTCGAACCGATAACATTCAGAACGAACTGAACAAGCCATGCCTTAGCGTTTTTAGCTAAGGAAAGGGATACTGGTTGGGAGTTTAAATTTTGCTCTTATCCTGCGAGGCGATTGAATTTCAACTATTAATTAAATATGTAAGTAATAAAAAAAGCTTACTTTCTTTTTTTATCTCCTACCAGGTTTCGAACCAATGAAATTAATAATGAACTAAACAAGCCATGCCTTAGCGCTTTCGGGTAAGGAAGGCGATGCTAGTTGAGCGTCTAAATTTTTCTCTTATCCTGTAAAGGGATTGATTTTCAATTGTTCGATAAATATATAAAAGATAAAAAAAAAATTACTTTTTTTTCCTTACCGGGGTTCGAACCAATGAAATATAGAATAAACTGAACAAACCATGTCTTAGTGTTCTTACCTAAAGAAAGCGATGCTGATTAAGGGTTTAAATTTTGCTCTTATCTTGCAAGGAGATTCGTTCCCAATTATATGTATTATAACGTATAGGTAGCAACATAGCAGCACGCCTGATGTAGCAGTGAAAAAGCAGTTGGCCGATGTGCTGTCGTAGCTCAAGTGGTTAAATGTGTTGTGTTTCAGTATTCTAGGTGAAATGTTCCAGGTTCGAGACATGTCTAATCCGTATGTGTAATTAATATAATAACATGAATGAATTCATGTGACGTTGTTAATATAAAATATAACCATTCTTGTTAAAAATATATAAAACTGTGAAGTATACGCATGAAAAGTTTAAAATTAATATAACTGTCTTTATGCATCCAGTATCATTTATTTTAGCCCTGAATTGCGAATATACAACCAAAAATTTGCTTTTTTCGCGCCTTTTTTGGTAGTTACGTATTATAAATATAAAGAAAAAAAATTGTTTTTATGGTTTAGATGGGATTCGAACCTTTAAAATACGAAAACACTGCATTTCATGCCCGAGACTTTAGCACGGAGCTAACATAACAGCTGAAAAATAACCAAATAAAAGTTAATCACAAAATGAGCGAATCATAGCGTCTATATGTACAATAACGTTTAGGTAGAAACTTACCAGCGTGCCTCATATAGCAATGAAGAAGCAGTGGACCGATGTGCTGTCGTAGCTTAAGTGGTTAAATGCCTTCTATTTCAGTGTTCTAGGTACAGTGTTCCAGGTTCGAGGCGTCTCTAATCCCTATGTGTAATAAATATAACAACATCAATAAAATTACATGATGTTCTATTCATAAAATATATCGATTGAAATATTCATTACTAGAAATGTAATAAAATATTAAGAAAACTATTGTTCGTATTAATAACTTTCTTTATGGAATTCGTACCATTTATTTTATCCCTGAGCTGTAGAATTCGTTGCGAATATGCGACTAGAATTT
This sequence comes from Periplaneta americana, assembly GCF_040183065.1. NCBI lineage: Eukaryota > Metazoa > Arthropoda > Insecta > Blattodea > Blattidae > Periplaneta > Periplaneta americana. The sequence continues at coordinate 20,929,247 of NC_091118.1, read as the reverse complement.
GTTTTTTTGCGCGCTTTTCTGCAGTTACTCATTAAAAATAAAACATACAATATAGTTCCGTTGTTTAGGTAGGATTCGAACTTTTAAATACAAAAACTACGTGCATTATACCCAACACTTTGCCACAGATCTCTCGTAGCAGTTACGAATAACGGGAATAAAAGTTAATTATTAATATAAAGTATTCGAACCAATTCCGTTCCGCACCGTGTTATTTTGGCCTGTATATCTGATAGTAATACATCGTGTAGGTTACCTGAAATTATTATTAACTATATAAGTAAAAATTAAAACATATTATCACAAGAGCGAGATGTCATTCGAAATTGCATATTAGTGGGCAGGTACGAAACAACTGAGAAAACCACGAAACCCCACAGATTGGCAGTCAGTAGTCTCTCTTTTCACTTCAGAACAATACATTACATTAAGCCACTTATCCCAATATGTTCAGTAGGTCACAATGTTACGGAACACTAACAACTTCGCCTGTTAAATTATATACAGAATGTCCCCAAAATTAGTTTCCTCTCAATATTGCTGTCACATTAATAGGGGATTTACCATTCGTGAACATGCATTTCACAGTATTAATAATGATAAATTTTACATATCACGTACTTGTAAATCTGTTGGACGTCGTTATATAAAATATACTGAAAATAATGGCTGACACATTGAACATCTGTCACGGAAATTGACTTTTGTGGCAGCCTGTATACATTTACAATTTGGTTTTGCATTGTTTTCATTGAACGAACTTTTATAATGATGTATTGGGGAGTACAATCCCCGTAATAAAATTGAGCATTTTGGGAATATTACGTGTTAAAATTTTCAGTTGATAACAGTTGCGAAATTGTCCTTTTTATATTGCTCTTCTTGTTGATGTGCTTTGCGCCGCTGTAGTCTGAGCACTCCTTGGCAGCGTCCTCTCTGCCCTCATGAAGAGAAACCCCTGATTTCAGAAATCGCCTCCTCGATTCTTTGAAGAGATGAAGTCGTCGATCTACGTACTTGTGCGCCTGGAAGATATGCATCACATTGTACTCTGACGAGGTTCATGTTCATTCTGGAGCCTACAGTTTCTAATATTATAATGGTCGGTAGTTCTAATGCACTAGACATTAGGATTCGCTGTGTATATTTGAAGCCCTTTAACTCGAGTAGCAGCACAGGATATTCTGTGCTATAATACACGTCACCGCCTTCCTTCTTGCAGTGTAGTCTGGAAGTAGTTACCTCAACTTTTAGGAGCTGTTCTTACGGAATGACTTCCTATTACATGTCAGACACTATCGCACACAATATTGTTTAATTAGGTATTAATATTATATTTTGCTTACTGCAAACTCAGTACACATTACTATCGAGTATACCTATGCATATGAAGAGACTGATTAATGTATTCATCTGAGTGTTAAATTATTACAACGATCCCTATGCTGCACGGAGACCAACGCCTACGGCGGCAAAAACACCATCTTCGGCCATCTCTTAGACTAAAATGTGTAGCTGAAATACAAAAATTCTAGTACTCGCTTTTGGAAAAGAGAAATATATACGAGTATATTTAAAAATTTAACGACTCCATCAGTATTACAAAATATTATCCAAGCTGTCCATTTCAAAACTACCTCAGACATAGTCTTAAAGGAGGAAATATATTGTTTTGGGTTCTACTTCGACTTAACACTTTACATTTATATCCAAAATCAAGAAGTTTGGGAATAATTTTGAGAGAGAATTCGCACCACATTGTTGGGCCATGTGCCATACTTCATGTCTACGCCTAACAATGACTGTAGACACAGTCAAAATTACATTTCGTTTTACAATTACAACGCAAAGGGCTGCCTTGACTGCCAGACCCGACTTCAACCTGTAGGGTCAAGGGATATAACAGGATTTATTACACAGTTCAGCTGCTACAACTGTTTGTTGGTGCAGACCACTTAAAAACATTCCTTTGCCATTGGTTCAAATAGTAGGTATCTATCTAGTGCGTACATGAAAGATTTATCTGAATATCTTTACATTTGCTACGATACTTGAAAGTCTAGTACAGTTATTAAAAGATTTATCTGAATATCTTTACATTTGCTACCATACTTGAAAGTCTAGTACAGTTATTAAAAGATTTATCTGAATATCTTTACATTTGCTACGATACTTGAAAGTCTAGTACAGTTATTAAAAGATTTATCTGAATATCTTTACATTTGCTACGATATTTGAAAGTCTAGTAGAGTTATTAAAAGATTTATCTGAATATCTTTACATTTGCTACCATACTTGAAAGTCTAGTACAGTTATTAAAAGATTTATCTGAATATCTTTACATTTGCTACGATATTTGAAAGTCTAGTAGAGTTATTAAAAGATTTATCTGAATATCTTTACATTTGCTACGATACTTGAAAGTGTAGTAGAGTTATTAAAAGATTTATCTGAATATCTTTACATTTGCTACCATACTTGAAAGTCTAGTACAGTTATTAAAAGATTTATCTGAATATCTTTACATTTGCTACGATACTTGAAAGTCTAGTACAGTTATTAAAAGATTTATCTGAATATCTTTACATTTGCTACCATACTTGAAAGTCTAGTACAGTTATTAAAAGATTTATCTGAATATCTTTACATTTGCTACCATACTTGAAAGTCTAGTATGGTTATTAAAACATTTATCTGAATATCCTTACATTTGCTATGATACTTGAAAGTCTAGTATGGTTATTAAAACATTTATCTGAATATCCTTACATTTGCTACGATACTTGAAAGTCTAGTACAGTTATTAGAAGGTTTACCTAAATATCTTTACATTTGCTACGATACTGAAAAATCTAGTTCAATTATTAAAAGAATTATGTGAATATCTCTACATATGCTATGATACTTGAAAATCTAGAACAGTTATTAAAGGGTTTATCTGAATATCTTTACATTTGCTACGATACTTGAAAGTCTAGTACAGTTATTAAAAGATTCATCTGAATATCTTTACATTTGCTATGATACTTGAAAGTCTAGTACAGTTATTAAAAGATTAATCTGAATATCTTTACATTTGCTATGATACTTGAAAGTCTAGTACAGTAAGATTCATCTGAATATCTTTACATTTGCTATGATACTTGAAAGTCTAGTACAGTTATTAAAAAATTCATCTGAATATCTCTACATTTGCTATGATACTTGAAAATCTAGTACAGTTATTAGAAGGTTTACCTAAATATCTTTACATTTGCTATGATAGTGGAAAATCTAGTACAGTTATTTACATTTGCTATGACACTTGAAAATCTAGTAGATTTTAAGAAGTTTATCTAGTAGATTTTAAAAAGTTTATCTTAATGTCTCTACATTTGCTACGATACTTCAAATCTAGTGCAGTTATTAAAAGGTTTCCCTGAATATCTTTACATTTGCTATACTTGAAGATCTAACACAGTTATTACAAGTTTTATCTGAATATCTTTATATTCGCTATGATACTTGAAAATCTAGTACAGTTATTAAAAAGTTTATCTTACACAGAGGAAGAGAAACAGTTCAAATTAGGCCAATTTTAATTAAGTCGTAATAGTAAATTAAAAAGGTTTTTTGAGATATAATAGTAAGAAAAAGCACACATGTGCAAAGATTATAGGTTGTCTTCTGTACCCAACTCTCTAACGGATTTTGTCAGTTGAAATATACAGGGAGCTGAAAATGGAACCTGCTACACAACGCTCGAACTCTTGGCTCTGTATGAAGGACGGAGTAAATATAACTTGTGCTGCTTCAGTGTGATGAAAGAATTATTCAACAAGCGACGAAACGCAGGCTGACGCTCGATTCAGTAAATTCTTAAATTCATTAGTTTGGTGCTCGGCTACAGCATGTTTTACTGTAGTAAGGGGTTCACATTCTTGAAGTTTTGTTTAGTTTCTTTGGGCATTGCTTCTTATCCGTAAGGGATATGAATTACGAACACAGACACCTTAGCCATGAATTCGAGTGTTTTATTTTGTTATCTATAAAAATGGAAATGAATTCTTGGTTAGGTACTTTCGTAGTCTTTATTATAGCTTGTATTACATTACAGGGTTTTTATTATAGTTTGTATTCTATTACACATTTCTTTGTTACTAGATTTGCATTATATTTTGACAAGTTAGAAAATTGCATTTCGCTCTTACACATATACGGTACCCTAAGATTTGTATTCAAGGTACCTATGAGTAAGTTGTACAAACCAAAACAAAAACAAGAAAGTACTTCAGTAATGTCATGAGTTTACAGGATTAAGCACTTTGAGCAAATTGTTTTTTCCACCACAAATCATGTGATGTTAGCTGCCAACAGTGTTCCCATCATACCAACAGAAAAATGCAAGCTAAATGCTGCATTACATTTTAGATATGCATCTTAGATTAAGTGAATCATATTGAAATATAACAAACGCCAGTGACTTTCCTCCCCACTGTGAAAGCAAAGTACTTATTTGCAGAGGTTTATATTTCTTCATTTGGTACGTAAATTGAAGTTTGTGCGTGCGCTCACTTTTGACACCAAGATAAAATAAAAAATTAATCCTGTATTTTACCAATTCGAAATTTTAAATCTTCTAATACTCTCTTGCATTCGTTATAATGCAGTACAAATGTGTAAGCTCAATACCTTTCAAGTTTACAAATTTTTAAAAGTATATATATATATATATTTTCAATTTCAAATTTTCAAATATCAAATTCCAAATGCATCGGAAGATGCTGTAACATGGTCAAGTACAAATTTATATAATACAGAATAATACATCAGACTACAGAATATAATTACAACAGAAATAGAAATTAAATAATACAGTCAATATATAAAAAGAGAATACAATAATATTAACAATATTTGATTAATATTAGATTCAAATTACGTTCCAAATCCACAATATTAGTAAGCCAAATATTCAGTACAAGTGGTAGACACGTGAATTACTGTTGTGCATGCAGCCAGTGTCTAGGCTTACTCCAAATTCACTTGTTTTGAATCGAGAGTAACTCGAATATTGAACGCGGGTATAAAACCCAAAATATTTTATATGAAAATTGATTTAGTGTATGGACGTGCTCTAGAATTAAGATATTTTCACATCAGCTTGCAACAAGATTTGTATTTACAAACACCTTTATTCTTTGAACATTATTGCATGAATTAAATGAATACTTGCACATATCTTTTGCACATTCGAGTCTTTTGAAAGAATGATTGAACTTAGAAAATAAAAATTTGGCAGATAAGAAAAATACACTGAATTTGGGAATACCGCTGCAAATTTCTTACTGTAATTGTTTATTCAGTGATTGGAGTATATCTAATTTCATAGTTTTCTTAAATTTATGTGTCATTTAGGTGCCTACAGCTATCAATGAACAATAACAACTACACTGAAGAATTAAACACAATAAAATATATAGCACAAGACAATGGATATAACCCTAACATAATACACACTAATAAAAAAGACAAAACAAAAACAGAACAAACCAACACAAACACCACGTGAGAATAAATACATAACATTAACATATCACAATACCAATACTCACAAAATTGCAACTTCATTCAGAAAACTAAAATACAAGATAGCATACAAAACAAATAACACAACACAGAAATATCTAAATAATCACATTAAACATTCAAATAAATATCATTCAACTGGAATTTACAAACTAAAATGCAATAGTTGCCCACATTTTTACATAGGACAGACAGGAAGATCCTTTCATACAAGATATAATGAACATATTAAAGCTATAACCAAACCCTACATCACATCAAATCATGCAGACCACATTATCAACAATAATCACGACTACAATAATATAGAAACAGATATGGAAATTTTACACATCACACCAAAAAAGTTCACAGTTAAACATTCTAGAACAATACGAAATATATAAACATACAATAACATACCCACAACATATACTTAACACACAATTACAGTTCAATACCCACACATTATTTGACGTCATGATACGTCATAACACACAAACAACCAGCCCCCACCATAAGAGCAACACACCCCCACCCCTACCATCGACAAATGCACATCGCAGAATTCAAGATCACCAGTAGTTCAGGAAACACTGAAGAAGCCGTGACATAACGTCGAAACAGGCCGTCTGTCGAAGGTATATACCTTTTTTAAAATGTTAACACTTTTTAACGTATGACTAAGTAATTTTATGTTTTTAAAAAGGATAGTTCTTTCGTCTTTGAATGTTGTTTCATAAATTCAACATACGATATTTTGCTATTTAAAAAACTGCGGGATTTTCAAATAGGAAAGAAAAAATTAGTGAAAGTTGATCTTCACATCGTAACAAGTTACTCTAAAATTTGGAAATATCCAGGGTGAAAGATGTTCAGTAACACTCCTTTTAAGGGGAAAATCCCTTGCATAATGGTCGAGGCAGAATTCCTCTGACATTTTGTTCCTTTGCTATTAGAATTCCCAGAAATAATTGAGGAGAGTTTTTGCAAAAGTCGATAGATGCAGAAATCAAGATTTTACAGAAATTACACTAAGTGACAGGATCTATCGAGTTTTGAAAAAAACCTGGAAGGTTTGGTAGTCTCTACATACGGTATGAATCAAGTTTTGGTAAATCTGATTTCATAGATCGATTCCGGAGGAAGAAAATATACGATATCCATATGGAACTCACTTTCGAAAAATTCTGCATCTATCGACTTTTGCAAAAACGCTCCTCAATTGTTTTAGGTCGTAATTTTTTTAGACTAGCTTTTAAAAATTTAGAAATACATATTCAATAAACGTCTTTACATTAATGTTCTCTAGTTCAACTAATACATTTTGCGTAGGTAATTCTTTACGCAAATGATTTCAGAGTAGTTTAAAACTTGAATTATTAATAAATCACTATTGGCTGTTTGCCAATGCTGTTACCGAAATGTTATCCAATGCTCATCTTAGCAATGAAGCCAACAGCTGTACTATACACGAAATGTAGACGCGTGCTTCAACCTAAGGCATAACGTAGGTCGAATAGCATTTCGCAGAGTAAAGCGTGCAACAGGCAGTGTCTGTTTACCTACATCTTTCCCCCTCTCTGGAGAAGAGAAGAAGTGCTTGCATGAATTAGCATGGGATAATAGTTTACAGCCATGTTGAAATTATCGAAAAGCAGAGTATATTTCCTAATAAATAAAAATATAACGCAAAATGGCCAACAAAATTCTGTTCATTTTATCTCAGAATTTCTCTGTTGCGTTACCGTCACTGAAGATCTTCCACCCGTTACACATTATAAATACCTGAACAATTTAAATAATGTATTCATTTAACAACAGTTGAAATTAGAGTATTAAGATTTTATATTAATTTTTTTAATAAACTAAAAATCACAACAATTTAAAAGTTAATTTATTGTATGAACCAACTTACATTCATTTACAGAGTGGAAGTAATGTAACTACAGATTTAAGGGAGTAATAGGATACATTAAAATAAATAAAAAAAACTCTTACAGCTTTTGAACTAAGTGCATGGTTAATACATAGGCTTAAACTCTGCGTAGTTTGGCAAAGCGCATCTCCGGCTCACTTACGAATACACACACCAACTCAGGTCTAAATAACAGCCTTAGTCACTGCAGTAGAATTGTCAGACTTCCAAATGGCAGGGAATAACGTTTGTGTGTTGATTTTTTATTTAATTTGCAGAGAAATCATTCTCTAATCATAAAGAGTAGAAATCAGAACCATATGGGGAGTACCGGTACTTAAGTAAAAGAGTAAACACTAGGAAAAACTGTTTTGCTTGTTGAGTTATTCGTTTCGGACTAAAGGTATAATTTTTTTTGTTGTACTCCATCCATGAATAATTAAGCTGCTCAAATCTGCACAGTTTTATATTACTTCCACTCTGTATAAAAGAATAATGTACGGAAAACGAAAGAGTGGTATAGTGCCAGAGTTGCTAAGCAACAAGTATACCGAAAATAGATATCGAAGTCTAAACTCGAACGTCGTTTTTTTTTTTTAATTATGTGGTCTCAAATGATATTTCTCATCTAATATTGACCTAGTAGGTACCTACATATATTTTGGTACAGAGAAACGATATTAATTTACAGTAATTCTGTGCAGATGTCAGAGGCTTCAAAATTTACGGGTTAGGCATCTCTGGCACTGTCCCAATCAATTTGAGTATCATTATGGACATTACATGATTGACAGGAATATTTGCTTTCCATTTAATCAAACTTTAATTTACTTTTTAAATCTCAGAGGTTATTTAGCTCGAAGTGCTTCTCATTGAAGATCAGGTAGGTGGGATAAGATTAACAAACATACTTCAATTACCATTTTCTCTTTCCAAAAATAATTATGCTTCTTGATTTGTCTCTTCTTGCGAAAGAGATGTAAAATATTATCACGAATGTATTGGTTGACGTCCTTTCCACATGACAGCGCTATTCTAATTTAAAGATACGACCTTTCTCTTTCACTGCTTAACTTTCATCATTTTCTTTCATTATAGAATTGAGTGACTGGCGTAAAAGCCATCCCAATTGCAGTAAATTTTGAAAACTTTAACATTAGGTACTGATTTATCTTTATAAACATAAAAATCATATATTCTTTCCTAGCATTGTATTACAATATTGTACATCGATCTTCCTACTTGAAAATATACAGAGTCCTAGGTTAACTGCAACAATTTCACATGTTTTGCTGAAATCTGTCATTTTGAACAGATTGGGATTGGGCCTTATTCCATTCACCCACTCAATTTTTAGCTTACAATGTAGAATTCAGATGCTCTTTAATGCAATGTAATTTTTTACACGACCGTGGTTTTGTTGTATTTACAGCTATTGTTGTTAGGCCTTGAAAGTTAGAATTCTCACACAGAAACTTGTTGCCAGGGAAACCATTTTCATAACATAAGACTATACTGAAATAGATCCATTACAGTGCGCTTATTGTTACTTAGTTACCATTACAGTGCAGTTTTGCGAAGGCTTTGGAATAATAATGCTTTAAATATTCAGTGCAAGATATATTGTATCTGCAATTTTAAAAATATGATCATGCAAAAAATGTTGTATAATGCAAGTTTGTGAAGTTCATTACAAACTTTTCCTCTATTTTGTAAAACGCACTTCCCAACCTTGTATCGTAATATACTAATGTACATCTATGGTGTTTAACAGCAACACCGTTTGCCCCCCCAAAAAAAAATCAATTTTACAGGAGAGCGGAAAACCATTTTAATATATCGAAAGCTAAGAAATGTTCGACATAAGAGAATATTTAAATCTCTTCTTGTGAAGTTTGTATTCATACCTTGATTTCAGATGTGTTTGTAGAGGATTCGGAAAATTTACTTGATAGGACTGAAGTGAAATCCCTGATCACATGTATCAGATTGATCAGTCTAATGCACTTGCAAGACAGCTTTTGATTAATTTCACTATGCTGCCATCTAGCGACTGTAAAATAAGTCACATTATAACCCTGATGAAATGTCATTAATTAATAGTTTGCAGCAGTACTTCCATCTAGCGGTCGTTGCCAAAAATTCATTTTCGACAATGGAAATCCTAGTCGTTTTTCTCTTTTATATGTTGCCATTTTATAATGTGGAAATGAACAATCTGATATGTGATCAGGAGAGAAATCTTTCGCTCATATTTTTTATACTTGTATACGAGGTTGCCATTCAACACATTCGATATTTAAAACTCCCATTTTTTATTATTAGTAACAAGATAGTTAAGGTAAGATTTCTGCCATTAATCAAATACATGGATAGGAAATAGACATTGTCGAAAACGTGTAAGTTTCGCTTCTAAGAAAATGTGTTTTGGAAGATTACGAATTTGGTTTTCCGTATTGCCTTCAATGATTTCAGTTATTGTGTTCCATTTCATCTTCCAAAGTCCTGTACAATTTTTGTAAATGTATTATGTCCGATGTATTTAAAAGTTTTAGAAAAACACTTTGTACTAAGAACTGAAGCTTTTCATAAGATCTGATTAACTATGTATTACAACTACTGTATTTTATCTCCAGGCAAACCAGGTTTAAATCAAGCGTGTATAAGTGGGATTGGTGGTGAGCAAAGATGAAGTTCAAGATCACTATGATCTTATTCTGCCATTATTGCTGCCTAAATCATTCATAACACATTACTGAAGTACCAAGAACTTTCCTATATTCACACTGTATTCTCAGGCTAATAAATGACCCTTCACGTCTTCAGGTAAAAGAAATATAAAATATTGAGAAAAACTAGCAGACTTGTCCATTATATTCACAAGTAAATACATAACTCAAAACTCTTTGCATATATTCAATTCATATTCTATGCAATTAGTTTTTCATTTTAATCTTCACACAAAAGCGATGAGCGATTCACAACCACTTGCATACAATTGCGAAATACGCATCCACCACGAGGCATCGTATCTGTAACACAAATTAAATTATAAATCAGAATAAGGACGCGCAGTTCATTTCTATTAAATATACGAGGACAGACTCTTACAGAAATCAAACTTAACTGAGACCCGTTTAGTACAGAGGTTATCACTAGCAATGAAAAAAAAAAAATTACCGGTATAGGAATTGTACAAGTGTTATAAATTTTTAATTTATCACTTTTAAATAAATTTATACCCAATAATACAAAAACGTGCGTCGATTTCAGATTCAGATTGAGGAAGTTAACGAGCTAGGTTGCCTAGTAACGGTTATGCTAGTAGTGAAAGCAAATTAAGATATTTCAAATGGTCCAGATTTCTAGCACTCTATGTAAGTAATAAAAAAGGTGTTGCGATAAAAATGAATTTGGCATTTCAGTGAGAAAATTTCATCAACATTCGTCAGCTAATAACATTCCAAAATAAAGGAAGAAACTTTTATTAGAAGTAACATAGTTCGTACTCTACCCTGAAAACAGTCACGTAGTAAGATAATCACATAATAATCCAGAAGTTAAGAGTAAGCCAATGTTATAGTAAATTAGTAACACATACAAAAATAAATTAGTAATATTAATAAAACCTTTGGTGAGGCTAAGACGTAAATGGACGGATATTAAAATGGATTTGAGGAAGGTGGGATATGATGGTAGAGACTGGATTCATCTTGCATAGGATAAGGACCGATGGCGGGCTTATGTGATGGCGGTAATAGTTTAAATTACATGTCTAAAAACAATATGCACAGACAAGGTCAGTTAAAATGGAACTATTACAAAGAGATTGTACAATCAAAAAATTCGTCAAGATTATTAAACAGATTTAAAATTATTCAACTAGATATGAGAACCTTCGGGTTCCTTAAAAGTCATAAGTAATATTAATAACAATTAGATATAAATGCAATTAAATTAAGGCAAAAATATACAGAAAATATAAAAATTACAGAGGAAAATTTTTATGAAATCTTACAGATGTAATGTTGATAGAGCAATTTTTAAGGACTGAAAACATTTTGCTATTCTGTAAAAATCGATCACTGGCTTCCAGTCCTGTAGATTAATACCAATGTCACTAACTTAAACCTAAAAAAGTAAGTAAAAGACAATGAATTATATTTTAAGTATTCGGAGAGCCCCAATGAAACACCAGGAAACATGGAGCTTGGCCATTTTCTCTTCTGCATCCAATAAATTTTCTGTAAAAAATAAATATAATTTCTTACATTGAAATTTTGTAAATAATTCTAAACCAAATCATTTGTTAAATTTTAGTATTGTAATTGGGAACATGTTTCTCAATTCTTTCTGTGAAACTGTTTTGTCCGAGAAGTTTTCAAACATCAGTGAGTTCCAGAATTTAAATTACGTTCATGTGGAAAAAGCCTGAATTTTTTATCAATATCCTCCATGATTTGAATTGGAATTTTATTTATGTAAAGCAACTTCGATCTTGGAGGTACTGAAACCTCCACTAGGGTACCTATGTTCCGGCAACTAAACTATGGGTTAAATAAATACAAAAGAACTTTGGAACTTAGTTCAGTTCCACACTGTGAATGTGACTTCCCAGAGAACTGGCCACAAATTTCCGCGATTAGTTGTTTAAAAAGAATCCTTGTACCCCTCTTCGTGCTTCAGATTACGATCCTTTGCTAATTTAATTTCATTTTCTTTTGTATTCATAGATTTATGTATCATTTTGCCATTATTTTCTTCAGTATCTTTTGTTTCATTAACTATTCTTCAGATTTCTCAATTTTCTTCAGTTTTCTCAATTCTTTCTTCAATTTTCTCAATCCTTTCTTCAGTTTTCTCAATTCTTTCTTCAGTTGTATTGATTTATTTTCGCATTTTATTCACTATTTCACTTCCCCCATTTCGCATCACACGTTCACGGTTTCACTTCACTACACACTTCGCATTTCACTTCGCATTTCTACGATTTTTTTTAAGAAGGGCACAAGTTTCACAGAAGAGAGAATTAAATAAAATCAATATTGACGTCAAGCAATTCTTGGGAAATCACAATCTAAATTTCGAGACAAAACATGGCATGAGCATTCTAAATAATACATGATGACTTACAAAATTTTGACATGTGAATAACTTTCGAATTCAAATTTTAATTCAGTAGTTTTTGAGTCGAATTACGTTTTTATTTTTCTAAACTACTTCAAACGAAATTTTTATATTAGAAACTGGCATTACGGACAGTCTTATCCGAGTAGTTGCAAGTTCACAGATACCTGAGTATGAATTTCGCAAGAGGAAAGTTGACAATGCACATGGTACATGATGCTTTTAAGAACAGTCATAAATCTAGTCGAAAACTGAATATTTGCATTACCGCAATTTTGAATTTTGTACTTCTGAAAAGATACAAACATGCACTAAATAATTTCTACTTGGACATATGAGATGCATGTTCCCACAACTTAATGAAGACTAGCAGAAGCATGCTCAAATGAAATTTGTTTAAATTAGTCATTCATTTGCACCATCAGAAACAGAACAGCATTGATTGAATGAAGCAACTTACTCGGTTAAAAAAATAATGAACACTTCAGAACCCTTCAAATTAAAATATCCACAAAATCGAATATTTTACAGAGAATACGAAAAAAACTTACCATACAAATTTATATATAAAATTCTTGCTTTTTTCACACACGATGGTGAAAAAATATTGGAACTATTATTGTCAGTATAATCATAGTAATAAAAATTAGCCTGCAGATTAATAAATTGATATACTAAATTTAGTATACTTGTATAATTATATAAATTCACATTAAGACAGTATAAGGCAAATATTAAAAATAGGCTGTACCAAATAAAACTGTCATAGAAATCAACGAGAAAATGCAAATGTGTCACAGAATCCTGAAAGTTTAATCCTTTCCTTTAATCCTTTGCATCTTATGTTTACAGAATAAAGTTATTAGTACAAATTTTTTATTTTCTAAAATTGAAAAACTGCTGAAATAGTAAAATAATGAAAACTATTGATCATAATAAACACTCAGTGAGACAATTCAGACGAACAATACTATTAAATCTACAATTTCTTTAAATAACATGCACATCACATATACAAAACTTCATAAAATTCTTATTCTAACACACATGAAAGAAAACATCTTTGCAGTGTCGAAATTTCGAGAAAATTAATCAAATTCATTTTACACAGGAGAATACAAACTCATTTTAACATTAACATAATAAAATAAGCAAACTCAGAAAACAAATGACGTCCAACTAAATAAATAAAATTTACGTATTATCGCTTTCTCATATGTGCCAATGTTACCATTGTTATAAATTTAAAGACTTCAATTAAATATCGAAGTATGCACGTTGCTACGTGGATTCAGAAATAAAATTGTGGAAAATTTTGATTGGTATATTAGGTTACAAGATTCCTAAAAAAAATAATCACAGTGTACGAAAAAATGTAGAAAATCGTGACAATACAGTTAACTCGAGACTTCCAAATCTTCAGATGGACATCTGGATCTAATGCTGTTTAGGGCAAAGCAGTGTTACATAAAATGACAATGACGAAATAGACGATGAAATTTTCTCATTTTCATTATTGCTTTGATCGCATGTATAGTTTATTATGTGAGTTACATATTACAATTATATAGAATTTTAAATTAAATAATAATTTGGAAACATTTTGAAATTTAACAACAATTAGATACGGATCACATTATCCAGGAGAACAATGGAAAATTCATTGTTCGCAGTTCATGGAAAGTAGAATACAAAATTCGAGAAATGGATATATAAATTGAGTATGTTAATAACTAATAATTAAAAAAAGCGCTTATAGGCTATGTACAGTATGTAAAGTACAATAATATTCAATTTTGTTAGGTTGAGCAGACGAAAGTTATTTTCGAGTGTAAAATAATTTCAATTAAACGTTATTTTAGAACACTTTAGACATACATAAATTATCCTGAACTCGTGTTTCACCGTGTTATTTTATTCACGAAGTCTCTTGTTCATGTAGAGTGAACTACACAAAGCTGTCAAATGCTATAGTTCTTAAAAAATATCTGTACTACTCAAAAACTTGTTAAAATCGTTAATTTTTATAATTATTATAATTTAAGAATTCATTTTGCTCTCCGAAAAATGTTTTTGCTAACTGCATATTACACGTACAACTTTCTATGTTCTTGAACTACTAAGATTGTCCCTCCCAAGGTGTGAAGACTTGCCTGTTTTATTTGCACCAGTTGTTTGGGTAGCCAAATATATCAAACAGAACAAAAACGGATACCATTTCTTTTGCAACACAACCCTGACCATAGAACTGTCTAGATCGAAACTTTTGATATACGTCAACGCTGCTGGAAATTGAACTTTCGTCTATCCAACCACAATGAAAAGTATAAAATCTCTCATCTGATACTTAACTTAGTGCGGCTCCAGATACAGCTTCCTGAAGAGCCTCTTGTTAAGGGACCATATTATCTGCCCAGTCATACATCTTGCCTAGATTTGAGATAACAAGGAAAATGTTTTAAAATTCAATACATGAACAAATATAAACAGAGTGAAGGAACAGTTTGAGGCAATGCCAAAAGATTAAAACAAGATATCTGCTGTGCATCCATGTTTCATGTGCTGTTATTTAACCCTTAAATTAACAAAGTGTCCTATAGGATACAACAGGTTAATAGGCTATATGCTATAATTTTAATAGAACAATAGAAAAAAAATTGGTAGAAAAATTAAAATTTCACAATACTATAACATTGTACAACATATAAATATGGACATTGCGATAGTCGTTTTCTTTACGGTCCGATAAGGTTTAACCACTTCCCTTATTATCCCGAGTTAACTCGGGTTGCTAACATGTGTCAAAATTTATTAACCCGAGTTAACTCGTTTGAGTTCCATTGTCTACTTCATAGTGATTTTTTAAGTATGTAAGAAAATTAGTGATGTACAGTGATTCTGCAATATTAAATGTCCTCTTTACGAAAATAAAAAAATATGACCCTTTTTTTCACAAAACTGGTAAAATAAATAGTAAGGGAAGAGGTTAATAAACTAGTGTGAGAAATGAAGCTTTGCCAAGTTAAGGGTTAAGTGTAAGTTTATTTCTACCGTAATTAAGTTTTTCTGGCATATGAATTAATGTCAAAAAGTTAAGTTTGTGTTCACAGTTCCTGATTCTTAGAAGTTTTGTAGTGAGAGTAAATGTAATTCAGAAATATGCATTCTGAGTGAACGATTCGAAAACTCACAAGCCTGCACTTTGTGGCTATTCAAGGTGTATTATTGCTGATTAACTCTTTTATAGGCTGAATTATGTTATACTTTAAGCTACATTGAAAGTTTGATGCAATGTATGTGTTATAATACCTGAAGCTTACGTGAATTAAAAATTTGAATAAAATTTAATTAAATTCTTTTCGCAACTCAAATTAGTAAATCAGTTAAGAAATTTCCATTTGCAGATTGCTTACACTTTTCAAACATTTGAATGGCAGTTATGTATTAAAAGTTCTGTAATTATAGAACTTAATAATATGAATGCAATCCTTTGTTCATAAAAGTGAAATTTTCACAAGTAACAAATCTAGTTTTTAGCATTGTGAGAATAGATTTATTTCGCACTTTGAAATATTTCCTAAATTTGTAGCCCAAAACTGAAGAGATCATGATTCTCTGTTTTTAGAGTACAAAAAAGCTATTGCTTTCTATTAATCTGCAAACTTCAAATCTATTTTTATTTGTGTAACTTATTTCACAGTTCTGAGTTTACGAATTCAAACCAGGACCAGAAATTTGAACTTCGATTTCTTTACAAAAATAAGTTTTGTTAAATGCACATCAACTAACATTACCAATATTATCAATTTATCAATTTCTGTAGAAACTATTTTAATCCTGAATTGGATTCATCTCACTATTCTGCAATAAATTATACCGTTCTTTCTTCAAAGATTAAAATTTTACATTATTTACATAGTTTATTTCTTAGAATATAATGGTAATCGATTTAAGAAATTATTTGAACTATTAACTCAACTTACCGACTAACACTAGGAGATGAAGAATGATGTTCACCACAATCTGGTCCCTTGGTGCTGATCCTCTTCTTCTAATTTCAGATATCTCTCAGCAACAATCCTCGACAAAAATAAGTAATGTCACAATTCATGCCAAGAATATACCAAGATTTAATTAAAATTATATATTATACATATAAATACAATCAAATTAGGTTCTTAGGAAAATATTTGAGGCTAAGAGGGATGAAGTTACAGGAGACAGGAGGGATGAAGTTACAGGAGAATAGAGAAAGTTACACAACGCAGAACTGTATGCATTCTATTCTTCACCCGACATAATTACAAACATCAAATCCAGACGTTTAATATGGGCAGGGCATGTAGCACGTATGGGCGAATCCAGAAATGCATATAGTGTTAGTTGGGAGGCCGAAGGGAAAAAGACCTTTGGGGAGGCCGAGACGTAGATGGAAGGATATTAAAATGGATTTGAGGGAGGTGGGATATGATGGTAGGGACTGGATAAATCTTGCTCAGAATAGGGACCGATGGCGGTCTTATGTGAGGGCGGCAATGAACCTGCAGGTTTCTTAAAAGCCATTTGTAAGTATCTCCACCTAGTGAAGGTGAAGTAACACCTGACAATTAACATGTAGACCAGCAAATTTGTGTAGAAGTTACCGAAACATATAAAATTTTGAAATTACAACTTTTCACCTATTTCGATCACAAACCATAAATTAGTGTTGTTTAATATGCGTTACAGTTTTCCACACTTAACGTGTTGTCTAATGCAAGTTCCCGTCTGATTAGGGGTAATATTTAATTTCAACGTAAGATACATTTTTATTGCATTTGTAGCATTTTAGAATATAATTTCACTCAAATGTTATTTATTTGTAGGTAACCTTTCCTGCAGAATGTAAGTGTGAACACAAGTTTCCATAAACCAAAAATTTAACAGACGCATATATGTCTATTTACTTAAAATTTAAAAGTCACATTTCATAATGGGGAAAGTGCAGTATGGTAAGTATTCTTCACCACCACCACCACCACCACCACAAACATTAATTACGATTTACATATGGATCACATTTACAATTCAGCTGATTTTTTAAATCTATTTCTAAAATAACTTCCATCACCAATATTTTAACAACACTGCTCAACCATAACTACAACACTGACACACCGCACAGACATTGACTAACATTAAAATGCTGTTCACAAAACTGGCCAGAAAAGTTGTCATGCACAGACTACTCTACTGCACTTTTGCCATTGACAAATGTAAGGTGTTGACCAATTTATTTTTATTTAGTTATCTAAAAATTTGCCGAAATCATATATTTGTCATCAAGTTCTCCCTATACCCACAATGAAATAATAAACCTCTTCCGTATTTTCCTCGAGTCATACTGACAAAGAAACGTGGCCAATTGATTTTCAAAAGTTTATTTAAAAATACGAATAATTAACAATTAATATTTAAATGATAGATTTGGTTTTCGTTGTTTGCTATAAATGGAATGTTTATGCATTAAAAACTTAGCCAAGAGTGACGGTTAATCAAAGCAAACTTTAAGATAACGAAAAATATTCTAGAGCAGCAGAACAGAAGTGGACGCGACCCTCCACCCAAGTGACTTTAACGCGTTAAAAAGGGTAACTTTTGGGGGTAGTCGGTTATTACAGATAAACCCCGACCGCGGGGCACAAACACGGGTTCCCCCTCCTCAGTTCGTGCGGTCTTGTGCCCTCATTTTCATAGGAACATGCCTGGAATTTTGCCTTCTTTTTCTTCTGTTTTTTATTTGTAAGTTCTTTTACATTTCCCCCATTATACTCGTAAAATGTGATATACAAGCGACTATGTGCAGTGTTCATTTTGTGTAGGAAGTATTGTGTTACAACTCTATCGCCATCTTTCACCGTAATCCAGAGGGTACGTTTACACGTAAATTTCATTTTTAAATGTCAAGAACACTCGTAATATAACAGATGTCAGCAGACAGTGGCTATGTCTGTACCTGTAGTCAGAGTAGCACGTCTTCGAGGTCAGCGACGAACGTAACCGAAGTCAGTCTCGTCTAGTCCAGGGAGCAGTGTCTTACAGTCACGTCGTCAGTGGCGTATAGTCACGAAGACAGTGGCGTATAACCCCGAGGTCTCTGATGTCTTGTCCAATATCGTAGAAACAATTAATTAAAGAGAAATAAAGTGGAAGAATAGCTCAACAAATGAGAAGTGAAAGAGAGAGAAATTAGAAGTGTGATTGAGTGAATTAGATCATTCATGCGAATCAATGTTGTGGTTGGGAGTAGCATCAGTGGTACTTAACTGTAGGAGTATCATAGATGTAAATTTATGGAAAAGGGCAATTAGAGAAGCAATTAAGGAGTAGGAGCGAAGAGAAATAGGTAAGTACATAAATAACCAGGGGAAAGAATAGCAGAGAAATAAATAGAGGAAAGAATAGCAGAGAATTAATAGGGAAAAGAATAGCAGAGAAATAAATAGGGAAAAGATTAGCAGAGAAATAAATAGGGGAAAGAATAGCAGAGAAATAAATAGGGGAAAGAATAGCAGAGAAATAAATAGAGGAAAGAATAGCAGGGAAATAGAAGAATAGCAGAGAAATAAATAGGGGAAAGAATAGCAGAGAAATAAATAGGGGAAAGAATAGCAGGGAAATAAATAGAGGAAAGAATAGCAGGGGAATAAATAGGGGAAAGATTAGCAGAGAAATAAATAGGGGAAAGAATAGCAGGGAAATAAATAGAGGAAAGAATAGCAGGGAAATAAATAGGGGAAAGATTAGCAGAGAAATAAATAGGGGAAAGAATAGCAGAGAAATAAATAGAGGAAAGAATAGCAGAGAAATAAATAGAGGAAAGAATAGCAGGGAAATAGAGGAAAGAATAGCAGAGAAATAAATAGGGGAAAGAATAGCAGAAAAATAAATAGGGGAAAGAATAGCAGAGAAATAAATAGGGGAAAGAATAGCAGGGAAATAAATAGAGGAAAGAATAGCAGGGAAATAAATAGGGGAAAGATTAGCAGAGAAATAAATAGGGGAAAGAATAGCAGAGAAATAAATAGGGGAAAGAATAGCAGAGAAATAAATAGGGGAAAGATTAGCAGAGAAATAAATAGAGGAAAGAATAGCAGGGAAATAGAGGAAAGAATAGCAGAGAAATAAATAGGGGAAAGAATAGCAGAAAAATAAATAGGGGAAAGAATAGCAGAGAAATAAATAGAGGAAAGAATAGCAGGGAAATAGAGGAAAGAATAGCAGAGAAATAAATAGGGGAAAGAATAGCAGAAAAATAAATAGGGGAAAGAATAGCAGAGAAATAAATAGAGGAAAGAATAGCAGAGAAATAAATAGGGGAAAGAATAGCAGGGAAATAAATAGAGGAAAGAATAGCAGGGAAATAAATAGGGGAAAGATTAGCAGAGAAATAAATAGGGGAAAGAATAGCAGAGAAATAAATAGAGGAAAGAATAGCAGAGAAATAAATAGAGGAAAGAATAGCAGGGAAATAGAGGAAAGAATAGCAGAGAAATAAATAGGGGAAAGAATAGCAGAAAAATAAATAGGGGAAAGAATAGCAGAGAAATAAATAGGGGAAAGAATAGCAGGGAAATAAATAGAGGAAAGAATAGCAGGGAAATAAATAGGGGAAAGAATAGCAGGGAAATAAATAGGGGAAAGATTAGCAGAGAAATAAATAGGGGAAAGAATAGCAGAGAAATAAATAGAGGAAAGAATAGCAGAGAAATAAATAGAGGAAAGAATAGCAGGGAAATAGAGGAAAGAATAGCAGAGAAATAAATAGGGGAAAGAATAGCAGAAAAATAAATAGGGGAAAGAATAGCAGAGAAATAAATAGAGGAAAGAATAGCAGAGAAATAAATAGGGGAAAGAATAGCAGGGAAATAAATAGAGGAAAGAATAGCAGGGAAATAAATAGGGGAAAGATTAGCAGAGAAATAAATAGGGGAAAGAATAGCAGAGAAATAAATAGAGGAAAGAATAGCAGAGAAATAAATAGAGGAAAGAATAGCAGGGAAATAGAGGAAAGAATAGCAGAGAAATAAATAGGGGAAAGAATAGCAGAAAAATAAATAGGGGAAAGAATAGCAGGGAAATAAATAGAGGAAAGAATAGCAGAGAAATAGAGGAAAGAATAGCAAAGAAATAAATAGGGGAAAGAATAGCAGAGAAATAAATAGGGGAAAGAATAGCAGAGAAATAAATAGAGGAAAGAATAGCAGGGAAATAGAAGAATAGCAGAGAAATAAATAGGGGAAAGAATAGCAGAGAAATAAATAGGGGAAAGAATAGCAGGGAAATAAATAGAGGAAAGAATAGCAGAGAAATAAATAGAGGAAAGAATAGCAGGGAAATAAATAGAGGAAAGAATAGCAGGGAAATAAATAGAGGAAAGAATAGCAGAGAAATAGAGGAAAGAATAGCAAAGAAATAAATAGGGGAAAGAATAGCAGAGAAATAAATAGGGGAAAGAATAGCAGAGAAATAAATAGAGGAAAGAATAGCAGGGAAATAGAAGAATAGCAGAGAAATAAATAGGGGAAAGAATAGCAGAGAAATAAATAGGGGAAAGAATAGCAGGGAAATAAATAGAGGAAAGAATAGCAGGGAAATAAATAGAGGAAAGAATAGCAGGGAAATAAATAGGGGAAAGAATAGCAGAGAAATAAATAGGGGAAAGAATAGCAGAGAAATAAATAGGGGAAAGAATAGCAGAGAAATAAATAGGGGAAAGAATAGCAGAGAAATAAATAGAGGAAAGAATAGCAGAGAAATAAATAGGGGAAAGAATAGCAGGGAAATAAATAGAGGAAAGAATAGCAGAGAAATAAATAGAGGAAAGAATAGCAGGGAAATAGAAGAATAGCAGAGAAATAAATAGGGGAAAGAATAGCAGAGAAATAAATAGGGGAAAGAATAGCAGAGAAATAAATAGGGGAAAGAATAGCAGGGAAATAAATAGGGGAAAGAATAGCAGAGAAATAAATAGGGGAGACAATAGCAGAGAATATATGGGGGAAAGAAAAATTATTGTGTGTTAAGTTCTACTGCACCATTATAAATCACTAACAACTTACATCGAGCTGAAAACTTTTTCTTTAGGCTTCTTTGTAATAGGTGCGGAAGTAGTGGCAACATCTGAAAGACGAAAAGAGCAAATCAATTAGTATTACAAAAGGAATATAAATATTTAAGCATTATCTGCAATAGGAATATGCCGAGGGTTTTGATAAGGTTAGAGGGATTACTTAGGCAAAAGGCAGGGACCAGCGACTCATAGCTCAGAGATCACTGGAATAAATACCAAAAGTCAGAAGCGCATGCACCAGATGTCAGAGACTCGTAACTTCTGTATGCGGAAGTGAACTATTTTGCAATCCTTATTCGGAGTGACAAATCCCCTCCGTACGTTTGCAGCCCTGAAATATGGAGTAAAAAGCGCGGATGTTTTGTACAGATTCAGAATTTTAAAATGGGCCGAATCTTGGTAGCACTCCTCCTCTATGTAGCATACATTTAGGCGCTTTTGTTTACTGCTCATGCGCAATGCGTTGTATCTGGAACTTGGTCAAATTAGGTGGTCCAAATTTTGTTTCTGGGTTTGTACTATTGCTGTAGATATCTGCTAGTCGATATTATGCTATGAAACAAAAGACAATTTGGACTAGCTGCCGAAATAGCTTGAACATTACTCACATCCTGTTTCTGAGAGTGCTTTCATTTTCTTAACTATCTGGTGACTAAACATTCTATCGAATGGTGTAGCTTAGATTATTCACCAAAAAATATTAGATTCTGATTTTTTAAATCTCGCTTCTTATATTATTGTTATGTAAATTATAAATTTGTAATTTATTCTTAGAACAGATTCATAATTTACGTTTAAATATATGGGCTAAACTAGCGCTGAGGTATACCTACATCTTGCATATATCTATGGATCTTTATCAGGTTAGGTTACGTTAGGCTTTTGTTATGCCTTGCATATACAATCAACTGCACCTCCAAAGAAAACACTAATAAATTCAATGATTTTCAGTTCCGAATTCACCGTAAGTACCTTAGCGCTAGTTTCACCAATATACCTACGGAACTTGGTTCAAGATAGACTATTTCAAGTCCTTACCTTACTGTACACTCTGCTCCACTGGTGCGCTGCACCAACACCACATTTCAATGCCAAGCCGTGTAGTTCAGCCAGAGCCTTGCACACGGAAATTACGTGAAGTTCTTGCTACAACAAACACGTAGATACTTTGAGTATTACAGAGTAAGAACTGAGTCTTAGATTACCAAATTAATTTCCAATAATTCCATTACAATTCATCTCACTTATCTGTTCGCCTGCGGTTTTTAAATTCCGCTTATTATTAAATGCATGTAGAGTGTTAGTTGGGAGGTCGGAGGGAAAAAGACCTTTGGGAGGCCGAGACGTAGATGGGAGGATAATATTAAAATGGATTTGAGGGAGGTGGGATATGATGATAGAAATTGGATTAATCTTGCTCAGGATAGGGACCAATGGCGGGCTTATGTGAGGGCGACAATGAACCTTCGGGTTCCTTAAAAGCCAGTAAGTATTATTATAATTATTACTAAAATGTGAACATACAATTTGACCCTATTAAGAAACCCATCCTTCCACATTAGACACCATAAGTCCGAGTATGGGCCCAATCTCAATTACTAGCAACACTAGCAATACCAGCTTAATAACGACAAGTGCAGAAATTTCTTGGACTAACAAGCAGTTACGCCTAATGGATGACCTTTCAACTATTATCCCAACCGCGTTTATTCTATCCAGTTTTAAGACATGTGCAAACGGCTCGTCACTTCTAGTTCTTTAGTGTATTTTTCTCAGATTATTTTAGATTTAGAGTTTTTTTTGGGGAATGGCTCAGTCTGTTGGTTATTTCAGGCAATTTTTTTCTGCAATTTAATCTATTTTTGGGTTCACCGAATTTTGCTGTAGCATAGGCTTGGTTTACGAAGGTTAGTTTTAATACTCGAGATTTTTTTATTTTATATCACATGTCGGCATTTATTTTTTAAAATCTAAAACGGTTGTGACGCCATATTAACATTTATTTACTTATTTATTATTTATTTATTTTAACTAGCTAGCGAGTACAAATTAAAATTATAAAACAAAAATGAACATTAGTGGGTAAATATTACTATTTTCATTTTTTAAATGTCTACATGTTCTAATGGGTTTGATTATAATTTCCATTTTGAAGCAGTTTCGCCGTTTTGAATCCTACCGTCCCCAATACGTATCCTATTTACAATTTCGTAATTATGTTTCTAATGCCATGGTTAACAGTAGCAAGCCATAAAATGAGTAGAAAAGGATACAAGTTAAAAGTAAGGTAGGCAGTGTTTGCGTAAGACCCACCCGTTAACTAAGCTCTCTAGTTTTTTGTAACCACTATACCACGCTGCGGCGTTCGGGTGACAGCGGCCCAAGTCTTTGTACAGGTTACACATTTTTACCATCATTTCCATAATATGTGATGAAGCCTACTTAATTTCATCGTCTAATGAGAACATGACTACAGATTACAACTAATTATTTTCGCCACACTTCTCAACTCCTCGGAGTCCGGGAATGCAGATGTATTTAGCTAAACCTATCGTGTGAACACATTGAAGTGCGCAGAACTTATGTTAAGGAAGTCATGGTTCAATAAAGAATTAAACGTCCTCAATATCTAAATAAAGGTTACACGCAACAACATGCTATGTCGACACAACCCGCTTTCTTTACAAGGCACCCTATCCAATTCTGTAGACTTCGACATCTACAGACTGTTCATCCTGGAGAACAGAACGACGCAGGACAACTCTGATCGTGTTAATTTTTCTCGACCTCATGAGAAGAAGGAAAAGCTTACTACTAAGATCCCAGAAAAGTTTATTTTAGAGGTAAAAGCACTCCCTTAATATTCCTACTGTCGAAAGTGCGCTGAAGAAACCAGACCAGAGAATAGGGTTCATTACCCACACTGTATTTTTTTAATTGCAAGTGGAGAAATCGACCCGTAGTGAAATATGCCTTAGGAATTTGACTTGCGCGCTTTTTTCCTGAAGTCTTCAAGCATCAAGGTCTTTTATGTTCTATCATTCTACAACACGTTGGTTGGCCATATCAGAGTAACTTTTATTCCAATGACACATCCTAACTGATATTGTGCTATGATTCTACCACTTCCTCGTTCAACATATATAGAGAAAATCTACATGAATTACTAATGATATTTGTTTCATTTGTATCAATATTGTATCCAGAAAATACGGTACACCAAGACAGTCAAATGCGCTCTTGCAATAAATTTTGCGGTACCTAATTAAAAACATTTTTTTCAGCATGTTATCGAAGGAAGTCCCACTAAAACGCTTCAATTTTGCTCCAAATTTCGTACTTTGAATGCGACAGTGATTTCAGCCTGGAACAGACAAAGAAACAATTCGAGAAATGTAGCCTATACTTTAAATTTTATTTCAAATTTGGAAATTTATGTGCATATATTTTAAAAAAATAAAACTTTCCAAAATAATAATTCTTTGTTATTTTCATTTAATTTTATGTGCAGTATCAATTTAAAATATTATGAATAATCTTATCTTCAACTAAAAAATTTGAGCCACATTTTCATAACGGCAGAAGTGCAGTAAGTTTTAATTTCTCAGCCACCAAGTTTTCTTACAATACTCTAAACCTCCACATACTACGGTTAATTTTATCCGACACACGAACACAAAATGGCTGACATTCAGACTACCTTCACCAAATTAGCAACTACATGCTACATATATTTTTCCTACTTTTTACTGCACTTGTGTCATTTATACAAAAGATGGCCATTTTGACTATTTAAGAACCACGATAAAATTTCGAGTTGCATTCAAACATTTAAGACAAATCTCATGAATCAATTTAATTTACTTGATTCCTCTTTCCATACGTCGTATTAACGAAATGACGTTCGAGGATACGATATTTACCAGAATCCTACCCGAACAGTATGAAATATATATGTCTATAACATACAATTTTCTTTTACATTAAAGTGTATTTAACTTGCGTCGGTTTGCTCTAATTCGAAACAGCCTACAAGGAAACCAACATGGCTGCATAAAATGTCGGTTAACAAAAATGGAGTTCAGGAGTAAAATAATGGATGTCGACGTAACACTATTTTCCAGAATAGTCTACAGTCCAATGGTTCTCTCGTCTGTAACGAAAAATCACTTTAAATGAAGGCAGATATATTTCAAATATACAGCTTATCCATACCGCATAGATTTTTAATAGGCCTATTTTCATTCTCTTAAATTAATACTTCATTAGGAAGACTGTAAGAAAAAATATAATTTAACCTACAATAGAAAATCGCTGCCTTGATTGAAAGTTATAACCATTATTTCTTTATATTTTTGTTTTATTACAAATTAAATTTTACTTTGAAATAATTCTTTAACTCCACCTGAATTAAACCAGAATAATTACAAAACACGGTTACAAGTTGGAAACTCAACAGCCACCTTACCAAACCCAGGACCGTCCGCTCTCCTCTAAGACGTACGTTAGACTAAATCGAGTCCAGGGTTCGGTAACACGTAGTAACGGCAAGCCATTCGATTTAGCCAATGAGATTGCTAACGGAAATTACGTAGAATATAGCTGTTCAGGAAAATTAGCATACTTTTCGTATAATATAGGGTATGAATAGCTTTAAATGTTTGTATATGTTGTTGAAAATAATTTCAAACACAGCTATTTAACATTTATATATATATGTCTGCCTTCTAAAACTCACAAACTTACAAATAATCGTAATAAATATAATAAGTCGGAAGTTGACCCAATTCTAATATCCAGTCTTTTACATTCGACCCCTTCCACGTAGAACAGAAATTAACTAGCCCCATTGCCTGAACGCACTCAGGGGTGCACAAACTTATTCACCCTATAAGTACAGTATTACTTTTAGAAATAAATAGAATTAAGCCTACTATTAATTTAAGGAGACTCTATGATGAAATAATGCTGCAAAATTAAGAAAATCTACTTTCTTTTTTGTAATATATTACAGACTGTTTTAAAGTATATAGCCATAAAATCAAACGTGGCCAAAGATACAGTGCGTGAGTGAGTTGAAAGAAATGTTAATTCGATTTTTTTAATGCTGTTTTCTCGACTTTAAATTGTAAGCAGTTTACTGAATAAAGAAAACCTCCTTGCACAATAGTCATTGTCAGATTCGTCTGAAATTTCTTAGATGTCAATTAAATGTTGATGAATAAAATTTAATTAGCATTTCTATTTGTATGAAATATTAATATTAAGTTTCTTCGGGGCATATTCATATTGCACTTAGATTAAAATATGCTGAAACGGTAAATTCATGAAGTTTAAAACAACTTATTGTGACTTTCTATTTAGACAGCTCAAAAAGTTAGCTAGTATTCTGGCCTGTTTATGTAGTTTAAATTTCATACATTTTGGATGAAAATTGTGGAAGTTTTAAAAATCATGTGTACTCCCTTAAAAATCTGAAATTGTAAAAAGTACCTCCAACGCAATATCACAGCTTAGTATAGAGTGATTTATATAGAACTGACACATTTCTTTCTTTAATTATTCCGTTGGAAATTCATTCAATGACCAAATTTTAGCACCAAATTAAGCAGAATGTTCTGGAGTTTCGATTCCTTGTCACTAGATGCGCAGATGTTTATGTTTTATTCCTATTGTTGGCAGCACTGACCCAATTTTAGCACCAAATTAAGCAGAATGGTCTGGAGTTTCGATTCCTTGTCACTAGATGCGCAGATGTTTATGTTTTATTCCTATTGTTGGCAGCACTAGATGCGCAGATGTTTATGTTTTATTCCTATTGTTGGCAGCTGTTTTCGACATTTTGTGTCAACGTGAAAATGCAGTACACATTAAATCAACGACTCTTCCTTGTGAAGCAATACTGGATTACGAATTCAATTACAGCTACTCAAAGGGCATACCAGAGAGAATTTGGTGATCGCAATCCTCCCAAAAGAAACACAATACTGGGACTGGTAAACAAATTGGAAACAATTGGATCTCTGGTGAGTGAAAAGGGCAAGCATCGTTCATCTAGGCTTCCCACGGTTGTTGTTGACGTAAGAGCACGACTGGAGCAGTCACCCAAAAAATCATTAAGACGTTTGTCGCAGGAGACAGGGTACATCTACTCAATGTGTCAGAGAGCTGCGAAAAGTTTCTCTGACGACCAAATAATTTCCAGGAACCTGTGGCCACCGAGATCTCCAGATTTGACAACGCCGGACTTCTTTCTATGGGGTTACTTAAAAGACAGGGTCTACGCCACACGTCCCCAGACATTGGATGATCTGAAGCACAACATCACAAAGGAGATTCAAGCTATTGACAACAGAGTCCTCCAACGAGTAACCAGTAACATGGAACGATGTGTTGAGTTGTGCCTTATGCAGGATGGAGGACATTTTCAACATTTGCTATAGAGGTAAATAATCTCCCAAAATTCCTCTACATTTTAGGTATAATAAGTTGTCGCTAGCACAATTCGTTTTCAAACAATTAATGAAAGAAATATGTCAGTTCTATATAAATCACTCTGTATATACAGTCACGAAGCTTGAGTTGTGAGGGTGCTAGGAACAATAGACTGTGCCGGTACTATTTCGCATTGTCTGTACTGATGCGATAGTAGCGATCCTAGTGGTTAGCAACTATCTATGGATGCATATTTACTACGTATTGAGCTTCGTGACTGTATATACTATAGTATGTGGTAATATTGTCGTACAAAGCACGTATGGTCAGAAGACCCGTGCATTGGATTTTAGAGAAAATTATGATAATATAAAAATCTGTATGTATAATATTACTCAATAAATCCAGCTATCTATCTAAAAAAAACGCAACATCATCTTCGCTTTATTACGTTCTTAATGTTAACAGAAGTTCCTACCATATTCTCATAATTTTCCTTCAGTGAAATATACCATCTGTATGCACCGGTATGTTCTATGGGTAGCCAGCGGATCTTATACTTCTACATTGCGCCTAGACGTGGACGTAAATCCCGGTTGGGCTGATTGTGTTGTTGGAATTTCAGACGGTTAAATGCCAACTGCCAGACCAATGTCGCTTAATCCGATGGAGAATGTTCGGAATCCGAAATCCGAGGCGTGACAACTCACGAAGGGCCACGGCTGATCAGCCTGCTGTTGTCCACATGCTTCAGCAGAGATGAACGATCATCCAACCAAAACGGAGGTATCGTGTGGTTAGCACGATCATCCCCTCCAGCGCTATAGCTCGCTCCCGGAACCAGATTTTACTACCTATCGTACCTCCTTAAATTCATCACGATGCAGGGTGGGCACCGGTCCCAAGCACTGGCCGAAATTTCTTGAGGAACTTCCTTCCCCATAAGGACTGAACCAGCGCGAATTCCGTACCGCGAGTCCTAAGTATGAATGCCGTAGGCCACGACGCTACGGCGCGGGACATTTGGCCAGAATAGCAGTGGCGAAACTCTTAAGACGGTTTTGAGGCTTAGTCTACCCCAGAAATTTGAGTTATCATACCTAGTAACAGTAGGCCTACAAGTTCGTAATACGAATGTATTGTAAAGGTAAGCGTTCACTACATCGTATCGCACTCATCGGACGAATCACACGGATCGGAAAAAGACCATCTTTGCTGTAATTGTTATGTAACCGCGTTCACTGCATCGTATCGTAGGCATCGGCTCTCGGTAAATCCGTCCACATTTCTCGGATGAGCAACTTTTCCGATGCGTGCGATCATGACCTTCTTTAATAAAAATCACTTTTAATTGCTCAACTGTTACTATTATGTTGTGCCATGTTCAGTGTCGCGCCAAAATGGCAGAAGGAAAACTTATTTCGCTTGTAAAAAACTGCGAAGAATTATATAATTTGAGGAATTCCCATTACAGTAATTAAGTCGTTTCTTACAGATATATTATGTAACCAATATCTCTTTCGTTTCTTCCTCGTCAATTAAAAAGCATGAAAAAATTACAAATTCTTATTCGCTAACACTCATGATTAATAGACCTAACTTCAAAACTCCTCTGTTTTCAGCAATGTCAATATCGTACGACGTCATGTTTTAAACAGCTGATAGGGAATCCGATGAGGCGATGAGATAGAGCCGTTACAGTGAACGCACTGCACTTAAAATATCCGCTATGCTTATCTTAACACTTGGTTTCACTCCGATCCTTCCATATATTAAATTCACTGTTGGCAGTCATTCCAGTAATGGAGATTTCAGTGCGAGGCTTATGGCAGAAGCCTCTAAAGGCAAGGCCCCTTTTTTTGTCCTTTTTTGATGAATAATTTTCCCCTTTAAAATCCAGTCTCTAAAATTACACTCCTGAAGTGAAAGAGACGTCCATGGAATGGAAACATTGCCCCTTCACCAGTAAGAGAATTGTTCAAGTTCACTCTCTCTGGAGGGAAAGTCATGCTAACAGAATTCCAAAGTTCTTTTTATTGACTTTCTCGAACAACGAGAAACAGTAAATGCTGATTGTTACTGTTCAACCTTATAACATCTCAAATCTGCAATCTGTCACAAGTGTCCTGGATAGGGCTGCCAACCCTCCCGTATTTCCCCCTAATGTTTAACAATACTGGTATCCCGGATCCCATATTATTCTTCTCTTCGACCATGTTTCTCCCTTATTTTTGCATAATGTAAAAATCTTTATTCTAAACATTTCATTTTGTTGTGAATGAATTGTTTATATGATAAATTTTGTTTTTCAAGAAATGCATTAAAATGTGCAGTCTTTATAGAAAGTAATGCTTGCCAGAAATGGGTTTTAGTGCTCACCCATCTAAAATCAAACAGTGTTGATGTTACAAATTTCGAAAAACTGGCTAGTTTTGTTTTAAGGGAACGAACAAGTAAAAAATGTGGAAAAATGGAAAAAAATACAAATTTTTGTTTTTATGTTCATAATTTTATTTAAACCTTCTACTTTCATAATATGGCCTCATTTTTTATTTGGGAGCCCTTTAAACCGTGTCACATGACGTTTAAATTCTGCTTGCACGTGCTTCGTTGCCCTTTAAACGAGCTGTCAGCTCTAAAGTTTATGTTGAGCTTTGTAATTTGAATAAAGCGGGCTAGTTTTTTTTCTGGTGTGTATCTAGTGAAATTAAGTTTGTTGTCACTCCTGAATATACTATCAGCTTGCCTGTCAGCCCTGCAAATACTTCGTTTTGAAACTGAACGGCAAAATATTGTTTGTGGACCGTTTCTTCTCGAGTTTGTGCGTTTGTACGTGAATATTCATACTTGTTTTGCTGATTTCGTGTTATTTAGGATGTTATTAAAGTTTTACACTAATTTTGTATTCAATTAGTTGTATATATTAGTGTGAATAAGTTAGTATAAGTGCATTAGGTTAGGAATCGTCACAATAACATTCAAGACCACGTGTATAACTCAACATTTAGCATTTTAGGCATAGTTTTAGTTTTCTAAACATGAATAGACTAAGTGACATTCATAATAAGGGCAAGAAACGATCAAAATATGCTAATAGGGCTAAAAATTTAGCAAATATAAGGTGGAAGAATGCCAAAACTATTGTGGAATGTGTGCAACAAGAAAATGTGTTAGGCCTAGTTGGTGATAATGAAGATCAAGTGTCAAAAGAAACAAATAATAAACAAAGTGCTAGTGAGATAAAGTTGATAAAATATGGCAACTTGCAGGAGAATTCAAATATAAGTGCCCCCCAGTGTAGTGAAGACTACACATTAGTGCATGTAAGTTTGTGGAGTGAACTGTATAAAGGAGTAAAATGTGGTGAATGTGGAATGGATAGTGCAAAAGCTGAGCTTACTGAACCATCAGGCTTTGCATTTAAAGTGATAGTGAAGTGTTATAATTGCAACACAGTGTTGAATGAAATGTATACAAGTCCTAAGGTAGGTAACACTGAGTCAACTCGACCTCCCTTCGATGTAAATAGGAGAATGGTCAACGCCTTTGTTACCATGGGAAAAGGACACTCTGCTATGGAACAACATTGTATGGCTATGGGTATGGCAGGTTTGAGCTCACCATCCTTCAACTCTCACCTGATAAAACTGACGGAAGAAAACAAACTTGTTAGACAACATGTGTTGAGAAATGCTCACTCTGCAGTTAGACGAGCTCACATGGAAGTGGACAGTTCTATTAGTGATAGTGATGTTATAAATATTGGTGTGTCATACGATGGCACATGGATGAAGCGTGGACATACATCAAAGTATGGTTTAGGTTTAGTCATAGATATTTTAACAGGGCTAGTGTTAGATTTTGAAATAATGTCAAAATATTGCAGTACTTGTGAAAAGACAGAAAAAAAAATGGATGTTGCAAGTGACGAATATAAACAGTGGTATCAAAGTCACAAAGATGCTGGTGTTTGTGAGAAAAATTTTGATGGATCTTCAAATGCCATGGAGATGAAAGCTGCAGAAATTCTCTGGACCCGGTCCATTAGGTTGTGTAATATGAGGTACACAACCTTATTGTCTGACGGGGATGCAAAAACACACCATCACCTTCAGCAGCTTCAAGTTTATGGTGAAGGCATTGACATTAGAAAAGAAGAATGTGTGAACCACGTTGCTAAGAGAGTAGGTAAAGGTCTACAGAATATTGTTAGGGAATGGAGAGGGACAGATTCCTCAATCGGAGGCAAAAAAAAGGGAAGTCTGACTGCAGAAATGATACCTCGACTGCAAAATTACTACAGAAAGGCCATTATTGATAATATCCCCGATGTAAACAAGATGAAGAAAGCCATCTATGCAACACTTGACCATGCAATGTCCACGGATGACAAGCCCCTGCATTCAAGATGCCCTAGTGGTGAAAAGTCATGGTGCTTCTTCAACCGGGCCATTGCGAAGCAAGAAGCTGTTCCGAAGCATGACTTGAAAACCATGAAGACAGTGTTGCGACCTGATGTTGTGGCTAAAATCATGCCAGTGTACTGTAGACTAGCTAGTGATGAACTTCTTAGCAAGTGCACTGCAGGAAAAACTCAAAATGTGAATGAAAGTGTTCATAGTGTGATATGGCGGAAGTGCCCAAAAGAAATTTTTGTATCAAAAAAAAAACTTGAAGTGGCTGTTACTTCTGCTGTGACTGAATTTAACATGGGTTGTACAGCAAACATTTCCATGAGAGATTTAGTGTCAACAGTGAAATTATCTCCTGCAGCATACAAAATTGGCAATAGGAGAGACAAGCGTCGACTGCAGCAAGCGGCTACTTCAACCAGTGAGAACTTCAAAACAAGCAGGAAGAAGCTACGTTTGTCAAAAAGTGTCACTGAAAGTAGGAAAAAGCAGCAGGAGGGGTCAACATATCAGGCAGGAGGGTTTTAAGCAATTTCCATAATGTGTAAGTACTCAAACATAGTGTTGTACTTTAAAACTTGATTTTCTCCCTTTTAAATTTTATTACATTTTAACATGTTCAAATTGCTCCATATGATGCATTTCTTAACCAATAGTGATGAAATTTTTACCACAAGCCCACATTACCTAAAGGAAAAAGACTGTCACATGGATTTTTAAAATATTTATTATTTGCCAAGATATAAATTGATTAAGATGCATGAAATTAATTTTTTTCTTTAAATTGGCACTCACACAGTTTTGAATTTTTTTCTCAGTAACTAAGAAGTGCTAACTAAAAATCATGTGATAGATGTTTTATTATTGTTAGAGGAACTGTTCTATATTTTTTTTAAATTCATAATGTTAAGCGTTCATCATGCAGCATTTTTTAAATATTAATTAGTATTAATTGGTAAATAATTAATTTCTTCAAAACTAATTAAGATACATTGATGAAATTTATAGGGATGTTTTAAATACATATCAGCACTCTGTGGTAAAAATTTCAGTCCATTAGCATCACAAATGCATAATTTGAATATTTCACTTGTTCATTCCCTTAAGCACACATGCTCATACAAAGAGGAGGGTGTTTTATCTTTTGAACAATAATTGTACAAATGTTCGAAATATGAGCACAACATCTAAACTGCAGTCGACTTCAACTATTACATGAGACAAAATCTGTCTCAAAATACTCTTAATTCAAGCCTAGCTGGCGAAGTGTAGAATAAAGTTGTTTTTTACTGGAGAAACTGAACCGAATAATTTGTTTATTTTCTATGAAATTTTGTTGATGCCTTAATCTCCAATATTTTCTTCAAAAAAAAGTTGGCAACCTTAGTCCTGGACTCCTCACCTGAGGTGTTCTCCTCCTTGACGACAATGCTCGACCACATACTGCAAACCAAACACAATGCCAAATTGTATAGTTTCACTGGGAGCACCTTGATCATCCACCTTACAGTCCTGATTTGGCACCTAGTGACTTTCATCTGTTCCCAATGCTGAAGAAGGAGTTGGAAGTTCACTGTTTCCAGAATGATGAGCAGAGCAAAACAGCATTGTAGCGTTTTCATGCAACCAGTCATATTATGTCCTTTGAAGAGGGCATTCAGAAGTTGGTACACAGAAGGACAAATGCCTCAACATCAGAGGCGCTTACGTGGAAAAGTAGGCTACTGGTGGAGTTAAAGGATGTGTAAAGTAGGAGGGTGTAAATTAATAACAATAAATTTCATAGCTTTGGGAAAATTACTTATTGAACTCCATCGTAGTTCTTGGTTGGCTTGACATGCAGATTTTTTAAGACTGTGCGCAAAAGGCTTTTCTGACTCTTTCGACTTTGTCACTGATGCACGCAGCTGTCCCATACTCTTCCCCTTATACAAGCACCCCGTCATCTCAAACTGGTTATTCCACGGCCACATATTGTTGTCAGATGAGATATGACATCCAAATTGTAGTTGAAATGCTCGCTGAGCTATAACTAACAAACTGTATTCTTCGCGAGCTGCAGAACACAAAGTTTTATGCTCTGGAGTCATCACGTAGCAGGGTGAGGTAACAAAATTTACTGTAAGGAATTAAAAAATTTCACAGATGCTCTTTCATTATATGTGGAATACAAGTGCCTATTGTTGATTGTGGGTCATTGCATTATTACAGGTATGACAAATATTTAGTTATATTGACTGAAAGATTTAAAATTATGTCAATTTCTTTATCTTGTAGGCAGTAGGAAAAGCTATGGTATATACCACAGTCTTTCTCGGTATCATAACTTAAATACTCGGTCACAATATGATAACACGCTAGAAATACCACTGCACACATCATCTCTTTATTCTTCATCTTTCACTGTTGATACTTCTCGTCACTGGAATTCTCTGCCGCCTGAAGTCAAGGGCTGCCAAACTTTAAGTTCCTTTAAATGTAAATTAGAAAAATATCTTATGAGGAGTTGCCAGACCTAACGCGTTGCAAATATTTAATGGAATGTGTTCCACTGTATTTATTTTTATTTTTTGTTTCTTATTTTTATAATCTAACTCGTGTTCATCACTTAACACCAATATGTAT
Organism: Periplaneta americana; assembly: GCF_040183065.1. Lineage (NCBI taxonomy): Eukaryota > Metazoa > Arthropoda > Insecta > Blattodea > Blattidae > Periplaneta > Periplaneta americana. The sequence goes on along the minus strand of NC_091118.1, from coordinate 20,894,071 downwards.
CCCACTGTGTTGTTTTTTTTTATTAATCTATTTTTTGTGTACATTTTATTCAAATGTCGGTTTCTGGTTTAATTATGTAAATCCTACTTAATTGTAATCTAATACTAATATGTATACTCATGTGTTTATTTTTATTTTTACTGTGTACATTTTTTTATTGAATTATCAGCTTCTGTTTTTATGTGATTCGTATTTGATTCTAACAACATTAATATGTATTTCACTATGTTTATTTTTATTTTATGAGGTAAATTTTATGTAACTACCTCTTTTGACCTCATTATGTACCTAAATTGTATCAGTATGTAATTACTTAATTCTGATCCAGTTTTATGTTCAACTGTGTAAGCAAGTTTTAATCCTGGTTGAATGTAAGAAAAGGCCTTACAGCCTTAACTCTGCCAGGTTAAATAAAGCCATTATTATTATTATTATTATAGCTCTAGTTACCTAGTTGTTGATCCATAATTATAAAATTCATATCTTTCGTCTAAGAAAATGGGAAGGGGAAAGACTGAATGTTACAGGTGTGACAACATTTTCCATTGGCATTGCACATTCATGTAGTTCATTAAGTAACTCTGCTAATTGGTAAGTTCTGAAAGAGTGGGACTTTTTTTCTGTATCTAAGATTTTTAGAACAAGATTACCTTTTATAAACCTGGACTTGCATTTGACCAAGGATATACCGAATATTTATATGTTATGGGTGCAACAGAATTGTTAAAATATGAAATTGCAATATTATTTTATTATTTTCTCCAAACATCTGAAAATACAACTAATTAAAGATATAAAATGAAATAATAATGCAATCACAAAGTTTTACTGTTTGATTTTACTGTAAAAATTGATCATTCTACATCTGTGGTCATATCGCATGTGTAGAATCTTTGGGTATACCAGTAGGCGGTTTTTGTTTTGTTGAGTTCCTGTTTCTATTGTCATGTGTTATGCCTGGCTTGTGTTCATGTAACTGATTTTAGAGCTAGCTTGCTAGGTAATGAAATTATTGTGTTTCATCTGAAACTCTTACCATTGTTAAGCAAATTATGTCAGACATTAAGATTTTAGTAACAATTAATTTATTTACTTACACTTGAGCATAATGACATGTTAAAATGACTTCAAAAAATCACACGAGGATGTTATAAAAATTCTTGATCAACCTTCATTGAACCGCTTTTGTAAAACTCTTCAGTAACTCTTAATCTTTTCCAGTTTTGTTTTCTCTTTTATTTTAAACATGGAATATTAAATTTCTTTCTCGTCTGAATAAAAGCATTGCATTTTAAAAACAAAATAGTTTATTATGAAGTATACATAAAATTGCATAATCATACAGCTGACATATTCTACAATTGAGGACTGTTTTTGCAAAATTTGCTAACTGAAAAAACTAAATTTTACAGGAGAGACAAAACACTGTAGTAAGCAAATTTTGCTGCAACTCTTACTTATAGGAGAAAGCAAGTTTTTAAAAAACGATCACACTTTGACACACTATAATGAAGAGAAATAATCCAATTTTACTAAGACGCCTTTTACATCATGTAGAGGCCTGCCTTATGTTAACGAATCCATTAAAATCACAATCTTGAAAATTTTGCAGTTAGCAAGTTTTGCAAAAACGGTCCTCAATTGATTACACTTAACACTATGTAAGAAAATGTGCATTACAATAGAATTGCTTATAATTATGAACATACAGTGTAATACATAACTTTTACTAACTAAAACATTTATTTTTTTTGTTATAAAGGATGTATACAAAACAACACAATCAATATAAAGTAGATGTGCATGCAGTATGGCATATAGATGACAGATACAAGATTACGCTATGAGGTGTTTAAAACAAGCTCTCGATAATACAGATTTGTTGAATATATATACACATACAGGGTGAAAGTGAAAAAAACCCTGCAGATTTACAGTACAAATTGATCATATTGAGAATAACAAAAAAGTCTCATACCATATCAGTGGGAAGTTTATAGTTTTCGGGGAAAAAAAAAAGTTTATAGTTTTCGGAAAAAAAAAAAAAGTTTTTTTCCCGAAAAGTTCATTGTGGATAATCACTATGCTATCTGTCAATGCTAGAGAATTTAATAAAAAAAAAATATTTTTCCTTTCTCGTTTTTCGATAGAATAGGCGGTTTTCGTGTAAATTAAATAAAAAGTATTGCAAATTTGTTTTCTCACTAACATGACTAGTTGTGGCATAAGCTGTTCTCGACTTTCTTTCAACAGGAGTAGAGGATAATTGGTAGTCAGTCGTCTTATGCCAGTATTACGTGAATATCCAGTGGAAGTGTGTGTTTGAGTCTTCTGATCTTAAGGGGTTAGGTACAGCTTATAGCAGTAACATTTATGGAAATATTCAACATTTTTTTCCTCCGTTACTGTATCTTGTACAATAATGAAAATTGGTATGTGTAAAACACTGTTCTTCTGCTATATGAAAAAAATATTTTTACGATTTAAAAAAATTATTCATGTATATATATATATATATATATATATATATATATATATATATATATATATATATATATATATTTCACAATTCAAAATGTTGGCAGTTCACTGTGCAGTGATGTAGCATTTTCCTCATAACTCAAAAACTTGTTAACTTCTTCATGTTCTCTTTCTTTTATTTTATTGCTGAAAGTCATGTTTACAATATCATGCTCTTTCAACTAATTCCTTAATAAATACTATATTTTTTTTATTTTGTGTTAGAAGAAAATACTGATATTTAACCATTTTTTAAAATGAATTTATTTTTTATCGGACAATCTATCAAAGGTAGAGAAGTGATCTTGCATCATATTGTAGATATGACATCCATAAATACACACAAAAAATTTCATCATAAAATGTTGGATAGTTTTTGAGTTATGTGGGAAACGCGTCACTGCACAGTGAACTAAATTTTGAAAAAAAAAAAAAAAAAATGTAAATAATTTTTTTTTAAATGTAAAAATATTTTTTCATATAGCAGAAGGACGGTGTTTCACACATACTAATTTTCATTATTGTACAAGACCCAGTAATAAAGGAAAAACATGTTGAATATTTCCAAAATTTTACTGCTGTAAGCTGTACCTAAACCCTTAAGTGAAGCTTGTATTGCCAATCAACTAAATGTATCGCAATGCCGAGATTATCTAACTCGGAATATTTGGACATGATTTTAATTTATTGAGAGACGAAATGCAACTCGCGTGTTGCTCAACGTTAGTATGCAGAAAGGTTTCCGGGTAGGATAGTTTCGAGTGCAGAGACATCATCGCTTTCTTCCAGCGAGTTTGTGACATGGGCAGCATAATTAAAACATTTCGCAATTGGAGTCAACAGTGACCTGAAGAAATTGACAGGGAAGAGATTTTAAATTTGGCCAAGAAAAATCGCGGCCGAAGCAGTATGTTAGAATATAGCTGAGAGCAGCGACACAAAATCTCGTGACATCACGTTCAAGGTAGAGATAACTCAACACCGGTACAACATATATCCGAACAGTGGAAGTTAGAGAATGCAGTGCACGCAGCTCACACTCGGGCGGCTACGTGTATTGCAGCAGAAGGTGGGGTCTTTGAAAACCGGCTTTAATACAGATTTTTCAGGTAAGTAATAACGTGAATGTTCTTTAATGAATTTATAAACACTCAGTACCATTGTTGTGAATCGTTTAAATGCTTAAGCCTTCATAATATCTACGTTTATGTTTAACATTCAGGAAGGTGTAGCTCAATTAAAAAAATATGACATATGTTTATATGAACTTTTTCATCATAATGATGCCAGAAATTACATCCTAGAGTACTGCATGATCTTTGTAAATCACCCTGTATTATTTTCCATGCTTAATGTTTGCGTATGACAAAGAAGTATGGACGAAATGGACAAACACGGGCAATCAAAAATGTATATGAATGCTAAATTAGAATTTCAAGTATTAGGAAAATATGAAATCAACAACAGCTTGATTATGCATTCAGGAGGAGGAGGAATAATAATAATAATAATAATAATAATAATAATAATAATAATAATAATAATCCGTGGCGCTACAGCCCGTGAAGGGCCTAGACCAACCAGCCGGTTGCTGGCCTCACGCCCACATGCCGAAGAAGAGGTGGACGATCATCCAACCAGAACGGAGGTATCGTGTGGTTAGCACGATGATCCTCCCAGCCATTATAGCTGGCTTTCGCAACCGGATTTCGCTACCTATCATAGCTCCCCAAGTGCATCACAATGCTGGGTGGGCATCAGTCCCATACACTGGCCGAAATTTCATGAGAAAATTTCTTCCTCCATGAGGACTCGAACCAGCACGCATTCCGTAATGCGAGTCCTAGGCAGGATGCCTTAATTCAGGAGGAATATAAATCAAAACATATTGAAGTGTCAAAGAACCGAAGAATAACTTGTTAATATAATTATTTGTCTTGTTTCATATAAACTTTTTCATTGGAAGTCAAATATACTATTTATTATATCGTCACCTGAATGCAAGAACTAGGTAACTCAATTTTTCCTATTTTGAGATATTACCTATTTACTTATTTATTGCACTGAGAAATAAGTCTCGTTTTCTTTTACCTATTTGATACATTTGAAAACAGATGTCGCTGGTATCGTTTGATCAGTTACCTAGTTCTTGCATTACAGTCTGTGCGATTTTTGCTATGCTGTAACAGAGATAACTAAAAAACGAAAATTTCGAGTTACCTAGTTCTTGCATTCACATGACGACATTAGATAAATTATATTACCTTTCTCACCAATAAATAGAAATCCCGTTGTCTCACAAATAATTGAATGCATAACATTTTGTGGGATAATTGAGTAAGCCCTGAGAGGACATGATGAGACATAAAATTCCGTGAACTCTGGTATTTATAGACTTTACATTTGAATTAGATACATCATTAAAAGATCATCTAAAAGAAGGCAACAGTGTTTAACGGAACCTCTAAAGAAATTCAGAATGATCTATTACAATGTATGCTTGATGTGTGCAGGGATGAAATTAAAACAGAAATCCAACAAGCTGATTTCCTCTCTGTAACGGCCAATTAGACTTCAGATGTTTCATCCCAATACCAAATGGTCATAGTGTTTCGCTACCTGCTCTCTAATGGAAAGCCTGTTGACAGGTTCTGGATATTCAAAAACCCTTGTGGTCATGATACACAAGCTTTGGCTCTACTTATGTGAAAGATGCTTCAGTATAATGGTTTTCAAACTTTTTAGGATTTATTGCATAGCTGTCCCTATACAAATTTTTAGATGGTCTGTAGAGATTTTCCTCTAAAAGAAAAAGTAGTAATTAAAAATTCAAATTAACTACAATTAACATATAGGTTACTGCTACTAAAACATTTTTTTGACAAACAATTATACATTCAATGGGATGGATACATCTGCTTTGTCTGAATCACTTCTTCTATAGGAGAAAAGTTTTTTGGGCTATAAGGTGAACATAAAATTAGGTTTGAGGGCACTGACACCCTTAGTGACACTCCACTTTTCTATGCAAGATTACACCGAGAGGCAATTGAAATATATAAACACAATAACAATTTCAATCGCAAAGAGGAAGGCCTCAAGGTTAATAAGGCCTGGTAGCCGACATTAAGAAAGACGAACATCAAACCTGCCTGCCAAGCACAATCGAGTAACACAACCCTGAGCACGGATCGCTAAGACAACAGCAAGCCCGTCTACCAAGCACAATCGAGTAATACAACCCTGAGTTCGGACAACTAAGACATCATCAATAGTTTAATTTAAAATTTTGTTTAATACTGTATCATGTTTTGGCTGTTTAATAAATGGCTACAGCAAGCCCGTCTGCCATAAAAATAATAAAAAAAAAATAGTGTTTTTGAAGGAAAATTTAAAATTAAGGGTAGATGAGTACCTTAAAATTGAGCAGTCTGTGTTCTTATTCTGACTTGAAATTTTTCACCACAAAATGCCACATGTGGATATTTTATATCAATAGCTCCAAATGAGAATAACAGACACTGTTACAGGGAACAATCTCTTTTTTTTTAACAGAGAACAATCTCTTTTTTTTTTTAACAGAGAACAATCTCTTTTTTTTAACAGAGAACAATCACTTTTTTTTAAACAGAGAACAATCTCTTTTTTTTTTAACAGAGAACAATATCTTTTTTTTTTAACAGAGAACAATCTCTTTTTTTTTTAACAGAGAACAATCTCTTTTTTTTTAACAGAGAACAATCACTTTTTTTAACAGAGAACAATCACTTTTTTTTAACAGAGAACAATCTCTTTTTTTTAACAGAGAACACTTTTTTTTAACAGAGAACAATCACTTTTTTTTTTAACAGAGAACAATCACTTTTTTTTAACAGAGAACAATCACTTTTTTTTTTAATCTGCAGTGGAATCCGTTAAGAATACAGTGGATGATATTTCAGAAGAACTGTCTTCAACAAAATGAAGATACCAGGATACTCCAGCTTCAAGAAAAGTTACAGCTAAAGAAGTGTGTGATGTGATTTCTGCGCAAGCTAAAGAATGTTTCCTCTTCACAGGCCATCTTATGGCATCACACCTCTTTTCTACAGAAAATTTCATGTCATTTAATAAGAATTTCCCAGAAGAAAGCCTCTTCCAAGCGTGCCAAGCCTATCCATTTGTTGATACTTCCAAACTAAGAACAGAATTAGAAATAATGTACATGCGTGAGGACTTCTGGAATGTAGCTTGTGCTGTTGATTTGTTTGAATTCATTATTCAGAACAATTTCAGTGAAGCTCTGAAAGTTCTCAAAGTACTGACTACCACACCCATGACCACTAGTGAAGCGGAGAGATGTTTTTCTACACTAACAATGACTAAATCCTTTCTCCACAACACAATGTCACAAGAGAGATAACAGCATTAGCAATGTTGTCGACTGAAAACAACTTGTAGAGCCTGGACGAGAAGTTATGGCACCAGCGCGAGGGACGCATTTTAGTTCGTTTGCTTGGACTCTCCCTCACACTCAACTGGAGGGGTGTTGGGTTAATTGGTTACTAGCATTCCGAGTGTTCAGATCGTTCAGCTACTACCGCTATTACTAATACTGAAAACATTGTCCTTCTGAGCGCCCTCATTATGGCATTGTCTAAGGTGTGAAATCATAGAGTAGTTCATAGTCAAAGACATGAAATAGCATACAATGTATGGAAATTCTTGTCAGAAGAGCTGTAAATGGAATAACAATTCCATTGAAAAGCGTGTGTGCAAGAGTACTGGCTGCCACTGGTATTTCAAAGCGAACCTTGGCAAGAATCAGGAAAGAAGGGAAAAATATTGAGGCAGGAACAGCAGATTCTTTCTCCAGTCCGGAAAAATCACAGCCGAAGGCGAAGATTGTTGCAGCTGTAGACAGTTTTGATGAGGAAGTCCTAAGAAGTCTCCTCTATAATTTCTCCGCTACGCATAAGCAGAGGCCGACTCTGCAATCGCTTCTTCCAAGAATGGATATCAGTGTATTATTATGTGAAGAAAGTAGAGAACAATTACATTGAAAGTGAGCACGTGATGGACAGTATTTTGGAGAACATTTCCATAAACTTAGGGACATCTGATTCCAGCACAGATCAGTCGTCTGAATCGGACGGAGAATAAGAATATAAAGATGGAATAGCGGGCGTAATTCCATTAGGTACCTTCGGACTCTTGAGTAGGAAAGTGGTGATACTAAGGTAAGACGAATGTTTTTAGAAAGAGATGAAACGGATATGCCTGCCGCTCTGAGCTTGAAAACTGTAACCCAAACAACCCCCACTACTCTACCCTGCTGGCCGGCAATTTAAAACTTCGCGCAGGTTGGTGCCATAACATCTCGTCTCAGCTCTACGATCAATCCCGAACTTCAACGAAAAAGTAACTGATAAATTTTCACAAAAGAAGGAGAGAAGAATGAACTTTATTCACAGGAAAGTGATTCAAATGTGACGTGATCCAAATGTTATTCAGGGTTTTGTAATTGTTTTACATCATTTAATAGACTTAAGTTGCGTATTTCATCAACTATTTTTAAATGGACTGGAAGTGTCACTAATGTGCTTAGAAGTATGGGATGCATGTATTTATATCAAGGTTAGACAATGCACATCCATAAATTTTCACCACCAGCCGCCACTGGGGATGTGTAACACGTAAGGACTGTCACCGAAGTGAACAACATTCCAGTTTATAAAGAAAAGAGTGGAGAATTACAAAAGTTTCTGGTGCTAGAAACAATAAACATAAATATTAGGTCAGAGTAATAAATTAATTAGATATCCTAAACAAGATGGGCTCCATATAAATACACATGGGTCACTTACAGATAAAAAAAGTCCAGCAGGTGCAAGAGTAATATGCCAATTTTTCTGCTTTTATGCTTCTCTAGGAAATAACTCCACACACTGTGATGGAGAATTAGAAGCCATAAGATAGCACTAAAAGATCTCCTATGTAATATAAACTGATAAATGTAGTGCGTCAAGTATTTCAGAGGTGTCAGTGACGGACATTGATAAGTTGAATGAAAGTTTGGTCTCAATGGGGGAAACACCAATTAAGAAGTAGAAATTATCACAGAACAATTATCCCTAACAGAAATATCAGAAAATAAAACAAACGCATAAGGAAAGGATTTTTCGCGTTGAGAAAAAGGAAGTAGAAACAACACCAGATGAGAAGAGTAGCAGTGACATAATTAATAAGCTAGCAGAGTGTTTCAGGAACACTATTGACAGAAAACTTAAGATTCAGATTTTAACTATATTTGAGAACTGGCCAAACAGTTATATTAGGGAACACTTTGATGCATCTAATCACATGATCAGTGTTGCAAAAAACTTAGCTGCAGAGAGGGGAATTCTCTGAACTCCAGAATCTAAAAGTGGAAAAACTTTAGGCACATCCATAGTGAAAAAAGTACTTGACCATTACACTAATAATTATGTAAGCTGCGTCATGGCTGGAAAGAAAAACTTCGTTTCTGTAAAAGAAGACTGCCACAAAGTAGAGAAACAGAAAAGATTGTTATCAAATTTAAAAGAAACATTTTGGGCTTTTAACGTTAAATATCCAGATATACAAATTAGTTTTTCAAAATTTGCGAAATTAAGACCAAAACAATGTGTGCTTCCTGGAGCCAGTGGTACTCATTCAGTCTGTGTGTGTGCTCATCATGAGAATGTATAGTTGTTAATTGATGGTGGAAACACTGCGAAATTGACAGCCAATCTAGAATGGCCACTGAGAAATTACACAGATCTGCATCCCCTGATTGTTATTTCAGAAAGTGTAAAAACTGTCCATCAACAGCAGACTTAATTCAATATTTACAGGAAGCATTTGAAACAGAAATGATAGATGTAGTCAGTTACAAACAATGGGTAACTGTTGACCGAACTAATTTAGAAATTTTGCATTCTTCAGTAGAAGAATTTTTAGATAAACTTTCGACCAAGTTAGAAGCCCTAGCTCCTCACACATTTATTGCTCAGCAGCAAGCAGCGTTTCTGGTAGAAAAGAAAGAAGCTCTCCAGGATGGTGAATGCCTTGTAACTTCTAACTTTTCCGAAAATTATGCCTGCGCGATTCAAGTCTCAGTACAGAGTGTTCAATGGAATAAAAATCAGGTCACACTCCATCCCTTTGTAATTTATTTTAAAGATAGAAGTGAATTAAAACATAAAAACTTTGTACCAATTTCAGAGCGTCTTAAACATGACACAAATGCTGTCCACCTTTTCGAATGACAATTAATACGGTTTCTGAAGAAAGAAATAGGAAATGTGAAAAGAGTTATTTATTTTTCTGATGGGGCTAGTACCCAATACAAAAATCGAAAAAATTTTGTAAATCTGTGTTTTCACGAAGAAGATTTTGGCATAAGTGCTGAATGGCATTTTTTTGGAACTTCACATGGGAAGGGCCCTTGTGATGGGATTGGCGGCACCACTAAAAGACTAGCAACAACAGCAAGTCTTCAACCACATCAGGACCCCATTACGACACCAAAAAAATTGTTTGAGTGGAATTGATTTTATATTTTTCACCAATGATGAACATAAAAATGAATGTGACTTACTGCAGCTCGATATGAGAGGGCAAAAGCAGTAAGTGGCAAGAGAACACTACATGCTTTCATACCAGTCTCAAAATCTGAAGCACTAGTTAAAGATTATTCTTTGTCCTTCAAGAATGCTAATTTTGGTTTTTATCATAATAATTAACTAATATGTTTTCGCGGGATATCAGCCGAGTTAAGATTTTGGAATGCTCCAAGCTTTCGACTGCTATCTCTGCAGCCATCTTCAGGGAAGTGATGTCCGAACAGAAAGTCGAAAGGTTATATAGATGTTAGGCTGTCTCAGGTGAAACGGGATTGGTTGGCGGATCGGCCAATCCGGGGCCGGGAATTGTCATCGCTCGTAAGCTCCGCCCCTCCCGGGATTCCTGCGTGAAGTTTGGCGGGCGGCGAGCCTGTTCCGCCGGTTGGAATCGGTTGCCGTCCTCGGTCCGTGATCTTCATGACCTTGATTGTAAGAGGGCCTGAGTTGGTCTAAGGCCGGTGTCCATGCCTGACTGAGCTGGAGTCCACTGTCTCTGTTAAAGTTGTTTTTCTCCAGCTTGATCTCTATGGCCTCCTTGATTGTACGATCCCAGTAGTGGCTTGATTTGTTAATGACCTTGGTGTGGTCAAACAGTATTTTATACTCCTTTTCTATGCTGTGTTGCGCCACTGCAGATTTTTCCGGGTAATACAGCCTCAGGTTCCTCTTATGTTCTTTGATTCTGAGGCTGTATTACCCGGAAAAATCTGCAGTGGCGCAACACAGCATAGAAAAGGGGTATAAAATACTGTTTGACCACACCAAGGTCATTAACAAATCAAGCCACTACTGGGATCGTACAATCAAGGAGGCCATAGAGATCAAGCTGGAGAAAAACAACTTTAACAGAGACAGTAGACTCCAGCTCAGTCAGGCATGGACACCGGCCTTAGACCAACTCAGGCCCTCTTACAATCAAGGTCATGAAGATCACGGACCGAGGACGGCAACCGATTCCAACCGGCGGAACAGGGCTCGCCGCCCGCCAAACTTCATGCAGGAATCCCGGGAGGGGCGGAGCTTACGAGCGATGACAATTCCCGGCCCCGGATTGGCCGATCCGCCAACCAATCCCGTTTCACCTGAGACAGCCTAACATCTATATAACCTTTCGACTTTCTGTTCGGACATCACTTCCCTGAAGATGGCTGCAGAGATAGCAGTCGAAAGCTTGGAGCATTCCAAAATCTTAACTCGGCTGATATCCCGCGAAAACATATTAGCGAACCAACACCGAGAAAGCCTCAAATCATACATACATAATAATTAAGTTTGAACTTTATAGTTTAATGATCTTCAATTGTTGTTTATAATTGGAACACACAATAGCCATCACGAGATTATTTAAAGGGCTGTGCGTAAGTGTTTGGCTTCCCTTTAAATCCATTCGCCCTGCCTCAAATTGTCAAACAACATTTTTTACATTTGAAAATAGCGGACTTTTCTGACAGTATATTAATGTATCTACTAGGAAATTTTATTGGCATTTCTGTGTATTAGCAATCCTATAATAGGCGGGAAACCTATAAAAAGGAGCACAGACACATTTATAACGCATGTGGTGAGACAAAGTATTCACTGTTTTGGTCGTTCCATTCAGTTGTTCTGAACTCGTATTTTTACATTCCGCGTTTTCAATCATGAATAGATTACAAAATAAATCAAAGAAGAGAAAGAATAAAAGAATAAACAAACAAGCAAAGCTTTTGGCTTGATAAATAAGCGGTGGAAGCCTACCTGAATCAGAAGATATGTAACAGATTATTATTAGTATTATTATTATTATTATTATTATTATTATTATTATTATTATTATTATTATTATTTTTCTTTTTTCTTTTTCCATCTCTTGTCCTTATTTATTGCCGGGTTGTCATCGTTTGTGTCAGTCGGGGTTATTCTGTTCGGAGACTTGAAAGCACATAAAATGTCCTACTAATCGGTTGCTAGCCGAGTAGTAGTAAGTTCAGTGGTGGGGTTGCCGGCTACACCTTGCTTGACCACAAAAGGAATGAACTAATTACAAAAGAATTGAAAATTACACCTATTTATGAACATCTCAACCACTATAGACAAAAATGGCTTAACCATGTCAATAGAATGGACCGTTCCAGACTTCCAAGACAAATTCTCCGCTATATATACCACATGGAAGACGATCTTTGGGACGTCCCCTGAAAAGATGGATGGAGACCGTAACAGACCACTAGGCCTAATACCTGCAAGGACGACGATGATGATGATTATTATTACCATCATTTTCGGCTTGTAGTCATCATGAAGAGCAGTCGACTTTTTGTGTAGCTCCGCTGTTTTCACAGTGTTCAGTTATTACAACATTCGTCCGTGTACTCATTTAACGCACTCATAGTTAACGCCGTAAAATGCCGGCTAGCAAAGATACATGTATAAAATGTAACGCTGCTTTCTTCGGCAGACAAAAGTTTTTGAAGTGTGCTGGGCCTTGTGGCCTAAGATTTCATCTGGACTGTTTAAATTTGAGTGAAGTGGAATATGATTTTTTCATGGAAGGAGGCATTTCTTCCTTTAAGTGTGCAAAGTGTGTCAGTGCTGCAAAGACGGTTCATGGTGATAACACTCCTGTGAAACCCAACAATAAGGCTGAAAAGAAGATCATCTCGCCTACTAGACAACTGGATCTACCTAATCTACAATGTGCGGAGTCTCTTTCTGTTCACGTCGAGACAGTGAGGCTCAACAGTGTGACTATTCTAGATACTTTAACTGTTATTCTCGAACATGTAAAAAACCTGGAAAAAGAAATGGGTGAGTTAAAGAGTGAGAATACTGCCCTCAAATTACAAATGGCTGAGATTATGATCAAAAAATCCTATCTTTGTAAGCCTGATCAGATTGTCTCTAGATTGGGTCAACAGTCGACTGTTAACCTTGTTACTAAATCCTTCAGTAGTGTTTTGTCTGACACTGTAAAATCTCGCAATCATGCGAAGTCAGCACCAAGTACTTCATTTCCTCTTACTCAACATAACAGTAATCAGGTAATCTCTGCTGTCATGCGCTCAGACGATAGCACTGTTGCATTATCAAATAACGTTGACTCTGATGGTTTTCAAACTGTAACTCGTAAAAAATTTAAGAAACATGATCCTGAAGTTGGCACTCTAAATACTAGCAACATAGAAATGGCTCCAGAGAGAATCAGAACCAAATCCCTTTTTGTTTCTACATTTAGTCATAATGTCAACACGAATAATATTAAGGATTCACTCTTTAATCAACTTAAATTAAGGTCTCTTGAAATAACGAAATTGAAAACCAAATATGACACAAAAGTTAAATCTGCTTTGTAAACAAGTCTTCATACTCAGCACATTAGCATGATATTTCCCAACAAATTAATTTTGTTTTAAATGATGAAGACTTTTAATTTTATATCTATTTATGTATATTAGTTTAAGCTTTTAACTTTTGATATCAAGGATATACATCAAAAACAGAGGTTATATTATGAATGCAATTATGGTATCTGATGATGTAGCATGTAGTGACGAAAACGTTAATACCAACAATTAAATATGTAATACAAAAGTTTTATACCTTATATACGATATGTTAAGTCAGTGACGTAACAACATTGTTTATTCATTGTATGTCCACTGACGCCTTGCCTCAACATTCAAAGTGCCCTGGTGGTACAAGTTCATGTTGCTTTTACAACAGAGCTCTCGCAAAGGAGAAGAACTGCCTAAACATGACGGATCGACCATGAAGACAGTACTGTCATTGCAAGTTATCTTGAACTTCCTGAGCGGGGACCGAGGGGCAGAGGGAAGAAAGGGCGTAACGTGGGTAGAGTCAACTGAGTTGTTTGCGCATGCTCCGCATCATAATCTCTTGTCAAGAAACATAGAGCTATTTCCTTCACTGCGTACCAGTAGTGTTAATCTGGAGCAGCAATCACAGGGTAGTAATTATGGTGAAATCACACCACCGCGGAGAAAAAGTAACGCTGTTATCCACAGCGGAGAAAGAGAAATTATCGCAAATATTGAACAAAAGTTTGCTGGAACCTCTTGACAAGGAATATGAGAGAGCGGTTAAATACTCTGGCAAAAGTATTAGTTCCGTGAAGAGAATTAAGAATAATATTGAATTACAACAGAATGAACCTCATACTACTCCAGGAAAGAATAGGTATGTAATTATTGCTATAATAGTTATGTACAATAGTGTGTGTACTGTGAGCGATATAATGAATTACTGCTGCAAGTTATTATTTTCTTATAGTTCTACCAAACATATTATTTCATTCCAGAATTAGACTTGTGTAAAGTTGAAGTGGACGACTTCGATCAACATGTCATTCGGGATACAATCGAAGAATTCTATCTTGTTCAGAAAGTAGTACCTACGATTAAGAAGATAATTCAGAATGGATGATGCCATTCACGAAATAATGATTACTTAATTTTGTGTAAGTTTTCTCCTAAGAAAAGTAGCTACTGATGTAGACACACTGATTAACAAACACACGGAGGTGGAAATCAAATTGAGAAATGCCATCAAAGAGCAATGCATATTAAAGGCTGCAGTAAGTAGAATGGAAAGTGAAAGTAAAGTAAATAACATTGTAATTTACGGAATGGAGGAACACTATTATGAAAGAGCTATAGATACGTGTTATTTGGTGCTGGAGTTCCTTACAAAATATTTTGGGCTAAATTTGGAACAAAGTGCTATAAATAATGCATAGGAAGGAATCGCCTGATTGTTGTGAAATTCAACAGCTATTTTGTCAAAGAACACATTATTACTAATGCTCAGCGACTGCGGGGATCAAAGATAAACATTGATAATGACTACACGAAAGAAATTAGGGATATTAGAAAGAAATTAGTACCGATACTGAAAGAAGCACGGAAAAAAGGTCTAAGAGCAGTAATGATAAAAGATAAATTGAGGATAAATGGGAACATATTTGATTTGGAATTCTTCACGCAGCACAGCATATAATGAACGATAATAATGAATATGTAATGTAAATTCAAATAATAAGCCTGTAAAATATTGTTATAAGAATATGTACATATCAGCTGTAGGTGTAAGTCATGTAGACCTATATAATGTACAGAAGTAGTTCTAGTAACTCCGCCATTGCCGGTCCCCAGCTCAGATGACAGAGGAGGAGTGTACACACGATTATATTTAAATACTTACTCATTACAGGTTAATTAAAACCTGCTACGAAACCATGTTCTCCTCTGAAAACCAGAGTGTCGTGAGATGGCGATGTCCGTATTGAACCAAGTTCTTTTACAGTAGAGAGCCGTAAAGTGAAAGAACTAATGTTTTCTGAAAAGAGTCACGTTACCCGAGGGAGGGGCATCTTTGTCGTGCTGTTACGTTGATGAGTACATGCCGTACCAAGCAGTTCAAAAGACAGACTTAGGGGATGTAAGGTTCAAGATAACTTGCAATAACAGTACTGAGACCAGATGTTGTGGCAAAAATAATGCCTGTTTATCAGCATTTGGCTTCTGATGAATTACTTAGTAGGTGCACACAAGGAAAAACACAAAATGCAAATGAGAGTCTACATAGTGTTATTTGGAGAAGGTGCCCAAAAGAAGTTTTTGTATCTGTGAAAAAACTGAAAATTGGTGTAATATCAGGTATAAGTGAGATCAATATGGGATGCTTGGCAAGCATATGTGTGAGGAGCAGGGAAAGAAATGTGACTCCAGCCGCTTCTACGATCAAACTTGGTATTCAGAAAGACAAATGTCGCTTGGAACAGGCTGCGAAGTCGAGAAAGAGTTCATACCAGACATCCCGACGAAACAGTTGCCTGCTAAAAAAGCAGACAGAAAGCAATAGCAGAAGATCCCACATATCAATCTGGTGGGTTCTAAGCAGTACTGAGGTATGTAATTTAGAAAAATATACAATTAAACTTTAAAACTGATTTTTTCTCATTTTTTTTTTTTCAAAATGCTCCTCATGATGCAAACATTGTCAAACTGGTATCAAATTTTGAACAGTGGTATAGAAATGTTCAGTAAAGAAATGTATCATATCAATTTTTTGTAGAACAAGTACTTTTTCAGATAATGAATTTAGTATCTTATCTTTTCCAGATACTGAATTTAGTATCATATACATTTTTTTATAACTGAAAACACAAAATTCAATTTTTTTTTTCCTCAGACTAAAGATTGTACAAAAAAAATGATATGATAAATTTATCTATCATGACTAGGTGAATATAAATCAATTTTAAAAATGTTGAAATTTTGAAATTTGCATCATGAGGGGCAAATTATTAAAGTCGCCAAAAAAAAAAAAAAATTAAAAAAATCAATATCTCTATAATCATTGCACATATCTGAATGAAAAATTGTACACATGCCTAACTAGATGTTAGCAATATGTGTATAAAATTTGAAATCAATAGCCCCAAAACTGTAGAATATAGAAATTTCACCTACGGGTTCCCTTAAGGAGTTTGAGAGAATGCTTAATCCCTCCTATGCCCTACCCAACCGTAAGACACTATTTACCAACTTAATACAATGGATGGTTGGACCTCAGTGAACAATCAGAGCTATCTTGCAATCACAGTCCATTTCATTATACTTGGGAAGGTCTATGTTGGCAGAGCTACCTGATGTCTTGGGAAGGGTCAGGGAGGGTGAGTTGAACTAATCCTGGGACACAGACACTTGTATAACAGCATTTACTCGTTCTTTCCTCCCTCTCCCTCACCAAACCAGTCCATCTGGAGAGGTTGTCAGTGGTGGATGTTATTACAACTGTGTGTTAACAACATTTTTCAGTATAGTTTGAGAAGGTGCCTATAATCATTTTATAATTAAAATGTTAGACGTGTTGTGCTTTATATTAGGCCTACTTGTGTTTGTGATTCTTGGTGTAGGAACAAGAGGAAAGCCACTGCAGTCTGACGACAGGGAAATAGTGTGCAATGTACATAAGTTTTTCGTAGAGGAGTATGATGCCTTGAAAGTCGGAAACCCTACAATAAGCAAAGCGAACTGCTGCTGTGTGTGGAGTATCTGAACGCACTGTTTACCGTATCCTAAATGAAAGGAGAGAAGCAGATGAATCAGGAAGAAAAGTGTCAACTCTGGGCAAAAAGCGGCCGCAAAGAACTCCCACGAAAACCAATATAGACTCATTCACTGCGGCCACCATCAAGAGGCATATTTACTCCTTGTACAAGACTGATTTTATTCAGAGTGTGGAAGATATTCGTGATGCTCTCGATAAGTCTGGGTTATTTTCTGGCAGCAAATGGTCGGTGCGGGAATTACTAAAAAGAACTTAATTTCCGTTACACTAAGAATAACTTTGGATGGAAGCTTCTGATAGAGAAACCCGACATAATTGCTAAGCGATTTCATTTCTTAAGGAGGATGCGTGACTTAAGAATAACCGGCTGCCCTATCGTTTACCTAGACAAAACATGGATAAACATTAATCACACAAAGAGCAAAATATGGATTTGTGACAATGGTGACATTCCTCTGAATGTGACCTTAGGAAAAGGGGGACGATTTATTATTGTGCATGCTGGATCTTCCTCTGGATTTATACCAGGAGCCTATCACAGTTTTAAGTCAAAATCTACCAACGATCCCCATGAGGAAATGAACGCCGTTAATTTCAAACATTGGTTCGAAAACAAACTCCTTCCGAACATTCCACAGAACAGCATTATAGTAATGGACAATGCCTCTTACCACTCTGTACAGTTAAATAAAGCTCCCACTTCTGCATCTTCCAAATCAGACATGCAGTCTTGGTTACGTCAGAACAACATAGAGTACAACCAAAGCCTTCTTTAGTTACAAGCCGGGGCCATACGTCGGCAACACTGTAATTAACTGTCACCCGAAGGCTGACCGTACAGTACACGTGTTTGTGCTAATGCCAATTTTCAATATAAATTAATGTTACAATATAAGTATGTGTCGATGGAATTATGTTTGCGGTCGTACCAAACGTTAATTGTTGATGTATTATAAACTAAATGCGTGTTGGCGATAAAAACAAGACAACAAATGAAAATAAAATGGTTGCAGTCTTTGGGAATTTTTACGGTTATGGATGACAAAGTAATTGACTATTCTATTAAATACTGTATAACCACATTTTTATATTCTTATTTGTGGTTTGTGTGTATCAGAATTCTAGTCAAATTGTTAGGTCTCGCATGCTATATCAATAAAGTTACGCCGTTGGTTTTCAAAGTCATTGTAAACAGCTGTTTTGTGATCCCATAAATGTTGCAGTTTTGTTGAAGATTTGGAATGCCTGCTATACGTCAGAACTATCTATAATTTGTAGATGCATATAATCACTTTGTTGGTTTGGTCAATGTTACTTATGCCCCGCCCACTATAAAGACATAGGCCAATTTTACACATATTTAGTATAACTTGTTGCTTCTTTGACAGGTTGGGTTTGGTTAGTTTAGGTTTTTGTTATAGCCTACCTTGCATATACGATTATAGCGCAACATTGGCAGTGATAAAAGTGAAATATTCGTTCATTGGGCGTTGGATACTCTACATTCACCGCGTTTTGTTACATATTATGTTGAAGGGATGTGTTTTCATTTTTTCATAGATTGTTTTACTTGGCTTAACTGTATTTACATCCTCATACTTTTATTATAATAGGAATGTCAATAGTTTCTTCTGTTTACATTTTATTTTAGGCCTATTTGCATAATTCACATTCTTAGCTTGTTTTCTGTAGTTATATTTATTTAAAATTATATTTTAAAAAGTTTATAATAAATAATTTAGGATAACAGTATTGTTATGGTGACTGGCCAGGTTCAAACTAAATCTGGCTTCCTGAACATCTGAAATTTTTATAGAAAAGCACGACATAATCACATGAAATTAAAATGCATATGATATCCTACACCTTTCATGTCAGAGGTGAAACAACATTAAGCGGCAAAACATTGTCAATTTACTAGCCACATAATGTTTAATTGATTGGAGTAGGGTATTGCGAAAGTACGTCATTATTTTATTTATTTTTGGTACAAGTAACATTTCTTTAAGTACTTTATTTATTTTCCCTTGTACCATCAATAAAAAAACAAGTATGTTTTTATTTTTTTTAAATTATAAGTGTAGTTGCTACGACACATACGCACACAGCACTTTCTAGGCATCTGAAATATTTGTAGAAAAACACGATAGATAATCGCATAAGATAATATTAAAATATATCCTAAACCTTTCACAGATGAAACACCATTAAGTCGCAAAACATTGTCAATTTGCTAGCCACAAATTTGTTAACTGAATGCAACTTAAGAATACTGCGTAGGAACTTACGTCTTTATTGCATTATTGATTTTATTATTTTCAGTGCATGGAATATCTTTTTTATTTATTTATTTATTTACCTTCGTACTATCAATAAAAACATGTTTTTTTGTAATTATTTTAAGTGGCAGCCTTTGTATGTAAGTAGCCTACTTACGCCATATCTTGAAGTATAGCTAATTGATTGCAATAAAACACTATTTTCGAACCCGTAATAATTTACATCACTACTCTGAATCTTGATCTTACTTTTGTGCATGACGTAATATTGAAAAAATACGCGTTACGTATAACGAAAGCAATGAGCAAACACAATATCACTCTAAAATCTCCCGCCTCCACTCTGCGTTGCCAATCCTACCCATGCCCCGGCTTGTAACTAAAGAAGGCTCTGGTAAACCCAAAGGCGACAAAAATCGTACTGTACGACATAATAAAATTAAAAAAGGGAAAAATGGTAAGGTACGAACTGGATACCTTAGCTCAAAGTGAACCACACAGGCATACCATAGTACGACTGCCACCATACCACTGCAATTTTAGTGCCATTGAGTTCATCTGGGCTCAAGTGAAAAATGATGTCGCTAAACATAATGTATCTTTCAAATTCAGTGAAGTAATAAAATTATATGAAGAAGCATTGTCCAAGGTCACGCCAGAGAATTGGAAAAACGCGTGTGAACATGTTAAAAAGGAAGAAGATTTTTATTGGGAAAGGGATGGAATGATTGACAAGGCGATGGATCGTTTCGTAATAAGTTTGGACTCTGATAGTGACGACAATGACGGTGACGACAACATGGAAGTAGAAGTAGAAGAATCCGCCACTGCACATACAAATAGTTTCATGGAGGGTGTCTGTCTCTTGCCACCATCCTCCCCGCAGAAGTCCGGTCAGCCACTGAGTGAGTGAGAGGTAAGAAATATATCTTTCTCTGTCTAAATTTCTCTGCCAACTAAAGAATTCTATACTATAATAATGAATATCAATTGAAGTGCTGCTTGCTGCTAGATTGTTTTGAATACAGTGAAAGTCATACAGCCGACAACTTATCAAATGAAATTCAGCGTGTACTTATAAAGTTGTCACTGTAATAACAGATAATGCAGCAAACATGAAAGCTGCTATAAGGAAATGTGGCTACAGATATATTTTGTGTTACGCACACTCCTTGAATTTAGTTGTTCAGGAAGCTAAAAAAGAAACTGCTGCCCTCCAGAAAAGAGTAAAGTCCATCACAGAATTCTTCAAGAGAAGCCCTCAGACATCTGTCAAGCTTTCAAGCCTTCAAAAACAGATAGATTTTGAAAGCCTCAAATTGAAACAAGACGTTCCCACAAGATGGAATTCGATTTTTGTAATGTTTCAGAGAATTTTGACACTTAAAGAACCTGTTCTTGTTTTGGCTTTACTGAACCTCGGGCTAGATACTTTAAATGAACAAGACTGGGTTATTCTTCAAAAGACATGTGATGTTATGAAGCTGTTTGAGGAAGTTACTGTGGAAATGAGTTCGGAAAAAACTGTGAACATCTCCAACGTGCTTCTTTTAACAGACGAGATAAACAATAGGGCAAGATCCAGACTTGTCTTCCCTGATCAGAAATATGGCCAAAGTAATGAAAGAGCAACTTCATGCAAAGTTTTCTAACATTCGCTAATATGTTTTCGCGGGATATCAGCCGAGTTAAGATTTTGGAATGCTCCAAGCTTTCGACTGCTATCTCTGCAGCCATCTTCAGGGAGGCTGTATTACCCGGAAAAATCTGCAGTGGCGCAACACAGCATAGAAAAGGAGCATAAAATACTGTTTGACCACACCAAGGTCATTAACAAATCAAGCCACTACTGGGATCGTACAATCAAGGAGGCCATAGAGATCAAGCTGGAGAAAAACAACTTTAACAGAGACAGTGGACTCCAGCTCAGTCAGGCATGGACACCGGCCTTGGACCAACTTAGGCCCTCTTACAATCAAGGTCATGAAGATCACGGACCGAGGACAGCAACCGATTCCAACCGGCGGAACAGGGCTCGCCGCCCGCCAAACTTCACGCAGTAATCCCGGGAGGGGCGGAGCTTACGAGCGATGACAATTCCCGGCCCCGGATTGGCCGATCCGCCAACCAATCCCGTTTCACCTGAGACAGCCACATCTATATAACCTTTCGACTTTCTGTTCGGACATCACTTCCCTGAAGATGGCTGCAGAGATAGCAGTCGAAAGCTTGGAGCATTCCAAAATCTTAACTCGGCTGATATCCCGCGAAAACATATTAGCGAACCAACGCCGAGAAAGCCTCAAATCATACATTTTCTAACATTGTTACTGAAATTGCGTTTACTGAAAGTACATTCCTCGATCCTCGTTTTAAGAGATAAGGGTTCGAGAATGATGCACACTACAAGACAACATATGAAGCAATTTCTAAAAGCATGCAAAGTTGTCGTCTCCAAGAGAAGAGAAGAGAACAAAATGCCAATTCTTGTGCCAGCAAGTCCTGCCAACACTCTCAGGCCCGTATGCACAGTCAACACCAAGCTAGTCTCAAGACTGTCCCAAGACCAAGAACAGGTCAAGACCGGTCTCAATTTTCGTATGCACAGTCGCCTTCTCCATCCTGTCTTGGTCATGAGACAATCCTGAGACCGTGCTGAGAATATTCACTTTGAAACAGAATGTTTTCATACATTTATGTCGTCATTGCTGATCACGTGATCAGTCTCCACAAATTAGCATTGTGTGCGATTGTGAACATAAAAAATGTCGGTCGAACACAAATTATATACAGCAGAGGAGAAATCATTATTAATTATTATTAATTGATTTAGTGGGTAAGCATAAAATATTAGAAGATAAAAGGACAGATACAATTTCTTTATCCAAAAAGAAAAAAATCTGGGAGGATGTGTGCAATGCATACAACCAAGAAGCAAATGTTACGAAGGTAAGTTAAATTTCGTTTAGTTTTGTTCTTACATAGTTATTCATTATCGAATTTAAGATTTATTAAATCTACATACTTAGACTTCAACAAACAAAATTTGATAACTCAATCCCAAGGGAAAAAATGGAACTCTCTGCATCAAAATCCACAGTTAATTCCCGATTTACCACGCAAATCGTCTGTAGCTGCATTTAGATTGGCAACAGGCCATGACTGTTTGGCCGAACACAAATTATATACAGCAGAGGAGAAATTATTATTAATTGATTTAGTGGGTAAGCATAAAATATTAGAAGATAAAAGGACAGATACAATTTCTTTATCCAAAAAGAAAAAAACCTGGGAGGACGTATGCAATGCATACAACCAAGAAGCAAATGTTACGAAGGTAAGTTAAATTTCGTTTAGTTTTGTTCTTACATAGTTATTTATTATCGAATTTAAGCATAAAATATTAGAAGATAAAAGGACAGATACAATTTCTTTATCCAAAAAGAAAAAAACCTGGGAGGACGTATGCAATGCATGCAACCAAGAAGCAAATGTTACGAAGATAAGTTAAATTTCGTTTAGTTTTGTTCTTACATATTTATTATCGAATTTAAGATTTATTAAATCTACATACTTAGACTTCAACAAACAAAATTTGATAACACAATCGCAAGGGTAAAAATGGAACTCCCTGCACCAAAATCCGCAGTTAATTCCCGATTTACCATGAAAATCATCTGTAGCTGATTTAGATTGGCAACAGGCCATGACTGTTTGGCCAAACACCTGCATAGAATTGGAATATATCAGTTCCCTAACTGCCCATTGTGCAACTCAAACCAAGAAATGGATTCGGAACACCTCAAAATCTCTGCTTCAGTGGCTGGCCATGATAATATCTTTGAAAAATATTGGAGTGCAAGAGGTCAAATGACTTTATTGTCAAACGCCTGGCATTAGAAAACAACAACATATATATATATATATATATATATATATATATATATATATATATATATATATATATCCTTGAGCATAAGCATTTTGAGAAAGTAGAGGTAGGAAACGGGCTGTGAAATTTGTACAGTATTTAAACATGCAGTATGATAGTCGACAGTGAATGTACAATGTTTAATTTCTTTCGGCCATAGATAAACTATAATAATAGTGAAGTGCCGACAGATGAAGTGCCTCCACAGCCACAACCAGGGCCTTCTTCTGTAAGGATGCTGACTAAGAGTAAGAATTGTAATAAATCGCCAAAAGGAAAGAGGGTGAAGTTGTGGAAACGAAGTGTACTTATAGTGCAAAATGTTAAGAACTTTAGTAGAAGAATAATTGTGTGCCGTTTTATTTTTGGCACTCTGTGTTTCTTTCATTCTTTTTCTTTCTTCTTCCTCATTCATATTATTTCCTGTTGTTGGTTACCTTTACTTCTCATAGATGGCATCCTATCCGCCATTTTAGGTCTCATTCTTCCTTTTCATAGATGGCTTTGTTTTTCTTTCCGCCATTCATGGTCTGATACTTCTCACGTAGCGAGTTTAATTTATCACGTGATATGGGCTTTTGATTTTCATTGGCTCTGTTCTCATTATGAATTAATTAGCGTCCGTTTTCTGGTGAGGAAGAGTTGATGCCAAAGCCTTGGGTCGACGCTCGAAGAGATGGTTGTGGGATAGCCATTGAGAGCTGGGGGGTTTGTTTAGTGGTGATCTGTGATGGAATCATGGATAACCTGGTCTGGGCAGAGACGTGAATTGCTGCAGTTGGGACTCGATCTGGGATGGTTGCCAACTACATGTGGAAGCGTAGCCAGGCTGTGGAATATTGGATCCTTTGATGATGGCGGCATGATGGTTGGAGGGAGACCATTGTTGCTTGCTTTCGAGACTGGCCTACCTACGATTGTAACAGGTTTTGCAACATAATTGTATGTTTCTTTTAATTAATACATGTATATTTACGTTCATACAGGGTATTATGTAATTTACATTTATTGAAAAGAGTCCGCTGGCATTCATCAGTTGTATATTTCCTATTGGTTCTTCTTGCTTAGATGTTGCTACTTCCTGGCACATTCAAGAAGGATGGAATTGTCAATCAGTTAAGTAATACTTTATAATCTGTTTGTACAGATTACGTGGCTCTTGTGTGTAATGGCGAATGCCAGTTGAGAGAAGATTATTTGGCAAGCCAGTCCCGAAGGATTAGTAGATTGAGAGTTTGCTTTATTTCTGTTACATCTATTTTGTTTATTTTCTTATTACCGGAAGTGTAATCTAATAAATGTTATCAGATAGTTCATTACTTGTGCTAAGTGTTTCATTTGTTCCACCTCACCCATGAGACTATCGACCCTATTATACGGTTGGCGGCAGGGTAAAAGTCTAATAAATACTAACAATTAAAATTAAACAGAGGCAGGTAGTTTCAATTGAAAATGGTGGAGTTTTGAAAAGGAGAAATATAAATCAATTGGTTGAAGAGGCAACAGGCCTCTATTTAAGCAGCATAAAAAGAATCTCAAATACTGAAGATTCGTCTACATATCACACTCCGAAAAAAAAAAAAGAGAGGAAAAAATCTATGATTTTACATGTGATCTGGTGCGACGAACAGTGTATGAGTGCTCAAGAACAGAATGTCACCAACAGTAGAGTCCATAACGCATGCTATGCGGGAGAAAACTAGTGGCACTGACTATGAATTTCCTTATGGGAAAAGTACTGTTCGTAGATTACTCAGAAGTATGGAGTTTTCACATAAGAGAGTGCAAAGAAAACCAACTAGAGCTGAAGCCTGTGACATCACTGCCTGGACGTACCCGTATATAGAGCAGATAAGAGAGCTGTGTTTACAGGGCTACAGTGATGTGTATTTAGATGAAACCTGGTACAATAGTTATATGTGTCGCATGAAAAACTGGACAGACAACTCCGAAAACTGTGTGGTACCGATGTCAGGTGCAAAGGGTGACAGAATTGTTATTGTACACTGTGGGGGGCGTTTCGGTTTCATCGATGGTGCTCTAGCTGTCACTCACAAGAAAATGGCAAATGCACCTGCAGATTATCATGGTGCAATGAACTCCGCAATTATCAAAGAGTGATTCGAAAATAGTGTCCTGAAAATGCTACAGGAATCTTCTGTAATTGTATGTGACAATGCACCTTATCACAGCCGAATCCTTAACCCGCGTCCTAATTCCTCCTGGAGAAAGCCTGAAATCTTTCAGTACATGATCAATCACTTTCCCATTCCAATCCTATCCCAATAATACCACAGCTTTTCAGATTACTGAACAGCAGTTACACCAGCAGAGAGAATTAAGAGGTATGCCATCGATGAAATCGCAGCTCGTTATGGACACATAGTCCTAAGACTCCCACCATATCATTGAGTCTTGAATCCTATAGAATTCGCTTGGTCTCAAGTGAAGTGGAAAGTCCAGTCGAAAAATCTTAAAGCAAGTCCCATAGAAGAGCTAATTAAAGTTTTAGAAAGTGCATGTGAAAGTGTAACAAAGGAACGTTGGCAGAATTACATTAGACATGTAGAAGAAATTGAAGAAACCTGCCGTTTGCTGAATCCTGTGTTCGACAGCGAAGTGGTAATCCCACTAAACGACTCATCGACAGATGACTCAGAGGGGGAGAATTAGATGTGCAGGTATATTCTGCATATTTTATTTTTCATTATATATATGTAGAAGACTCAGATGGATTATTAGATACAGAGTCGGTAATTTTGCTCAGGGATCCTCTCTTTCAGGGTTTGGAGTTCTTTAACATGCAGTACATTTACAGCATGGCACTAATAGCTTTACTTCCCTTCCAAAGGAAGACATGCTGCAGACTTTTACACCCACTTCCTGAACTGGGTTTGATCCCGCATCACTTCGATCTAATGACAGGCATGCTAAGCACTCAATCATCGGTGATGATCTGTTGTTATTATAATAATAATAATAATAATAATAATAATAATAATATAATTGTGTGATATTACAAATATAACAAATATAAATGACACTCGGGAGGAAATTAAACGCAGAATAAATATGGGAAATGCCTGTTATTATTCGGTTGAGAAGCTTTTGTCATCTAGTCTGCTGTCAAAAAAATCTGAAAGTTAGAATTTATAAAACAGTTATATTACCGGTTGTTCTTTATGGTTGTGAAACTTGGACTCTCACTTTGAGAGAGGAACAGAGATTAAGGGTGTTTGAGAATAAGGTTCTTAGGAAAATATTTGGGGCTAAGAGGGATGAAGTTACAGGAGAATGGAGAAAGTTACACAACGCAGAGCTGCACACATTGTATTCTTCACCTAACATAATTAGGAACATTAAATCCAGACGTTTGAGATGATGGGCAGGGCATGTAGCACGTATGGGCAAATCCAGAAATGCATATAGAGTGTTAGTTGGGAGGCCGGAGGGAAAAAGACCTTTGGGGAGGCTGAGATGTAGATGGAAAGATAATATTAAAATGGATTTGAGGGAGGTGGGATATGATGATAGAGACTGGATTAATCTTGCTCAGGATAGGGACCGCTGGCGGGCTTATGTGAGGGCGGCAATGAACCTCCGGTTTGCTTAAAAGCCAATAAGTAAGTAAGTATTATTATTATTATTATTATTATTATTATTATTATTATTATTATTATGTGTGCTTGTAGCTCCCGTAACTTACAGCATACAGCAGGTGTATCGAAGTGTAAGTGGATATGGCGCCTAGTAAAGATGTCTGTCTTTTGTGTAACTTGCTTTTCTTTGGAAGGCAAAAATTTCTGAAATGTGTTGGGCCTTGTGGTCTTCGCTATCATCTAGAGTGCCTAAATATTGGAGAAGCTGAGTATGATATCTACATGCAGAGTGGCAGTTCTACTTTTAAGTGCCAGAAGTTTGTACGTGCACTGAAATCAACGCAGGGGACAACACGCCAGTGCATCCTATTACTCCAGGAGAGAAGAAGGTGATCTCACCTACACGTGAGCTTGTTTACAGTAATCTAACCCCCTTGTCTAAAGGTGCTCTTGCTGTTCAGATCGAAACAGTGAGACTAAATAGTGTCTCTTTATTGGACATGGTTAGCGACATTTTGATGTATGTCAAGAATTTACAAAAAGACTTCAATGAACTTAAAAATGAAAATTTTGTCCTAAAAGAACAAATGGCAGAATTGTTATCAAAGGGGTGCTGACCCCCTAAATCCTCTCAAAATATTTCTTCTGAGGGTCAACAATCTGTGAAAGCTAATGACCCTAAGAAGTCTTACAGCAAGATTGTGAAGGATAACTTAGCTGCTGACAGTTCAAATGCTTCACATTCTGCAGTCTCAGCGACTGGTAAGCCAGTACGTGTGACTCCTGTTACTGTGAAACATAACGTGAATCAGGAAATCAATGAGGCCAATGCTACTAATGTTCACACTGACAACGAAGGCTTTCAATTAGTTTCTAGAAAGAAATTAAAAAAAAGAGAACCCAAAGTTGGAACCTCTTCTACTAGCAACATTGAAATGGCCCCTGAGCGAATCAGAACTAAATCTCTCTTTGTTTCGAGATTCAGTTCCAAAGTTAGTTCTAACAATATAGTCGACTCTCTCAAAAATCAATTAGAACTTAGGTCGCTGTTAGTAACTAAATTTAAAACAAAATTTCTAACGTATTCTTCCTTCCATGTAGCTGTGGATTAAAGGGATTTTGATTTGATAAATAATCCTGAAGTTTGGCCTGCTGGTTGCCTAATTGCACCTTTTTTGGGGAAACTCAAACCAGAACAGCATTTCTCGCATTCTACAAATTCAGATTCTCAGGGAAATGCCTCTTAGTCTTATCTGCTATCACTTAACTATTAATGTGCAATTCCAATAATCATCTTCAGATTTTTTATCAAAATGTTCATGGACTTAATACGAAATGTGATGAAATTTTCCAAAATATAGTGAGTAATAATGATATCATTATCTGTCTCACTGAAACATGGTTATCTGAGTCTGTTGTTAATACAAATTTGTTTCCTAATAATTATGCTGTGGGGGGTGTCTTAACTGCTATTAGTAACCAGATACCTTTTACACGTCGGAGATATGATTTAGAATTCATTAATGAATGCGTTTGGATCGAAATTAAAATGTCAGATGGTTGTAATCTGCTAATTGGTAATCACTATTTTCCACCCGACACAGATCACAAACATTTAAGGTCTTATCTAAATTTTATTGAAAACAATCTTGATACACACAATTTTAGAATCTTTTTCTCGGGGATTTCAATTCTCCTGGCATGGATTGGTCATCTGGTTGCACACTTAATGATATTCATTACTACGCAAAAATTAAGTCTCTATAAGATTTATTTTCCTCATCTTGTCTTCTAGGACTAAACCAAATTAATCTTACGTGAAATTGTAAAACTCTTCTTGATCTTGTTTTTACAAATGTCCATAACTGTTCAATTAATCTTGCTAATCATTCACCAGTTTCGGAAGATGTTCATCATCCATCTATTTGTATTGATCTGGGAGTTCACTCACCATCACCATTACAGAAACAAAATCAATCTTATTTAAATTATTCTCAAGGTGATTATCACTGTCTTTATTCCACTCTATACAATTTTAATTGGAATTGTATATATCTTACTACCGATGTCAATGTTGAAGCAGTAATCAGGAGAGGGAGAGACCGATTTAATAGCGAAGTGATATCTCCATATTGTTATTACATGTATTCACGGGGATGTTCTGGCGACGTGGTTAGAATTAGTTTCCCACGCAGGTTTCACCTCCTCTCGTCACTTGTCAGAATCGGACAGATTTATGGCCACCTTGGGCAGGGTTTTGCATAGACACTCGTTGAGGCGTAAAATCCTAAATTTGGACTGGACCCGTGGGAAAGCTACTGCCAAGCTCGGATTTTCCAAAGAAAGGGTATTCTCGCAAGATATACAAACTAATTTGATGTTGTGAGAAGTCCAAAGTCTAAATTTAGAGATGACGTATTTCGCGCCCAATAAGAAGAGATCTTGGTTCGGCTTATGAGGTCACTTTGGACCAATAGAGAATAGATTTTAGGCCGGTTAAGTGACGTAGTTTTTAACCAATAGGATAGTTAGTTCTAGCATAGGATAGGTTTTTATAAATAAGGGTGACGGGGCGCGGAGAATATATTACGACTTCACTTCGTGTCGACAGGATAATTACGACTTCGCTTCATGTCAGCAGAATAACTTTTTTCGTGTCGACGGCCCTACATCCAGGGCATAACTACTTCGTTTCGTGTCGACAGGACCACTACTTCTTTTCGTGTAGACGGCGCGACATCTTTTTTCGTGTCGACGGCCCCACACACTGAGCTTTTTGGTGTCGGCGGCCCAACTTAATAGTCTTTCTTCCGGCGAAGGCTCGATAGATAGAACTTTGTCATCGGCGAGACTACTCGTCAACGTTTAGGAGCTTCGATCATAGTGTACTGGACAGAGTATTGAATTTATAGTATCGGATAGAGCTTATTCAGAGCTGCCATAGAGTCGATACAGAAGTGCGACCAACGAATTACAAGTCAGCCGGAAATACATACTCTAGGGTTTACCAAGTGAATACGACAATAAACTTATAGTTTTGGAGTTTACACTGCCTTTTATATAAGTAGCTGGCTTGGTATTATTCCCGACATCATCCTACACCACAACCGTACCTCGGCTACCCTGAGCGGGTCTCACTAACGACACTTCACCCACAATGTTGCTACTAACTCTCTGTCAAAAATCGTTAATGATGCTATATATCTAAAACTGTCCCTGTCACCTTTATGAAAAAGTCGCACTATCCTAAATGGTTTTCAAACAGCCTATGTCTATTCATTAAGAAAAAGAACAAAGCACATAGAAATTTAAAAAAATATAAATCTGATCACCATTATCAAATTTTCTCTCACTATAGAAAACAAGTCAAGTCATTGATTAAGTCTGATAAATTTAAACGGTTACAGTCCATTGACAATAGTTTAAAAAAAGAGCCTAATAAATTCTGGAAATATGTAGAATCTTTTTGTAAATCGAAAAACATTCCTAATGAATTTATTATTAATGGGGTTTACATAGCTTATCAAAAAATCATTGCAAATGCATTTGCTAGTCAATTTAAATCAATTCAATTGAACCAGAACTCTAATTTTTTTCACTTGTTATTCTAACTTTAATAACTTTTACCCCTTCCTGTAATCTCTTGTGATGTCAGGAAGGCCATAAAAATGTCAAGCCTAACGAGTGAGTGCAGCAACTAAAGTGCCCGAAAGAACAATAAGAAAGCTAATTAAAGAAGGGAAACAGTGTGAGGAAGAAGGGACCTCTTTTGGAACGCCCGGTAAAGTTCATCGTGTACCGAAACGCATCACAGATATTGATGATTTTGATAAAAGAGTTATATGACAGACAATTTATAATTTTTATATAAATGACAAAACAGTGCCCACTGTCAGTAAACTGCTACCTAAACTAAAAGATGCCATAAACTTTAACGGGGGTAGTACAAGTTTAAAGATCATTTTACGTGATATGGGGTTTAAATGGAAAAAGATAAGAAATAATAAAGCGGTCTTACAGGAAAGGCATGATATACGAGAACAGCACGTATCATATTTACACGCAATAAAGAAATACAGAGAAGAAGGTAGACCTCTAATATACGAGGATGAAACGTATATTCATAGCACCCATATGAGACCAAAATATTGGAGTGATGACAAAACCTCAGGTTTACTGCCGCCTATTTCGAAAGGACCTAGACTTATTATTGTTCATGTAGGGGGTCGAGCAGGTTTTGTACCTGGCGCATTTCTGATGTTTAAATCGAACAGGAAAACTGGAGACTACCATCATGAAATGAATGCCGACAATTACCAGAAGTGGATAATGGAAAAGTTGATTCCGAATTTGCCCCCTAGATCTGTTTTTATAATAGATAACGCACCTTACCATAATGTGCAGTTGCATAAAGCTCCCTCAAGTAGTTCAAAGAAAAGTGATATGCAGGACTGGCTTAGAAGAAACAATGTGCAGTTTCAGGAAAATAGCTGAAAGTGGAGCTTTACGGGCTCATTAAAGCACATAAGCCACTTCATAAAACTTACGTGATTGACAATCTCTTAGCTATGAATGGACACTGTGTACTCAGATTGCAGCCGTATTCACATGAGCTAAATCCATTGGAATTGATTTGGGCAGATATCAAGCAGTGGGTAGCCGGTCAAAACACAACTTTTAAATTAGAGGAAGTGATGAAATTGTGCCAACAACGGGTTTATGATATCAGTGTAGAAAAATGGGAAAAAGTATGTGAACATGTTGAAAAAATCGAAGATCAATATATTGAACAGGAAGGAATTATGGAAAATGTAATTGAAAGCTTCATAATTACGAGTGAAGACAGCAGTAGTGAAAGCAACAATGATGAAGATGATGATCATAACGAAAATCACGACGACAATGATGGTGATATATCTGGTATAGAAAGTTTGTCTGATGAATAGATATTGTAAATTTTATTAGTAACAACAATGTAATTTATTCGTCACAACAATAATTCCTTTCTACAATTCACCTTAAACGCTCTCGTCAACAATTGGATCTTCACTCAACAAAGTATTCGTTATAGCACTCCACCGACGACAATGACAGTTTACTTGGATTATTACGCACAACAATGAACTGTTAATCTTAACTAATATTTACAAAGCACTATTTACAAATCAGAACTACCAGTTCTCAGTTCACAGTTCTTCTATCTCAGTCACTCGAGTTCACGGTATCTCGAACCACAGACCTTCAGAGACAGTTCACTGTACTCGAACTCGGGTCCCTCCAACTGCGGTCCACTGCACTCGAACTCAGGTCCCTCCAACTGCGGTCCACTGCACTCGAACTCAGGCCTTCGGATGCTGACGCAGATGCGGACGCACACTCGAGTCGAACTCCGGCTGGCTTGCTTGCTCTGGCTTTCTCACTGACTGAATAACTGAAAACTCTAACTAACTAGTTCGCTGGCGCCTGCTCTTTTATAGCAAAATCATAGTTGCGAGAACCTTCTACAGGTGTGTAGAGAATTATCTAAATATCTCTACATCGACAGACGTCTGGAATAATCGGGAAGGTCGTTCCACATCCACTGCGTAGCAGCTGCGCGCGCAGACTCGTCGCGTGACGTAATACACCCTCTCTCCCTTCTCTCCACCGCGCGACGTCACCCAATGTTCCGTGGAGCCCGTGCGATCTGCTTTCTTGCGGGACGCTGGTCGTGAGTTCGATTCTCACGTCGCTGTCACATTGCCCCCTCCTTAGGGCTGCTCGTCCCGGGCAGTCCCTTGGTAGGCTGCTTGTCGGTCCAACGTTTGGGGTCCTCCGGCTGCTCCCTCCTTATGGTGGCGCCACCCCATCCTTGGCTTGGCTGGGCAGCGATACTCGTACAGCGTGGGCGCCATCTTGCTTTTCCCCTTGGCCCTCCAAGGAGAGCTCGCTGGCCACGGGTTGGTCCTCGGCGTCCATCAGGAACACTTCATCCCGACCAAGACGGAGTATACGGCGCCGGACGTCCACCGTCGCATCGAGTAACCGCATGGCGTCGAGTCCCAGGACGACGTCCTCGGTGATGTTGGCGACGAACACCCACATCTCCAGTTTCCTCTTCCCCAAGGTCAGGTCCAGGAAGACCTCTCTCTGGATGGGCAAGCTCTCGCCTGAAGCAGTCCGTAGCTCGTATTGGCGCAGCGGCGTCCTCCCAGGTAGGCCACGCACGACGTCTGGTCTGGCGATAGTGAGCATCGCCCCAGTGTCCACCAGTACTCTGCATGGACGGCCTTTTATCCGTCCTTCAGCAATCAGCCCATCGTCGCATCTTCTGTCGACCGGTTTCAGGACGAGCCGAGGGGACGGTGATGATGGCGCCGACGTGCTCCTCCTAGCATCGGCCCCCTCTCTCTCCTGACTGTTGCCAGGTCGGTCGCAACTCCTCCGCAGGTGCCCAGGTTTACCGCAGGACCAGCAGGTGGGCACCCGTCGTCTCCGTTGCTCAGGCGACTGTTGGTTTCTCTCGGTGTCAGCCACCTCTCTCTCCGGCCGGTGGCCAGAGCGGTCGCAGTCCCTCCTTAGGTGTCCCGGTCTGCCACAGGACCAGCAGGTGGGTGCCCGTCGTCTCCGCCGCTCCGTTGACTGCTGGCGCTCCTCGACGTCGGCCACCTCTCTCTCCTGCCTGTGGCCGGATTGGTCACAGTCCCTTCTCAAGTGTCCCGGTTTGCCACAGGACCAGCAGGTGGGCGCCCGTCGTCTCCGCCGCTCCGTTGACTGCTGGCGCTCCTCGACGTCGGCCACCTCTCTCTCCTGCCTGTGGCCGGATTGGTCACAGTCCCTTCTCAAGTGTCCCGGTTTGCCACAGGACCAGCAGGTGGGCGCCCGTCGTCTCCGCCGCTCCGTTGACTGCTGCTCAGGTGGCTTCGGTTGGCGCCCCCCAGCATCCGTCGCCGTGACGCTCCTGATCCAGTGCGGTGCTGAGACTCCCGCCGCCGACTTGGCCGCCTCCATCCTGAGGGCCGCCGCCAGAGCTGCATTGATGGTGCGATGCTCTGCCAAGAGTAGCTGTTGCTTTATTTCCGGGTCTCGAACTCCGCTGCCGAAGGTGTAGGCCGCCTCTCCAGCGATGAAGTCATTAGGTAGGCCCCTGAGCGCCTTATGGGCCAGTTGTTCCACCACCATCGCGAATTCTTGCAGGGACTCGCCTGACTGTTGGACCCTCGTTTTCAGTTGGGTCCTGAATGCTGCCGCAAGTTGATGGTCACCATAACGTCCCTCCAGGGCCGCCATTATCTCAGCGGCTGTCCCATCTTCTGGAACGCTGTGAAGAATCTCCGACGCCTGTCCCTGAAGCGCGGCCAGCAGCTGAGTAGTTTTCTCTGCTGGCGTCCACCCATTGTGCTCTGCGATGGCCTCGAACTGGCGACGGAATATCGCCCAAGACGTCGTACCGTCGAACTTCGGCGTCTTGACGTTGTGATGTCTGGCTGAAGGCGATGATTCCGCAGGGCCACTATATGGAGTCCTCAACTCTGTGGCCGCTTCTTGCATGGCACGTCGAACTTCCTCGGCAACTATCTGTTTATGTTCTCTAGCCTGGCGATCCACCAACGCGAGAATGTGCTTGTTTTCCTCAGCGTGTTTATCTATCATCTCACTCGTCTTGTCCAGCAACTCGGTCGTCTGCTCTTGACGACGCTCGAGATCGCGGATTTTTCCGTCGAAATGGTCTACATCCTGTCTCAACTCGGCTACTGTCTCGTTTATAGTTGTAAAATTCTGGTTTAATTTATCCAGATCGGCCTTAAGTTCGTCTTTCACAATGGCGACAATTCCATCTACGTGGGCCGAAACACTTTCGATTTGTGTAGTGACGTCATCTTTCACTCCGCTTATGTCGCCTTTCACTCCGCTTATGTCGCCTTTCACTTCACTTATGTCACTTTTCATCTCCGTTTTCACTTCACTTATATCGTTCTTGACCTCACTGATGTGCTTGTTCATTTCGTTCATGTCGTCTTTCATTTCTGCTTTTACGTCACTTATGTCCTTTTTCATTTCAGCTTTCATTTCCGCGATGGCTTGTAGGATCTGCTGTAGGTTCTCCATTGTCGATAATATCCCACTTCTGACACCAGTGTAAATTTTATTAGTAACAACAATGTAATTTATTCGTCACAACAATAATTCCTTTCTACAATTCACCTTAAACGCTCTCGTCAACAATTGGATCTTCACTCAACAAAGTATTCGTTATAGCACTCCACCGACGACAATGACAGTTTACTTGGATTATTACGCACAACAATGAACTGTTAATCTTAACTAATATTTACAAAGCACTATTTACAAATCAGAACTACCAGTTCTCAGTTCACAGTTCTTCTATCTCAGTCACTCGAGTTCACGGTATCTCGAACCACAGACCTTCAGAGACAGTTCACTGTACTCGAACTCGGGTCCCTCCAACTGCGGTCCACTGCACTCGAACTCAGGTCCCTCCAACTGCGGTCCACTGCACTCGAACTCAGGCCTTCGGATGCTGACGCAGATGCGGACGCACACTCGAGTCGAACTCCGGCTGGCTTGCTTGCTCTGGCTTTCTCACTGACTGAATAACTGAAAACTCTAACTAACTAGTTCGCTGGCGCCTGCTCTTTTATAGCAAAATCATAGTTGCGAGAACCTTCTACAGGTGTGTAGAGAATTATCTAAATATCTCTACATCGACAGACGTCTGGAATAATCGGGAAGGTCGTTCCACATCCACTGCGTAGCAGCTGCGCGCGCAGACTCGTCGCGTGACGTAATACACCCTCTCTCCCTTCTCTCCACCGCGCGACGTCACCCAATGTTCCGTGGAGCCCGTGCGATCTGCTTTCTTGCGGGACGCTGGTCGTGAGTTCGATTCTCACGTCGCTGTCACAATATATTGATTGCGTCTGTTTCTCTTCATTGCTATATAATTGAACCATGGATATCATTTTATGTTTATAGTCAGTTTGTATTTATTATGATAACATGTGTGATATGATAAGTGACACTGGACAACTGTGAGTGGAATGCGCCATTCATCGCACATCCTGGAGCCAACTGCGCATGATGATGTCACTACATGCTGCAGATCCCAGCCGAGGTGGTAAGTCACGTGTTTCTGTTACCGTAAATGTACGAAGACTGGTAAATGTTAAAATTTACCAGTATAACCTAACATTTACCGTTATAGTGTGGTAAAACCCAAAAATATCTTATTAGATGCATACATTTTGAACTTTTACCAAGGAATGTTGTTAAATCTCAGGATTTACCTATGCGAGCTGGTAAAAGCTAGATCGAAGAATGCCGCCACCGTAGTACATGTGTGCAGGGTCTATAAAGTGAAGCAGTTCCGAGAGACTGTCAAAGAAGGTTTTGAAATGCAAGTGAAGAAAAAGAAAGCAACCACTTGTAACGAAATTCCAAAATTTTCAAAATCAATTCACGAAAAATCAATAATAGCAGTGGTCATAAATATTCAAGATGTCGAGTTTTATCAGCTTGGTACCAAAGCTGACAACATTGTACACTAGGAACCAATTTACATTGTGCAAAGAAAATTTTATCAGCATCGAAGAAGTCGGAAAAGAAGAAATTAGTGTAGGCTATGGGAAGTGGTTGGCAAACTATCTTTCGTTGGAGGACGAGTTCAAGAAGTGTAGTTGCTTAAAAAAGTGTTCAAGGAAAAAATGCTTGTGCAAATCATCTTCCATGTTGTGTAATTGTAAATATCATAACAGCCAATCTTGTTGTAACAAGAATTAAGATTCATAATGTTTGTTTTACTTTATTTGTGGATCTAGACTGTTTGAAGGAAGGTAAAGGGTTTGTTAATTTTCATATTGAATACTATAACAGACAGTGGGTAAAAACTATAATATTTTTCACTATTTTTAGTATGGAATATTGTTTATTATAATCAAATTGGAATGTAAGAATATTAAAATAACTTTAATTTAAAATAAATATAAATTATTTCGTAAATTACTGAGGTGATTCTTATTTATGTTTTTAAATAGATCCTAAAACAACAATAAAAAAATGAATAGCAAATAAATATGTAAAATTTGAATTAAATTAATGCGATCTTACCACAGCTAATCGGTAAATCTTGAGATTTACCAACACTTCTTGGTAAAAGTTCAAAATGTATATATCTAATAAGATATTTTGGGGTTTTACCGTACTATAATGGTAAATGTTAGGTTATACCAGTAAATTCTAAGATTTACCGATCTTCGTACATTTACAGTAACATTTCTATAAACTCACTCTGTTGCTCAAGTAACCAAGCACACTGGCACAGAACGACCGTCCCAACTGTACACTCTTAATAATATCAACATAATACGGAAAGACTGTATTAGAGACCTGGGAGTTCTACTCGATACCAAATTACATTTTCATAATCATGTCCAACATATTTATAATCATTCCATTAGAATGCTAGGACTTATAAGGTCTATAACTTATTCTTTTTCTACCCCAGCTACTCTTGTAATTCTATACTATACATTAATCAGATCTAAACTAGAATATGCATCTGTCGTCTGGAATTCTATTACTTCTACTGATTCGGGTAAATTGGAAATCATCCAAAGAAAATTTATGTCCCTATGTGCTTTTAGGTTTTTGCCAAATTCATCTGTTTTCAATTACGAGCGTACTTGTAAATATTTTAACTTTTCTAGCCTTAATGCTAGACGTCTTGAGCTTGACTACTTATTCTTTTGTAAGGCCTTAAAGGGTGATATTGATTGTGAATCCTTCATAAGCAATATCTACCTTCGGGCCCCTTCGAGAGGTTTAAGATTTCAAAAAATTGTTTATACCTATAAGCCTAAATCTCTCTCTCTCCAGTTGTCAGATGCATGAAAGCTGCCAATTTACATTATATTAATTCAGACCCATTTATTGTATAGTTTGTTGTTTGGCTATTCTTATATTAAGCATATTCATTTTTAACTTCATTTGTGTTGTTTTTAGCTTTTCTGTGTCATGTATTTTTGTAATTATCTATTCATTTCGTCATTATTGTTTATTTGTATTTGTCTCTAATTTTAATAATTATTTGTATGCACTGTGTCTTATATTAGTCCAGTCTTCATTTATATGATTTCATTAATTCATTTGTAATTCGTTTTATTTAATTGCCATTATTTTAATTATCTCACTGTACTAATTTTAATAATTATTTGTGCTATTTATTTTGTTGCATTTGGTCAATGATTAATGTTGGCTATTATATTGATTGTATTTCATCTTACTGCCATTTTCTATCATTCATTCTCATCATCATTTGTTGTTTTGTTTTGTTTGTATCTTGTGCTAAACTGTAATTGGCCTTGTGCTGTTGTTTTGCATGTTAATATTCTAAATAAATAAATAAAAAATGTATTATCATCATTATTATTATTATTATTATTATTATTAGTCTAGCCGTCATGCCAGGTAGACGTGTTTGCTCGTAGCTGCGCTTAACAGTGATTCAATTACGACATCTGGCCTCCCTACTTGTATTACACGGTATTCAGTATGCCGGCGAGCAAAGATCTTTGCCCAGTTTGTCGCGCTGCCTTCTTCGGTAGGCAGAAACTTTTTAAATCAGCGGGATCTTGTCGATCAAGATTTCATCTGGAGTGCATCAATCTGGGTGAGATGGAGTACAACTTGTTCATGGATGGAGGCATCTGTTCCTACAAATGCGAGTGCTGCGTAAGTGCATTGAAAACTTCCCGAGGTGACGATACTCCGGTAAGTTCTAGAAAGCCTGTTTTGCCTACAAAAAAAGTTATTTCACCTTCAAGGGAGCTCAACCTGCCGAGCCTGCCTTCAGTTGATTCATTCTCCATTCAGGTTGAGACTGTTCGATTAAATAGTGTGAACATTCTGGACACAGTGAGTGACATATTGGAATACGTAAAGAGTCTCCAAAAGGAGATGATAGAACTGAAAAATGAAAATGCGGCTCTGAAAATTCAGATGGCCGAAATTTTGGTGAAGACAAATTCTAAAGTACTCACTAATAAGGGAAATGTCCCTTCTGAATCAATTCAATACGAACCCAAAGTGGATCAGCAGTCCAGTCAATCTGGCATTAAGAAATCATATAGTAAAGTGTTATCTGAGAACGTAATCACTGTGAATTCCGCTGGGTCAGCGTCTAGTGGGTTGTTGCCACACAATAGTACGGCGACTCAGTAAGATATTAACTGTAACGATATTCAGGCCAATGTTTCATCTGGTAATAAGAATTCTGATGATTTCCAAATTGTAACACATAAGAGGAATAAAAATCGCGAACACAGAGTTGGAACTTTGGTCAACAGTAAACTAGAAATGGCTCCCGAGAGAATAAAAACTAAATCTTTATTCGTTTCAAGATTTAGTTCTAATGTTAATAAGTCCAACATTGAGGATTCACTAAAGAGTCAACTAAATGTAAGGTCACTTGTAGTTACAAAATTAAAAACTAAATATCAGACGTATTCCTCTTTCCATATATCTGTTGATGAGAGGGATTTTGACTTAAGAAACAACACCAATGTCTGGCCAGCTGGGTGTCTCATTGCACCCTTCTTTGGAAAATTAAAACTTGAGCAG
Source organism: Periplaneta americana (assembly GCF_040183065.1). Classification (NCBI taxonomy): domain Eukaryota; kingdom Metazoa; phylum Arthropoda; class Insecta; order Blattodea; family Blattidae; genus Periplaneta; species Periplaneta americana. The sequence goes on along the minus strand of NC_091118.1, from coordinate 20,854,425 downwards.
CATTTTGCTCCTGCAACTACTAGTGTTCCAGTTGAATCTAGGGTGAATGCCTCTTAGCTGACTTAACCATCTTACAATGTGCAATTCAAGTAATCATCTTGAAATATTTTATCAAAATGTCAGAGGTTTGAATACCAAGACTAATGAATTTTTCGAGAATACAGTGAGTAATAATGATGACATTATCTGTCTCACTGAAACATGGTTATCTGATTCAGTTCTAAATACAAATTTATTTCCAAACAATTATACTGTGTTTCGTGCAGACAGAATGTTTTTAGACACTAATAAAACAAGGGGTGGTGGAGTCTTAATAGCGATTAATAACCATTTGCCTTTTACATATTGCCGATATGATTTAGAAATTATTAATGAATGTGTTTGGGTTGAAATTAAAATGGCTGATGGTTATAACCTGTTAATTGGAAATCATTACTTCTCACCTGATACAGATCATAATCATTTAAAATCTTATCTCAGTTTCATTGAGAAAAACCTTTGACACCCATAATTTTAGAATCGTCTTCCTTGGGGACTTCAACGCTCCTGGTATGGACTGGTCTACTGGATTTAATCTTAATGACATTCATTATTACTCTAAAATTAAATCAATGGATTTATATTCTTCGTCTTGCCTTCTTGGTTTAATTCAAATCAACTTAACTGTTTCTTGCAAAAATTTACTTGATTTGGTTTTCACTAATATCTATAATAATTCAGTTAAACTCGCTGACCACTCTCTAGTTCCTGAGGATAATTATCACCCATCTATATCAATCGATCTTGAACTAAATTTATCGTTAACTGCAAATTATCATAAATAATTGCAATAATAGTTCCTACTTAAATTATTCTCAAGGTGATTACCTGAATCTCTATTCTATTCTGAAAAATTATGATTGGAACAGTATTTATCAGATCACTGATGTAAACGCTGCCACTAATTCATTGTCTCAAGTTATAAATAATGCTATATCTCTGTCCGTCCCAGTCACATTTGTTAAAAAGTTACACTATCCTAAATGGTTTTCAAACAATTTACGTCAACTCATAAAGCAAAAAAACAAAGCGCATCAGAAATTTAAAAAATACAAAACCGATCATCACTATCAAATTTTTTCTAATCTTAGAAAACAAGTCAAAGCTATGATTAAATTGCACAAATTTAAATGGTTACAATCGATTGATGATAATTTAAAGAATGAACCAAATAAATTTTGGAAATACGTTGCGTCTTTTCGTAAAACTAATAATTATCCTACACAATTATTAATAAATGGGGTTCACATCACGGATCAAATTGAAATTGTTAATGCATTTGCTAGTCAATTTAAATCTGTTCAACAAAATTATAACTCTAATTTCATTACTTACGTTTCTGATATTACTGACTGTTTGCCCCTACCTAAAATAACAATTGCTGATGTAACTAAAGCCATTAAAAAGATGAAGCCTAATAAATCTAAAGGTACTGATAACATTCCTAATTTTAGAATTAAGGGTTGCTCTGATATTCTCATACCTGTTTTAACTTATTTATTCAATCTTAGTTTAAAAACAGGAATTTATCCTTCACTATGGAAAGAAGCATCTATTATTCCTGTCTATAAAAATGGTAATAAAAACAATGTTACTAATTATAGACCTATTTCTATCCTGAACAATTTTTCTAAAATTTTTTAAAAAATTATACACAAACACATTTCATTTTATGTCAAAAATAAGATCAATTCAGCCCAACACGTTTTACTAAAGGGAAATCTACAACTACTAATTTAGTTTCCTATCTCAATCTCATTATGCCTGTTGTCGAAACTCAAGGTCAAATTAACTCAATTTATTTTGATTTTAGCAAAGCATTTGATGTTGTTCCTCACAAAATTTTTTTTAAACAAATTAAGTAATTTTGGTCTCTCCACGAACTAAGTGAATTGGTTTGAAAACTATTTAACAGATAGACAATCTTGTGTTAGACTAGGTAATTCTCTCTCGGATCCATTTAATAGTTTATGTGGAGTCCCTCAAGGGTCTACTTTGGGGCCTCTCTTATTTTTATTATTTATAAATGACATAAGTAAAAGAATAAGTTCTAGCTTTCTTTTATTTGCGGATGATCTCAAAATCTTTCTCAAAATTAGTAGTTTGGCTGATTGTCAAATTCTTCAAAAGGATATCAATTCAATTGCACTTTGGACTGTTGAAAACGGAATGAAAATTAATCAATCCAAAACTTTTGCTATTTCTTTCACACGTAAAACAACCTCCCAAAAATTTAATTACACTCTTAATAATGTCATAATTACTAGGAAAGATACTATTAGAGATCTTGGTGTCTTACTTGATTCTAAATTATATTTCCATGATCATGTGCAATATATTTATACCCATTCATTAAGAATGCTTGGTCTAATTAGATCTATAACTTATTCTTTTTCTACTCCTATGTGTTTGTTAATTTTATACTATACATTGGTCAGATCCAAGCTTGAATATGCATCTGTAGTATAGAACTCTATTACTTCCACTGACTCGGCTAAGCTTGAGAATATTCAAAGAAAATTTATTTCCCTTTGTTCTTATAGATTTTTACCTAATTCTGATGATTATAAATATGAGATTAACTGCAAATATTTTAATTGCTGCAGTTTATTTGCCAGACGTCAAGATCTTGATTACTTATTTTTTGTAAAATTCTTAAGGGTGATATTGATTGTGAATCTTTCCTAAGCAATATCAGTCTTCATATTCCTGCTAAGGGTTTAAGATATCATAAAATGTTTTACAATAGAAATTCTAAATCTCTCTCTCCGGTCTGCAGATGTACAAAATATGCGAATTTGCATGGATCAAGCTTGGATCCATTTAATGTGTAGTAAATATTTTGAAGTTTTATATCAGTTTTCATTTATATCTTTTGTTTAAATATGTATTTTAATATTATTCTCGCTAACTTTTATATCATTTTGTTATTTATTAATTTACTTGATTCCATCCTTTCATTTTCAAATACGATTACTTTTAATCTCATTATGCTATGTAGTTTAGTCATCCATTTTATCCCTTCCATTCATTGTCATTATTGTCGTTGTATTATAATCTTGTATATCTTTGTATTACTATTTTATATGATTCCATTCTTCATTTATGATTCCATTATTTCATTTGTAATTATCATTTTAATTAATTGCCAATAATTTAATTATTTCTTTGTACTTTTATTGTAAATTATTGCTAATGTTTTTGTTATATTGTTTGTGCTGAACTGTAATTGGCCTTTGGCTGTTGTACAGCACATTAAATATAAGTAAATAAATATAAGTAAAATAAGTAAATTATTATTATTATTATTATTATTATTATTATTATTCGGTCGTGAGCCATCATGCTGTTTGGTTGTGTGTGCGTGTAGCTCCTGTAACTTGCAGCATACAGCATGTGCATCGAAGTGTAATTGGATATGGCGCCTAGTAAAGACGTCTGTCTTTTGTGTAACTTGCCTTTCTTTGGAAGGCAAAAGTTTCTGAAGTGTGCAGGACCTTGTGGTCTTCGCTATCATCTCGACTGCCTAAATATTGGAGAGGCTGAGTATGATATCTACATGCAGAGTGGCAGTTCTACTTTTAAGTGTAACAAGTGTGTGAGTGCAATAAAATCAACGCAGGGGGACAACACTCCAGTGCGTCCTAGTGCTCCAGGAGAGAAGAAGGTGATCTCACCTACACGTGAGCTGGTATACAGTAATCTAACCCCCTTGTCTAAGGATGCTCTAGCTGTTCAGATCGAAACAGTGAGACTGAATAGTGTCTCTTTATTGGACATGGTTGGCGACATCTTGATATATGTCAAGAATTTGCAAAAAGACTTCCATGAACTTAAAAATGAGAATTTTGTCCTCAAAGAACAAATGGCAGAATTGTTATCTAAGGAGTGCTGCCCCCCTAAATCCTCTGCAAATAATTCTTCTAAGGGTCAACAATCTGTGCAATCTGTGCTAGCTAAGGGCCCTAAGAAGTCTTATTCTGAACTTGCAAATGAAAATTCTGTCCTAAAAGAACAAATGGCAGAATTGTTATCAAAGGGGTGCTGCCCCCCTAAATCATCTCAAAGTATTTCTTCTGAGGGTCAGTCTAACGACCCCATTAAGAAATCTTACAGCAAGGTAGTGTCAGTGAACAAAGCTGCTGACAACTCGCATACTTGCAATTCTGATGCGTCAGCAACAAGGAAGTCTGTGTCTACAACTCCTCTTGTTACAGTTAAGACATAACAATCTTGAACTGAATCAGGCTAATCCTTCAACTTCTGCCAACGAATCTGATGGTTTTCAATTAGTTTCTCGTAAAAAATATAAAAAAAGAGAACCCAAAGTTGGAACATTGGCCTCGAGTAATATTGAAATGGCCCCTGAGAGAATTAAAACTAAATCTCTATTTGTTTCGAGATTTAGTTCCAAAGTCAACTCAAACAATATAGAGGACTCTCTGAAGAATCAACTTCAGCTCAGATCTCTTGCTGTAACTAAACTAAAAACCAAATATCAATCATATTCTTCCTTTCATATCACTGTTGATGTGAGGGATTTTGATTCCATTAACAATCCTGAAGTTTGGCCTGCTGGTTGCCTAATTGCTCCTTTTTACGGTAAATTAAAGCCTGAGCAGCATTTTATGCATTCTGCCAATTCGAACTCTGTTGATTCTCAGGGAAATGCCTCTTAGTCTTAGTCTTGCTCGCTATGTCAAAAATAAATAAATTATTATTATTATTATTATTATTATTATTATTATTATTATTATTCTGCAAATGATTTAATTTGTTCGTAAATTGAAAAGAAAATACATCGACAGAGCCCAGCCAGGAGGAAACGTAGCAACAGCTGAAAGGCAAGTTCCCCTAACTGGCCTGTCAATCACTGTCAGCTGTGTAGAAGTGGTGTAAGTCAGGGTTCTTTACTTATGGAGCCGAGAATATTGTTTGAAATGACCAACTTTCAAGTAACAGTCTAGCTTCAACCACGGCAGAGTACGGACGAGGTTACGGGAGTGGTTACCTAGTGAGTTCGTGTACGCGGAGTGTGTGCATACTATAAGTGTTGTATTAAACCGAAGTATTTTCGTGCGGTGTTTACATTCTTACGAATACTTTCGCGTGTGTCTTTTCTTCATATTAGAGAAAAGTGACAACAGATAAACCAAACTTGGCTACAATTCGACGTCTTAATACAATTAAAGTACAATTTGACCGGAGTGCTACTCGTCCTACGGCAATGGATGTACATCTTTGGATACAACAAACTCTCAATTTAACCACAGAACAGGTAGATATGTTGTAATTAAATACACAAGAAAAATCTTTATATATAAAAGTGATATCGCCCACAATATACGAAAAACTGATACACAAACATGAAGGTACAACGGATTTCAAATATAATAATGGTGAACAAACACAAGTGAAAGTAAGCAAGGCAGATGTTCCGTCCGTAACTGTCTGAGTGTTTAATTTATCCCCGGAGGTGCCAAGTTCATTAATTCAAACAGCGTTAAACATGTATGGTGTAGTTCATTCAGTGCGATAAGAACAGTGGAGCACAGCTTATCCTTTCCCAGTTAACAATGGCGTTCGTGCGGTAAAAATGGAAATTAAGAAGTATATTCCAGGATCAATATCCATTGCGGGATATAATGCACACATCACGTATGTGGGACAACCGATTTTATGCTATTTGTGCCATGACCCCAATCATAAGAAAGAAGACTGCCCTCAGAGGAAAACCACCATGAATGTAAATGTTGTTGTTGTTGTTGTTGTCTAGTGCCTTGCATCTGGCAACGAAGCCATTAGCAGTCGTGCTTTCCAATACTTTTGAATGTAAATGTTAAACCACGACAATTGTTATTAAGTGACAATGTTTCGGGAACAGTCGAACAGCAACGCGAGGAGCAAACGACGGAACGACCCACGGAACGTGACACACCTGTAGAAGAAGAAACTGACACCGCATCAGAGACTGAGGCCATAAAAACAGTGACTACCGAAGATGAACAAAATATTATGGACACCACAGAATATACAACAAATGATGCAGCTGAGGTTGCACAGGATAAGGAACAACTTAGTGTGATCGATGAGGGCATGAAAATAACAAATACTTCATCTGGAATAAAAACATCTCTGCATCTTGGAGAATCCACAATTGATCTCGAAGAAAACCAAAAATTAGGGCAACCTACCGAAACACCACCTAAGAAACTTAAACCTATGGCGCAACATGAGTGTACACGGGACCCACGTCTGAGAAGTCACGATGATGGAGCGGCCCCTGGTAGCAGCGCCAGTGAAAAGAACACATCAAACACGTATCCCAGCAATAAGGTCAAGAACAGTCCACGACCTCACCCCTACGCAATCTACGGTCGCACCAAAGGTGGCAGTAAGAAGGACGGTCCTGATGGAAAATCTATTCCTAAGGAAGATAAAACCAATAGGGCTGGAGACTTCCTTACCGACTGTAAGACATAAATATTTTTGGACATAGAATATGCAGACAGGAATATCCATATCGTACTGCAAGTCAATACTTGCACTACTTTATATATTTCAATATATGGTGCTACTACGAAATTATGCGACACTAAATATAAATTGTTTATGAAGCAAAAATAAACAGTCGTTACTAAATGCATTCATAAAACAAAACAGTATAGATATGCTACTGTTGCAGGAAGTGAATACAGAAAACTTTGATTTCGTAGGACCGCAGTACGATTATGTTGTTAATACGGGTGATGAAAATCGTGGTACGGCAGTTATTTATCGTTGTGGACTTGCAGTAGATGCCATCGAAAAACATCCAAGTGGACGAGTGATATCCATGAAGGTTAATAACATTCAGGTACTAAATGTATATCTTCCTTCCGGAACCAATCATCGCCAAGAAAGAGAAAGTTTTCTAGGTAAGGAACTCCCTTTCTTCCTTCGCCACAGATATGACTGTCTACTGATAGGTGGGGACTGGAACTGCGTGCTTCACGCGAAAGATCAACCGGGGCAGTATAATCCATCTCCGGTTTTGGCAAACATGACACAAGACCTACAATTAGTAGATACATGGGAGCTCCTCCAAGGTAATAGAGTAGAATATAAGTTTCGCCGACAAAATGGAGCATCTCGATTAGATCGATTCTATATGATCCGAACACACAGTAAATATGTTCACCATATACAAGTATTTCCCACGCCATTTTCTGACCATGACTGTGTCCTGCTCTTACTCTGGACTAGAGATGGGCTAAAATGTTATTTTTTTTAAACAGTTTCAAGTGAAACTGTTTCGACAAAGAAACTGTTCCAAAATAACAGTTCCAAAAAAAACAGTTTCGTAAGAGGCATCTGTAGATTTGTTGCGATCGATTTCAGTTCACTGATCGAGGTAGCGTACCTGTTTCAAACAGCCATGTTCTGTGTTATAGTTTCGACAGATTGGGCAAGAAATCCCAACAAACTTCTGAGAAATTCTAATGACAACTGCAACATGTTGAAGCAAGGAATTCCCAAATTTTGAGGTTTTCATTGTTCATTGGCGTACATCTCAAATCACATTTTATAAGTTCGTATGTAACTTTCATAGCATGATTTATTTAACATAACATTTACGTTTCAGAAAATTATATACAATAATTGGTTGAAATTCGTGGACAATTTCAATGCTTCTTACCGGTACAATACTTGTAGCCTACATTTTCACGACACCCATTCCAAGTCTTCTAGGTTATGTTGCACAAAAATACGTGCTTGAAAGTTGAAATTACAGTAACCGCTTCCTCATATTCGACAAACACAAATACAATTTTTAGTACCTATTTTAAGGTAATTGTCAGTGAGGGAACCATATACTGAAGTTTTCCCGCATTATTTAACTTACAATAGTATAAACAATATTTAGGCCTATGTAATACTGTATTTCTTTATCGGTACCCAATAATTTATTTTCGCGGTATTAATTAATATTGTTAATGGGGAGGGAATGAAAGAGATTAGTTAAATTGAATTTCGCGGCCTACAAGATCGACGTATCGTTTTCAAGCAGAGGTCGAAAGTAGCGCCAGCAAAGCTCGTAGCATGTAACGGTTTACATTATGTTGCATGAAACTGTTTTATGAACCTGTTACAAAGAACAAGATGTTTCGTGGAACCAAAGAGTATAGAAAGCAACTTTAATCTGTCTGGAACAGTTGGAACAGGTTGGTACACGAAACAGTTTCATTTTTGTAACAGTTTCAAAATAGCAGTTCCAGAATATTCGTCCCATCTCTACTCTGGACTGATATTCCTCTTCCCATATATGGTAAGAGTTCTTGGAAACTGAACAATACTTTACTGTATATTCCTGAAATCAATGAAGTTTTCTCAACATTTTGAAAAATAAACAACCAGAGCCAACAACTCCAAACTCAACATCCTGCAAAAGTGGTTAAACGTTATAAAACCTGGAATAAAAGCTTATTTTCAAGAAGCAGGTATCATTCGAGCAGCAGAAAATAGGGAAACGTTGAATTTTTATTATCAGCTTTTAAATGAATTGTATGATGCACAAATGACACGTGATAATAAGTGGCACGAAATCTTAAACATTAAATCAACTATTTGTGCTCTTCAAAAAAAAATTCATGGACGGTATAAAGGTACGTGCGAGAACACCAACAGTAAGTGAAGATGAAATCTTGTAAAGGAAAAACGCAACGCTAGGACTAAACATATATCCCACCTCCAAACAATGGACGGAACACAATTAACATCTAACTCAGATTTTATTAAAGAAGTTGAAACTTTCTTCAGATCCCTTTATTCTGCATCTCCCACATCTGCAACGGAAACAGATACTTTACTTAAGCACGTGAACAGACACTTGAATCTGCAGCAGCAACGTGATCTTCAGTTACCAATTACAGAAGAAGAAATTCTTATGGCAATAGAAAGTGCACCCAAGAATACTGCCCCTGGACCTGATGGACTTATATATCAACTATACAAAATACATTGGACCTTAATTAAAGGCACATTAGTGGATTTGTTCAATTACATTTTTGATAGTGGGATTGTAGTCGAGGGTTTCAGTGATAGAATTGTAATACTTCTCCCGAAAGTGACACAGCCACGTACAGTGTCAGAATATCATCCAATTACACTCTTGAATACAGACTATAAATTATTTATGAAGATACTAGCGAACAGATTAAAACCAACTTTTCAGGATATTATTGAAATAGGCCAAAGTTGCAGTGTACCGGACAAATCAATAATTCATAACCAGGGAACGGATTTATATGGACTAAAAATATATGAAATATGTAAATATATATGTAGTTATTTTTACCAAAATATGGAATTAAATATGGATTTTTACCAAAATATGGAATTAAATATGGACTTAAAATTATAAAAAAATGACTATGTACGTTAAATATTGGTACATTTTAATCAAACTAAACAAAAAATATAATGGACGTACCTTATCTTCCAATGTAGTTTCAACAAAACACAATTTTTATTGTCTGTTACCATAACAATAGGTTACAAACATTTCTTTCAAGTGCTGAAAAGTGAATCTTCTTCTATTGTCTCTGAGGATAGATTTATACTGACTAAAAGAGCGTTCGACGTCACAAGAAGTAACTGGTACATAATTCAATTTCACAATGTCTGCTGGGGATAAGTCCAAGTTAATCTTCACTGTTGATTCACCACTCATCACAGCAACAACCTTTTGTAGTTCTTCATATCCAGGGTTTTTTGAAAGTACAGTGTCCACCTTAGCTCTTACTGCATCTGCAACTTTACCTCTACCACGATTCAGTTGTTCCACAGTACTATTTATAATTTCAAAACTTTCAGATAGTGAAAGGTGCCTATTTTGGAGACTTTTGAGCGTTTTTATGATGCATGAAAATGTATGCTGAATGTGAGCTAAGTCATTCTTCACACTTATGTCACAGGTAACTGTTTTCGCAGTATCAATTGAGACTGCATCTTCAGAGTCCAATGCAAGGAGAACATTGTTAATAGAGTCTATATGTTCGGCATAATATTCAACTGCTTCTAGCCATGTACCCCATCTAGTTAAAATTGGCTTTGGTGGCAATGGAATTTCAGGGTACATTTCTTTCAACACGTTAACTCTACTGGGAGCTTTGAGAAATACTTTTTTCACTGATGAAATCAACAAATCTACTTTAGGGAAATTGTCTCTGACCACTTCTGCCACACGATGAAATGCATGCACCACACAAGTAAAATGAGTCAATTTAGGATATACAACAGATAATGCTTGTCCAGCTTTGACCATATAAGGGGCAGCATCGCTAATAAAGAATAACACATTATCGTACATAATACCCTTTGGCCACAGGATACCCATAGCTTCGTTGAACAGTTTAACTATAGTTTTGTTATTGCACTTTTCTAGAACATCACAATGTAAAAGAATTCGTTCAGAATATTGTTCACTTAACAAACCGATAACTACATTACCAACAAGTCTACCTTCTTTGTCGGGAGTCTCATCAATGGAAACCCAAATTGAACTATCTTTAATTTCATCTCTTATCTTCTGTATTGTCTCATCGTAGATGGATGGAGCATACGTCTTCCTAAGTGTTGACTCATCCGGGATTGTATGTTGAGTATATTTTTCAAGGAATTCCCTGAAGACCTTATTCTTTAGTTTGTAGAGAGGAATATCAGCAGAGATGAGAGAACGGCACAGGTCGATGTTAAACTCAGATCTTACATTCGATGTTGTTGGTTGTGTTAAAAACAATTGTCTCTGCTTGGAATTTAGTTGTTTGTTGGCCTGATGTTTACTAGTTGTAATGTGTTGTTGCACCAGGAACTTTTGTGTAGATGATACTGCACACTGACACAAATTACAAAATAATATTTTATTGTCAGTTGATAAACCATCTTCTTTAAATTCTGAAATGTAACTTGTTAGTTTTGATTTTAAATTGACTGAATGACGTACTTTTGGCATATTTACCGTCTTTATAGTATGATTTACAAAACTGAACCTATGTGTACTCTGACTGGCATTTAACTGTTGAGCTGCACAACTGAAGTCTGTTAAAAATTTTAAATTAAATTAATACAGTTTTGTAACTTACTTTCCCATTGTTGATAGGACTGCTAATTTTCAAATAACTCTGATGTTAAAGGGATTACTGAACATGTGTTTAAATCTCTATTGTTGAAATGTATTTTTAAAAGTTAATGGAATTTTGTTTTGTTTTATTGTTAAACCTAATATAATATGGACTGTTTTATATGAAATATGGAAAATATATGGAAATTAACGAAAATATGTACTAAACTCTAAAATATGGAAAAATATGGAAAATAAAAGTAGGATTTTTCAACCCTACACATTGTGAAACATAAAGATAATGCAAAATATAAATTATATTAGCTTTATAAGTAAATATGTATTTACATATAAATCCTTTCCCTGTTCATAACCTTGTCACCATTCGTGATACAATTTTACATTATGAAGAATTCCCGGATGAAAAAGCAGCACTGTTATCAATAGATTTTAATAAGGACTTTGATAGAATGAACCATCTCTATCTGCAACATGTTATGAAGCACTTCTGTATACCAGACAAAATTTTTAATGTTGTAAGAAGCTTACATGATAGTGCATACTCCAAAATTCAAGTGAACGGTTTCTTTACGAAACGTATTCCTATTGCATCATCAGTACGACAAGGATGCCTGTTCGCTATTGGTATAGAACCACTTATCCGAATGTCACATAACATCTTACAATCTGGACGAGCCACATGCTCCCTGTTCACGATCAGGGTATATGCAGATGATGTTGTAATCCTTCTCCGAGATGAAGAAGAATGTACAAAATTACCACAGATTCTACAAACATATAGTATGGCATCCTGTGCACAAATAAACACACAAAAGTCATTATTAGTACCATTAGGTAATTGGTCTGTTACACAAACTGTAAATTATATCCCTATAAAAAGAGAAGCTACGATTTTAGGACTAATAGTATGTGCATCTTTTAAAGATATGGTTGACATCAATTGGTCCATTACGTCTGCAAGAACTCGAGCGTCCATATTTCAGCATATACATAGAACCCTCAATCTCTTTGAAAGAATATAGCATATAAACGTATTTTGCCTGTCCAAACTGTGGTATTTAGCACAGATTTTGCAGCTTCCAACAAAATACTCCACAGTGCTAGACCAAGCAATCAGCTTCTATGTCTGGAAAGGATATTTTTACAAACTGCCAAAAACGCAATTACATCTTCCAAAAACGAAAGGAGGTTTACAGCTGACTGCAATTAAAGAAAAAAGTCAGGCTCTTTTGACACAGAATATTCTTCGTGCGAAACACGATGAAAGCGATCCCATGGACAACAAATTCTGGCAAAACCACATTCCACTATTATGCAGTAAAACAACCATCTTACCACATTCGCTGAAAATGATTTGGTAAGCAATAGCGTCATATTTCCCAACAATAGTCACGAATGACAAGAATCAAAACACGAAGACTATCTACATTCACCTCATGAAGAAAACCGTGCAAACTCCACATATCATGGAAAAGTTGCCAAACCAAAGATGGGGGAATATATGGCGCAATATACATATGGCGAACATCCCGACTGCATGGAAGACCACAATATATTGCTATCTCAACCAGATTATACCAACTGAAGAAAAGAGACATCGACATAATTTAACAGACTCTCCTGCATGCAAAAAGTGTGGGTGATTAGACACACTGAAACATCGTGTCACAAATTGTGGTGCTGCAAAAACCATATGGGAAGGAGCAACAGCTTTACTAATAAAAATTAGGCCAGATTCGCAACTACATGATTGTTTCCAAACATTACTGGTATTAGACCCACCAAGAAAACAAAACAAATTTGCAACTGTTTGGTTTGCTTCAGGATTCCTGCACTACCAGCTGACAAAGCCCCCTACACAAAATGGAAGAATTCTTACATATGTTGAAAGAAGAGGCTGCCAGACTGGAAACAAAAAACAATAAGTCATCCCAGATCCTAAAAGAACTCAAACTATTACAATTGAATAGATAATAAGTGGAAAGGAAATTCATTTGTATAATTAGCAAATATGTCCTACAATTAGAGTGCTTTGGTTGTATTAACTCTTAATTTTCTATACAGCATAACATTTTTAACAACTGTGACAGGAGACTGGTTTAATGGACTGTGCACTACTAAAAAAAAAAAAAAAAAAAAAAAAAAAAAAAAAAAAAAAAAAAAAAGTAAAAATTGTTGTATATAACTTGTACTGAATAAGAATTGGTTATTTTCTTTCCATGCCACCTGTGTCTGTGTCCAGAACAACACTAATCCCATAGCAGTCTACTGTTATCTCTCTCTCTTTCTAAAGAGGCAACCTATACAGTAATAGTTCACACAACCGAACGTCAAAAGCTATGATGTTCGAGAACTACTCATTACAATATGTTTTGCAATAAATGCACTGGGGAATAGCATTCTATCATTACATGTGTTTCCTAAAATGTATGTTAAAGACTACATCAGTAATGAATCACTTCCAAGCAATAAAGTGGTTTGTTCATCCTAGTGGCTGGATGACAGGTAACAGTTTTGAACATATTTTCTTCAATTTTAAGAAATACATCACATATTTTCCAAAAAAGAAAGTGTTACTAAGTTTAGACAATGATGATAGTCATGAGATATCAAAAGGTCTAGATTATTGCAAGGAGAACAGAATTGTCCTCCTTACACTTCCACCACATACAAGCCACAAAATGCAGCTTCTAGACAGAACAGTTTTGGGCCCTTAAAATTCTGCTACAACACAGCAGCAGATGAATGGATGTCATGTGACACCAAAAGGTCTAGATTATTGCAAGGAGAACAGAATTTTCCTCCTTAAACTTCCACCACATACAAGCCATAAAATGCAGCTTCTAGACAGAACAGTTTTGGGCCCTTAAAATTCTGCTACAACACAGCAGCAGATGAATGGATGTCATGTGACACCAAAAGGTCTAGATTATTGCAACGAGAACAGAATTTTCCTCCTTACACTTCCACCACATACAAGCCATAAAATGCAGCTTCCAGACAGAACAGTTTTGGACCCTTAAAATTCTGCTACAACATAGCAGCAGATGAATGGATGTCATGTGACACCAAAAGGTCTAGATTGTTGCAAGGATAACAGAACTGTCCTCCTTACACTCCCTCCACACAGAAGCCACAAGCTACAACCACTGGACAGAACAGTTTTTGGATCCTTAAAATTCTACTACATCACAGCAGCAGATGAATGGAAGAGCACTGGAAAAAGAAGTAGTGCTGGATTGGCTTGTGAGGAATGGAGTACAAGGAGATGCCACTTTGATTAAGGGAGGCGTGCTTGACATTATTAAAGACATCAAACCCAAGACTCCCACATATTACATGAATGAACTGACAAAGCAACACGGACACCAAGTTAAACGACTTCCCCCATATCACAGCCACTACAGTGCTAGAGGGTTAAGGGACATGTTGCTATCAATAATAAAACTTTTTCATTATGGGAGGTGGAGAAGCTTATTGTAAAGAAAGTAGAGAAAGTGAGTGCTGAAGACTGGACAACAGCAGTGGCACATGTAGGGAAAAAAATAAGGAAGGCTTCAGAGAATGAAGGAGTACTGGATAATGAATCAAAAGCATTATTATTAGAATCCAATGTGCCATGGCACCACCAATGAAAGAAACAAAAAATAATATCCTAAAAAGCAGTTATAACAGTTTATTTCTACTTATTTTATTTGTTTTTCATCTGAACGAGCACGCACACAGATTGGGATGCACTAGGTGTGGCACCATCTGCATCCATATAACACTGTACGAAAGGCTACTGATTCTAGTTTATATAAGTTTCTGGTTTAATTATATAAATCCTACTTAATTGTAATCTAATACTAATATGTATACTAATGTGTTTATTTTCGTTTTTAATGTGTACATTTTTTTTATTGAATTATCGGCTTCTGTTTTTATGTGATTCGTATTTGATTCTAACAACATTAATATGTATTCCACTATGTTTATTTTTATTTTATGAGGTAAATTTTATGTAACTACCTCTTTTGATCTCATTATGTACCTAAATTGTATCAGTATGTAATTATTTAATTCCGATCCAGTTTTATGTTCAACTGTGTAAGCAAGTTTTAATCCTGGTTGAGTGTAAGAGAAGGCCTTACGGCCTTAACTCTGCCAGGTTAAATAAAGCCATTATTATTATTATTGTTATTATTATTATTATTATTATTATTATTATTATATGATGGCAGACACTGAGCTGATTTCAATTTGACTCAGTAGTCAACATTCTGCTCACTAAAGTGCAGTAATGCAGAAATTTCGTTAGATGGCAGGGTTGTTGGAGACTTTAGGCAGGGAACCATCATCTCAAGCACAGACTTGTACGAAAACACAAGTTAAAGTTCCGCATCAAATCTCAATGCAATGTTACCAATTCAAAACTAATGCACACAACTAGGATTTTAATGTGCAAATTATTATCCATTTAACTATATCGAAATGGAGTGTTAGAGGATCTAAAGAAAGTGGGAATTAAAGGATGGTGGTTGGTTGCCAGGGACAGAGATGCATGGAAGAGAGTTCTAAGGGAGGCCGAGGCTCAAATTGGGCTGTAGCGTCGATGATGATGAACTATATCGAAAGCAGAGTGTCAGTCATGTTTTTTTTTTTTTTTTTTTTTTGTAGAAAGACAAATATTTTTTCATATTATGTAACACTATTTGTTAGTTTTGTGTGATATTTGTTTTATTTTGCGGCAACTGTTACTAGTATTGATGCTTTTGTTAACGATACATGAGATCTGTGTAGGACATGAACATGTGCTATACAGACTGCTGCCTTGGACTGATTGGTTTGTTTAAGTAAAGCACGTGTTCATTTATTATCTGTACCATTGTTCATCTCGTGTATTTTCACCACCAGTAACTTTATTAGTTCTAAAAGTTATTTGTATTAATCGATTTAATCATACTGTGAAAGTTTTGCATTATCTGTATTTGTAAATTTAGTTATTAGTTTCAGAAATATTATTGTAACTGTTATCGATTTTCTGGAATATGACATTAAAATTTGGTCTCATTACTGAACAGGATGTCTCTAAATAAAGTACAATAACAACAGGTTGCTGCCTGTGATGGTTAATTATTATAGTGATGATGGTGAGTTTGGTGTGGAAAAGGTGGAGAGACGAATAAAATAAGTGAATTGCTGCAAACTCCATTTAGCAGTAGGACACTCGGAGAAAAAATTACAACAAACAATTTGGGCAGACCGCTTCCAAATCTGAATCTTCATCAAGAAACAAAAAGTCGATGCTGCAAATTCAATCCTGAGATTTATCACAAGAACACATGAATTTGCGGCTGCGAAGAGAAAAATGCTTTCTTTTGCTTTTCATGTATTGTTCAGCAGAGATGTAAGTTAGTGTAAGACCAGAATTACTCATATAGGGCACATATAGTCTAAAATGAAAGTGCATGAATCATTTAAGCGTCACATCAAAAATGTTTTAAGCCTTTCATTTTTGGGGAAAATTAATATTTGGAATAAGATGGATACGCACTATAGACAAACAATAATCAACCATAATAAACAAGTGGATAAGAATAGATACATTCTAAATTTAATTATAAATCGTAATCAGTCTTGTGCACTGGAGATGGCACTCAGGGGACATGATGAGACAGAAACATCCGAAAATAAAGGAGTATTTCACGAATTAATTCAGTTCAGCGCTGAATTGGATAAAGATCTGAAAGTTCATCTCTCACAATCTTCAGTGTTTAAAAGCATTTCCAAGATCATATAAAACGAACTTCTCTAATGTGTGTTGCAGGTACATCTTGAAGTTCGCAAAGAAATAAAAAGTGCCAACTATGTAGCTGTAATAGCCGATGAACCACCGACGTTTCTTGTGAATTGGTTATTGTCTTGCAATATGTTATCAATGGGAAGCCAGTGGAAAGATTTTGGAACTTTATTATCAAAATGCAAATGCTACTGCAGACTGCATTTTAAAAGAACTCGAGCCCTTAGTTGGTGACAATCCAGGAAAACTTATTGTTCAGAGTTATGATGGGGCAAATGTTATGAGCGGAGCTGCTTTCGGGCTTGGGTTGGATCTCCCTTTGGTCTCATTGAATGGTTTCTTCCGAGGTTTTCCCCAGCCGTGGAACTGAAGCAGGATGGTCTATGGCGAGTCCTCGGCATCACTTCATTTCACCCCTTTCATTTGATTACCTGATTGGGTTTTTCCGAGGTTTTCCCCAACCAAAAGGCAAATGCCGGGTAATCTTTTGGCGAATCCTCGGACCTCACCTCATCATTGTAGAAAATTACTAAATTGTAAAACTGTAAAACTTGTAAAATATTGTAAATATTGTAATTGTAATATTGTAAAATTTTGACTTGTTCCACATCTTAAAGCTTCATTGCTCATGTAAGATCTATGGAATATAATGAATGAATGAATGAAATGAATGAGGGTTAAATGGTGTACAAAAGTTGATCAAAGACAAGTACCAGAATGCAAATTACATCCATTGCTATGTGAACCAACTAAATCTCATTATATCCACAGCTGCCTCTGTTAATAGTAAGATTCCATCTTTTCTGCACATCTCTCAGGAATTTGTTCCTTTTTTTGGAATTCACCACAAAGATAAAAAATAATGCAAGAAATCACAGTGAAAAGTCTACCCCGAGTATCACTCACCAGATAGAATTACCATTCACAGGTAGTCAAAGATGTTTTTGAGAACAAAGAAGATCTTATTAAAGTGACGCAAACTATTGAAAATAATGAAAACATAAAGTCGTCATCTACTATTGAAAAAGCAGGTTCCTACAAACAAAGACTTCAAGATAAAGATTTTGTTTTCTGGCTGACATTTTTCGATAAGATAATGCCTCGTGTAGACATAATTTTTAATCAATCACAAAAGAAAATTGCTGAACCAATTAAAGTAAAACAAGACATTCAGAATTTTTAAATCATAGTTCAGGGAATCAGAGATGACACTGGTGCAATTCTCAATGAGTGTGACAAAGCAATGCCTGCTAAGAGATTGCGAACTGATGATGACTACAGAAAAAGAGATGCCTTGGAAGTATGTGATGCCACCCTTTCTGAGATAAAAATCTGATGCGTCTGTATGCAAAAGTCAACTGGCCGTCCATCAGTAATGGCCATGTGCACCATTCTCGATCATCTAGCCCGTTTATCAGCAATCACGGAAACATGGTTAATTCTTGACAATGATCAAGTTACAGATGCGGTGCACCGATATTTTCCCTCGATCAACTCAGTACTGTCAGCTGACGGTACGCTCGCTTGAGAAGAATCATCTGAGCGCTAGGTTACCGCGTATAAAACAGCGAAAGAACGCACTCTGTCAATTATTGCTTCGTTTTTGTTTGTCGGATTGTTTCAAACATCCTCGCAGTTTTCAAATAAGTTTCAATAACCATGGAAGAAAAAAAGAAAAGAGTACCGAACTTCTCACAGTTCGAAACGGGAATTCTTTTACAAATCGTCAGCAATTCTGCATCCATATTAGAGAATAAAAGTACTGACGGAAGTTCTCTAAGAGAAAAGCAGCTACCTGGTTGGATTTAGCACACTATATAGTTTGCACAGCTTGGGGAAAAGTTGGGATTTCTGCCTTTCGAGCAACAGAAATATTTCCGCTAAATCCAGATGCAATTCCAGACTATTTCTTCAAGATTTCGGACTCAGCCAGCAAGACAAAGACAATCTCAAGATTTCAACTCGGGAAAATTGTTGGCACAGCTCGGGGAAAAGTTGCAGCTGTGGAAAATGGGATTTCTGCCTTTTGAGCAACAGGAATATTTCCGCTAAATCCAGATGCAATTCCTGACTATTTCTTCAAGATTTCGGACTCAGACAGCAAGACAAAGACAATCTCAAGATTTCAACTCGGGGAAAATTGTTGGCACAGCTCGGGGAAAAGTTGCAGCTGTGGAAAATGGGATTTCTGCCTTTTGAGCAACAGGAATATTTCCGCTAAATCCAGATGCAATTCCTGACTATTTCTTCAAGATTTCGGACTCAGCCAGCAAGACAAAGACAATCTCAAGATTTCAAGTCTGGAAAATTGTTGGCACAGCTTGGGGAAAAGTTGCATCTGTGGAAAATGGGATTTCTGCCTTTCGAGCAACAGGAATATTTCCACTATATCCAGATGCAATTCCTGACTATTTCTTCAAGATTTCGGACTCAGCCAGCAAGACAAAGACAATCTCAAGATTTCAACTCGGGAAAATTGTTGGCACAGCTTGGGGAAAAGTTGCATCTGTGGAAAATGGGATTTCTGCCTTTCGAGCAACAGGAATATTTCTGCTAAATCCAGATGCAATTCCCGACTATTTCTTCAAGATTTCGGACTCAGACAGCAAGACAAAGACAATCTCAAGATTTCAACTCGGGAAAATTGTTGGCATAGGTTGGGGAAAAGTTGCATCTGTGGAAAATGGGATTTCTGCCTTTCGAGCAACAGGAATATTTCCGCTAAATCCAGATGCAATTCCTGACTATTTCTTCAAGATTTCGGACTCAGACAGCAAGACAAAGACAACCTCAAGATTTCAACTCGGGAAAATTGTTGGCACAGCTCGGGGAAAAGTTGCATCTGTGGAAAATGGGATTTCTACCTTTCAAGCACCAGGAATATTTCTGCTAAATCCAGATGCAATTTCTGACTATTTCTTCAAGATTTCGGACTCAGACAGCAAGACAAAGACAATCTCAAGATTTCAACTCGGGAAAACTGTTGATACAGCTTGGAGAAAAGTTGCATCTGTGGAAAATGGGATTTCTGCCTTTCGAGCAACAGGAATATTTCCACTAAATCCAGATGCAATTCCTGACTATTTCTTCAAGATTTCGGACTCAGACAGCAAGACAAAGACAATCTCAAGATTTCAACTCGGGAAAATTGTTGGCATAGGTTGGGGAAAAGTTGCATCTGTGGAAAATGGGATTTCTGCCTTTCGAGCAACAGCAATATTTCTGCTAAATCCAGATGCAATTCCTGACTATTTCTTCAAGATTTCGGACTCAGACAGCAAGACAAAGACAATGTCAAGATTTCAACTCGGGAAAATTGTTGGCACAGCTCGGGGAAAAGTTGCATCTGTGGAAAATGGGATTTCTACCTTTCGAGCAACAGGAATATTTCTGCTAAATCCAGATGCAATTCCTGACTATTTCTTCAAGATTTCGGACTCAGACAGCAAGACAAAGACAATCTCAAGATTTCAACTCGGGAAAATTGTTGATACAGCTTGGAGAAAAGTTGCATTTGTGGAAAATGGGATTTCTGCCTTTCGAGCAACAGGAATATTTCCACTAAATCCAGATGCAATTCCTGACTATTTCTTCAAGATTTCGGACTCAGCCAGCAAGACAAAGACAATCTCAAGATTTCAACTCGGGAAAATTGTTGGCACAGGTTGGGGAAAAGTTGCATCTGTGGAAAATGGGATTTCTGCCTTTCGAGCAACAGGAATATTTCCGCTAAATCCAGATGCAATTCCTGACTATTTCTTCAAGATTTCGGACTCAACTGAGCCCCAGCCCAAATCTTCAACCAAGATACACCTCAAGCAGAGACTCCTGACCCAGATGAACCACGAATTTTGGATTCTCCTGGATGTTCCACTGCTCAGGATACAATGAGTACACCCAAAATCTCCAAAAATGAAACTCCATCAAAAGTTCTGAAGAAACTCAGTCCAATACCTCGCATAACATTGAAGAGAGTACCGAGGAAACAACTTGCTACAGTGTTGACATCAGATGAATTCATCGCCGAAAAGAAAAGAAAAAGCAGCAGCAAAGTACAAAAAGGCAAGAAATCATCTACCACTGATTTTCCAAAGCTGAAAAAGAAAACTATGGCAGCTACGTCAAGAAATGGGCCTACAACTTATTCCACATCTTCAACGATCGACAAGGAAGTTGATTCAACAACTGTGTGGAATGTTGGGAGAATTACTTTACTACAAATAGGAAAGATGATTGGGTGAGATGGATAATGTTCAAAATGGTTGCATGAGAAGTGCACTGACTGGTAGGAGTGAAATCAGAAACTTCAACATGAATAAACAGAAATAAACATGTACCGTTTTCAAACCATTTTTTAAATAATTTCTGAATGTTTAGTCACAATTTATGATTGCATTTGTTTGTGTTTTTTTATTTCATTGACAATAAGGGTTTATTAAACACTGTTGAATCACAAATCTTGAATATACCTATGTAATACAGTATATCTCCTAAATCAAATGTGTGGTGTAGCATTTCTCCCTGAATTGTGGCATGTATTCCTCTAGTAGTGTGGCATCTCTCCCTCGTATATGTGGGAGAGATGCCACAGACAATGTTTTAAAATAATTGTATTTTCATGTACCTTTAATGTTTCATTTTGTTTAATTTTATTACTGTTGGTACGTTCAAGGGGTAAGGTATAAGTTATGATCGACAGATTATGGAAATCTCTTGGAATGTGAGAATAATTGGCTTGCAATGAAAAGTGTATCATCTATCCTGGACTTACCCTAAGGAAGGGACTATTAAAGTGCTATGTGTGTGGAGTGTGGCATTGTATGGGTGCAGAAACATGGACATAACGACGAAGTGAAAAGAAATGATTGGAAGCATTTGAAATGTGGATATGAAGAAGAATGGAGCGTGTGAAATGGACAGACAGAATAAGAAATGAAGTTCTGCTAGAAAGAAGGATCAAATCCAAGAACAAGTACTTAAGTCAGTTCTACAGTTACCACGAAATGAGTAACATCTTAAGTCTCAAAGCCTATTAAAAGAACGAAATGTAGAACATCAGGGTGAAGTGTTTTCAGAAGGAAGGAATTGGTTTAAATTTTTTATCCCTAAGTGCTTAAGAATGTATATACTGTAGTATAGCTGTATATTACACAACACGAGTTTCAAAATATTTCATACAGTAATTCAAAGCAAAAATAAGGATGTATTTAAAAGAAGTCTTTAATGGCAATAGAAAATTTGTTATTCAGATTTCAGACTTCTGAGTAAACCTGGTCGCAACCCACTGTAGGCACTGCAGTGAATATGAAACTTTACCACATGTGTTGGGAGTTGCCCACAGGGAGAAGTACTCAGAATAAAATGTCACAACACCATACGTTCTATGATCACAGATGCACTTCGATCCAAAAATCTAGACGTTCACGAGGAAGTTCATTGTATTGCTGATGGTGGGAGCAATCGTAGGATCGATATCATAGCTATAAATAGGGACAAACAGACAGCTGAAATAATTGATCCCACAATCAGATTTGAAATCTCAGCCACTCAACCATCTGAAGTGAACGAAGAGAAAAAGAAAATCTAGGAGCCCACGATTCAGTACCTATCGGCGAAATACAACATAGAAAAAATCACAGTTACCGGTCTCTTCTTCAGAGTGAGAGGCACCATTCCGAAAGCCTTTGTAAAGTGGAGGGAAAAATACAAGCTGACAAGAGATCTTCAAGATCCCATTGTCACCACCATAATAAAATTTTCTGTAGCGATATTTCATCAGCATCTTTATGGTGTACATTCAATTTAAATTACATTGGTTTTATTTTTTTTTTCTTATGTCTTAATCAATTTTGTCTGAAACCTGTTTCCATAATTTTTCATTTTAAATTTTATTGTGAGCTATTCTGTGTCGCAAGGCAAACCCAAAATATTGGGTCAGACCAATAAATTAAAAATTAATATATTACCATCTATGTCAATTGTTGAAATATTGATAAAAAGGATTCAAACAGTTAAAGAACAACAAAAGTTAAATAACTGAATATTAAACAATGGCAGTCAAAATGACCAAAACTCTAAGCTGTATCAGCATTGTGCAAGCATTATGTGGACAATAATTTACTTTCTGATGTAATTACATTCCAACTCTATATATGTTGAAAATGAAAATGAAAAGTCGACAAATGTGCTTTTATTTTTACCGTTTTTTTAATTTTAATTGTGTGCACAAAGCTGACAGAATATGAAAAATCTAGTCTAGTCTGCAATTGAGGGGCGTTTTCACAAAACTCGTTATCTACATTCTTTTCGATTTTGAGGTTTTAGCATATCCTTATGTTTTTGGGTCAGGAGAATCCAATGATGCTATCAGAATTAAGCTAAAGTTGGTAAGTATATCAGTAAATTGATCTTGAAATAAAAGAGATTTTTCAAAACTCGGTATCTACAGTTGTGTATTTTAGAAAAGAGTTGTCTTGAAAAAAAGAAGATTTTGTAGATAATGAGTTTTGTGAAAACGCCCCTCAATTGTATGAGTACAATCAGATGCATTTATATCTACAGTTACAGGATGTTGTACAACTAAATTTATGTATGTCTAATTTTCACTGTAATAAAAATGATTACTATTCGCCTAAATTGAGTCACAAAAATATACATTTCTAACTCACGACCATTGAGTATCTTCATGATGTTTTGACTCCATGCACAAACATCTTCGAGACTGCAGCCAGAAGAATGCCCACAGCAACAGTTCCGATTGTTGTGTGGGTGACTGCGTAGTTGTAGCACGTGATCTGGAGTGGGGACTGCAGGACATACTGCATCAAAGGTAGATGGTGTTCACTTGGCTTGATGCACTGGACACTAAAAACAAATGCAACAATGAGAATGCTTCAGATCTACAGCAAGACATTAGGTGTCTAGTATAAAAACCGGCCAAATCACTGAAGGCAATTTTTTCAGTATCAAGCAAAAACCTCCAGAGACAAACCGTTGATAATTAAAAAAGTTGTTTCTTCATTGTTACATAGTTAACTGTTGTACATTTAATAATAAAAAACAATTGACTATAGAAGATGGCATTTTAATATTACACATGAATGTTTGATCGTATTTATTTCTATTTTTTTTTTTTTTTTAATTAATTTAACGTCCATTTGTACAATTTTAATATAGCCTATGTTTTTCTCCTGGTTATGAAGGTTAAATGTGCAAACTTTGGCACATATCGGTCAAAGCGTGTATATTTGTATAGAGAACATACATACCCACATTCACTTTTATATATTAAGATTTCAGTATAATTGTATGGCAACTTTGTTTGAGACAGCATAAATAAAATACTATGGATATATTATTTATGTAGTAAAACTCCCTTTATGGCGGGTTAAAATAAAATAACGTATCTAAAATAGTGTAAATAATCAAAATAATAAAAAAAAATAAAAGGAGTTGAGCTCAGGTTCGAACTTGGGTCCCCATACATCAAAGTCATTCACCTTACCACAACGCTACAGAGAGCTTGAATTTAAGTACTATGAATGTTTCACATTTGCTGTCTATTATGTTTGATTTTGAATTTATAAAAACTAAACAAATATGTGTTTTATGTCATTTCGTATTGTATATTATTGCCCACGACACATTCAATCAAGAAATCGTCCTTCATTTACGTAATGTTAATTTAATGTTATTTTATTTAATATTTCAATAACAATATGGCCGCTTTTACAACAGAAGAAGATGTGATTGAATAATGTCAATAAAAGACAGTTGACTGTAGAATAGGAGGCCATTTTAATATCATACATGCCTTATTTCTTTCTAATTTTTATTGTTTTCAATAATTTAACGTCCATCTGTCCAATTTTAATATGGCCTATGTTCTTCTCCGGGTTATGAAGGTTAAATGTGCAAACTTTGGCAAATATCGGTCAAAGCATGTAGATTTGTAATGAGTACATACATTCATACATACATACATAGCCACATTGACTTTTATATATAAGATATGAATATAAAAACGGTATGTCTCATATCTGTCCTAGAATGCGGTAAGGGGTTAAAATAAGTCTGTATATGTGTAAAAGCAAGTAAACAAAAACTGTACAGTATATCCGAAATAAATTATTATGAAAAGTATCAGAATTTTGCTGGAACTTCAGAAAAAAAAAGTTAAGTGTGAAAAACACATAATTATGAAACACACCAAAACGTTTTGCTACACATTTAAAATGCTATAGGGATTTTAAGAATTACGTAGTAGAAATAAATAAAGAAATTAATAATAATAATAATAATAATAATAATAATAATAATAATAATTGATACAGTTCCGTTGATGTAAAAATGTGGGTTAAAATCTAGGGTTGCCATAATTCTAGAAATAAAAATATAGACATTTTTGTTTTCCCAAAAAATGTAAATATTATATGAATTAAAGAGGAGTATCTACCACATTGTACCAATATAGTATCTTTAAAACCAAACTGTACAAAGCAGTGGCTATTACCATCCATTACTTCGGTGTAAGTGCCAACCCTTGAAGTAAATAATTATTATTAATCTCCATTCTGAGTTCAAACCAGAAAATACGGACATTTTGTCACTTTTTCACTTGTACAATATGGACTTACTTACTTACAAATGGCATTTAAGGAACCTGCAGGTTCATTGCTGCCCTCACATAAGCCCGCCATCGGTCCCTATTCTGAGTAAGATTAATCCAGTCTCTATCATCATATCCCACCTCCCTCAAATCCATTTTAATATTATCCTCCCATCTACGTCTCAGTCTCTCCAAAGGTCTTTTTCCCTCCAGCCTCCCAACTAACACTCTATATGTATTTCTGGAATCGCCCATACATGCTACATGCCCTGTCCACCTTATTGTATGGATTCGTAACAAGCTGTTTTTTTATGGTGGTGGGCTGTTAGCCCTTCACCCAACCCCCAAGCTGGAGGACCACCCCTTATCGGCTGTC
Source organism: Periplaneta americana (assembly GCF_040183065.1). Taxonomy (NCBI): domain Eukaryota; kingdom Metazoa; phylum Arthropoda; class Insecta; order Blattodea; family Blattidae; genus Periplaneta; species Periplaneta americana. The sequence continues at coordinate 20,828,498 of NC_091118.1, read as the reverse complement.
CATGACTGCTTATTCAAATATTCACAGCTACCCTCCATATCTGGAGGCCGTCTCCTCTATCCGGAACCTGAGGACGCGCCATGCTGTGGTGATAGGGACCCACAAAACATGGTGTACAATATGGGCACAAGTCTTAAAATACAAACAGTCCGTACAAAATATGGACTTATGGCAACCCCAGTTAAAACACTTTTATGATATTAAACCACAATATTATGTCTACAAAATATAATCTCAACACAGAACTTTACAACATGACAAGGAAACAACAATAACAATAATAATAATAATAATAATAATAATAATAATAATAATAATAATAATGAATGACTAATACAGCTCCAATGATGTAACAACGTATGTTAAAACACATATTTATAAATATTTTAAAGAAATTAAAACACAATATTAGGCTTACAAAATAAATAACCTGAACATACAGTATGACGGCAAGAAAGGAGGTTGTGTCAATGACTAATGCAGTTCGATGATATCACGGCATGCGATGAACAGTCTGGTCCGTAACGTCCCGTCTCCTCTTCAGACCCCGTAGCCAACTGATGAGAGCTCCCTATAGTAACAAAATGGTAAGAATAAGTCGTAAGTCTTAATTTTACAAGAATAATGAATATCTTCTGGGCAACAATGAGATGCCAGATCATATCAGAAGCATTAATCTCCAAGTATGTAAACTCTATTATGAATATCAAGATAGTTTTCAAGAAAAGTAAGATAAATTTTCAGGTAGAAAGTAGTGATTACCAATTAACAAACTGAATCCATCAGCCACTGGGATCTCAATCCATACACTTTCACTAATGAATTCAAGGCCATGTCTGTATATTACTTTAGATACCTGATTGTTGACAATTATTAAGACACTGCCACCAAGAAATTTTATTATATAGTTAAATTTATGATCGACGCAAAATGTAGTCCAGTAGAACCTCGATTATCATTCTCCCGATTCACTGTCTTCCTTGCTTAACCATCAGGCCAGATGGTCCCCAAGGTTCCCCAATTTTTTATCATTTTTACAGCATTTTTATTGGGAAGTGGCATTAGTTTAGCTACACAGCAAGAGATGGCGGTTCAGCGGGTCCCTCTCCATGCTACACCTCCGAAGCACACCCCACTGTGCACCTGACTCCACGCGTTCAACCACTACCACCAACCTGCTCTGGCTGTAACTGTCAGTACAGTCTTGACCGCCAAATAACTTTTTCAAAAAAACAACAAAAATAATTTTAAATACGTGTTTTTTGTAGTACATACTGTATTGTAGATTATATTGTAGTAGATTTATAAAACACACAGAAAATTTGAAGAAAAAAAAAAAAAGTTATTTTTTGTGAAAAATTTCCCCTTTCTCGCTTAACTGTCTATTCGATTATCCGTCAAGGCTCCGGTCCCGTGACTGATGATTAATCGAAGTTCTACTGTAACCTACATAAATTTGGGAACATTATTATTATTATTATTATTATCATCATCATCAACGTCAATCATTATTATTATTATTCAATGTATATAAGTATTAGAATAAGGCAATATCTTTGCTAATATATTTCCTAATCTTTCTACACATATTGGTAATACGTTTGTAAGAATCATCTCCTTTCCATAAAATATAATAGTATTAATAATTCTTGTAAAGTAATCATTGCAATCTATGTTCTTCATTTTGTTATCTCAATTATTTAATATTAATTTGTACCGTAGTTGTTCATTTTATTGTATTAATTGTATCACTGTGCTGGACTTTTATTGGCCAATGGCTGTTGTCCAGCACATAAATATCAATAAAAAATAAATAAATAAATTATTATTATCATTATTATTATTATTATTATTTAATTCTTATTATTAATATTATTGTTGTTATAATTGTTACTATTATTATTATTATTTAATTCTTATTATTAATATTATTGTTGTTATAATTGTTACTATTATTATTATTATTATTATTATTATTATTATTATTATTAATATTACTGTTGTTATAATTGTTACTATTATTATTATTATTATTATTATTATTATTAGTATTATTATTATTACTGTTACTGGCCCCAGGTTGTTGTACAGCACAATAAATATTAGTAAATAAATAAATTATTATTATTAGGACCATGGAGCCATGTTTTGAGATAGGAAGGTAGTAGTATAATTATTATTAACATTAAAAAAATCGTCCCTTTTCGTATTTAAACCTATATTATTTTCATTATAGATTTTTAAGTATTTATTTGACTTATATATTCGGTAACAATAAGAGGAGTCATTTGACCCACCAGCTTCACTTGCAGTAGATGCGAAGTGTTGCTCAGGTTTTAGTTTTCCATAAAAAGGTGCAATGACACACGAGACACCTAACTGTTCAATTTATTAATGAAAGACCTTTTCATTCTGCCAAAATGTGAAATGAAGAGTATGACTAAAATTTTGTTTTTAATTTTCTAACTACATCAGTTACTAAATTAGCTGTTTCTTTAGAGATTCCTCTATATTATTAAAATTAACCATAGGACTGAAACATGAAACAAATAATGATTTCATTCTCAGTTTTTTTAAAACTGACTTAAGGGGACACTCAACTTAAAAATTGGAGAAAAAGTGTCATAGAAATGAAAAATTAAATTTCTACACTAATTTACGTGGCAGAACTAAATCAATAAGCAGAATTCTTCCCCTATTCATTTAGAAGTCACAGTCAAATGCACAAAGCCAAAAAATAAAAAATGATAATTAAAAGTGATATTTCAATTAATGATTGATTAAAAATTGAAATATTTTTTATTTTGAAAAGTATTGGATCTAATGAGCTGAGATTTTGCATGCTACTTTCCATGTGTATATTAAACTTTTTCTCCAAATTTGAAAAAGATTGGTCAAATAGGAAAAAAGTTCCAAAATATAGTTGAGTGTCCCCTTAAGGACAGTGGGTAGTCACAAGGCTGCTGTGAGTGCTTATAAATTACAATATTTTAAACCTTTATAATTTAATACTGCTAAAGATAAATAATTAATTAAACTTTTCCACAATATAATATGTGGATGTCAATCTCAGTAGCTTAAGTTACTTATTTCTGTACATTACAACTTGACATCTTCATTATCAACAGGTTGATGAGTTATGACCTTATCTGCTTGTGATGTGTCACTGTAAAATGTTCGTAGTAGATGTTGACTTGTCAGTGTTACCAGTATTCGATTTTGCTGACTTAATCAACAAATGGACATTTAACTACGGACGTGACTTAATTTAGGTCGAAATTTTTTATGAGAGATAATTACCCTTTTTTTTTAATTTCGGCCGTTTGTATTTTTAGGGCCGTATTTTCACTTTTTAATTCGTTCATTTCCTTCTACATTACTTTCACATATTCTGAAATATCAACTACAATGTCTAAGATGATCCAAGATCGTAACACTGTTCAATCTCACCGTTTCTACCTGAACAGATACAGAATCCATCGATGGTAGACTTAGCAGATGGAATGCACTCGGAGTATTACCTTCTGGTCCAAATCTTGTAATTCACTGTAGTGGTTGTATTCTGGTCTGAAGCCTGCTGTCTGCTTCTTACAGGAGTGTCATCCCCTTGTGTGGTTTAGGTGCATCTCCTGCACATTCACATGGAGTTTCCACCTTCTATGCATAGATCATATTCTGCTTCCCCATAGTGATGCAGGCAAGATGAAACCTAAAGCCACAAGATCTCACACATTTATAAATAAAATTATGATGATGATGATAATAATAATAATAATAATAATAATAATATGTCATTAAAAAAATGACATGCATCTGTACAGCCATTCCACATTTATGGATGTGACAGTTCTACTCACTTTTTAAATTCAAAGTGTAGATTTTAGTATTAAATATCATTAAGAATTGCAAATAACTCGATAATAATTACTTACTTACTTATGGCTTTTAAGGAACCTGGAGGTTCATTGCCGCCCTCACATAAGCCCGCCACCGGTCCCTATCCTCAGCAGTCTCTATCATCATATCCCACCTCCCTCAAACCCATTTTAATATTATCCTCCCATCTACGTCTCGGCCTCCCCGAAGGTCTTATTCCCTCCAGCCTCACAACTAACACTCTATATGCATTTCTGGATTCGTCCATACGTGCTACATGTCCTGCTCATCTCAAATGTCTGGATTTAATGTTCCTATACTTGTTTTTATGAAAGATGGGACATGACAGTTAAGCGGCCGAGCTTGGAACTACAGTCCTATGTTGCCAATACGGACTACCATGCTGCCAGCTGATGGAAGCTAGCAATTGACGTTAAGATGGCTGACGTTAAAACATTCATTGACAATTGACACGAACAATACAAAAATCGACAGAGAATCAAACACGAAACGTATCAATGCTAATATCACAGTCTACTATATACAGTCACGAAGCTTGAGTTTTGAGCGGGCTAGAAACAATAGACTGTGACGGTACTATTTTGCATTGCCTGTAATGAGGCGATATTAGCGATCCTAGTGGTGAGCAACTATCTAATGTTTGCATATTTACTACGTATTGAGCTTCGCGACTGTATATACTAGACTGTGCTAATATTGTGTGCACAATAAATGTCGCCAAGAGAGCTATTAAGCACTTGCCACGTGGGAAAGGTACGTTTGGCAACTCAACTGTTGTTACCATAGCAACAGGCCTCCCACGCTATGTGAAATTCAGTTGTTTTTTCGATCGCAACGCTCCTGTCATGTCCCATCTCTCAAAAAAACAAGTATAATTATGTCAGGTGAAGAATACAATGCCTGCAGTTCTGCGTTATGCAAGGTGTATAAGCGGAGTACCAAGAGACCTACCTCATCACTAGTTTAGCCATTTTTTTCACCACTGACTTTTGTGAAATGCTACTCTTTTAGTGTAGTTTTTCTGGAGAATTGCCCATTCTAGTTTTCACTGAATAATTAATCAAAGCTAATAATGTATGACACACAACCAATTACCACTTACGGTACCTTCCTTCAGTACATGAGCACTTCTATAAATCTTCTTGCCCGACTACTTCCTTTAATGTAGTCTTACTTCTTCTTCGTCTCTTCTTCTCCATTTATATACTTTTTTCTGTAGACTGAGAATACAATTGTTTTATATATAACAATAGATTAGCTTGATTTATAGTATTCTTCTTAAAACTCATGATCGACTTCCATAATATTTACGGCGTTGGCTTCTTTTCTTACCGTGACATCTAGTGCTTGAATTGTGAACTGTGTCCATAACAATGAAGCCATTTTGAAGATGAAGATCTGTTTTCATCAGTCATGATCTATGCGTGTGTGAAGGTGTGAATTTTGTGTGGAGTGCAAGATTTCCCGCAATTGTATGTATATTCTTTATTCCGTCGTATTAAGAATATAATTTATTTTGCGTCATAAAATGAGTTTGTGGGATACTGTTTCCATATATAAATGTTTAATTACATCGACTGATATAAAAATATCGATGCTGCATTGTAAGGTAATGAGGAAATGTTATCGTTATGAATCTTGTGATCTCGCGCTGTTTCACATGTGACTGGCTAAACCCGGCGAGTTGTTCCCCAGCCCCTTTTCATGAGTGGATAATTCTTGGTAAATGGATAGCCTGGTATACATTTGTATACTTGTCCTTGAGCCTATTCATTATTTCTTTACAATTGCGTTACCACTTTAAGGTACAAAGGTTACGTACTTGGCTTCTAGTCGAGTCTTAAGTACCGTAAACAAAAAAAAAAAAATTGAGAAAACTTCAGTTTATACAGTTACCTCACTGTTAACAATTTATCTCTAAAAAGAACAGATTTGTATGTGTTTGTTGAATGCGAATCATCACACCTACAAAAAAACACTTTTCATTGGCAATAATTTATTTTGTATGCACAAGGTTGGAATTTTGGAGGAAGAGGGGAAGGAAGGTAACCGTGTTCTGAAGTCTATCCGAAAAATTGAGTGCCGACATCAATTTCGCATCGAAATAAGGTGGAAAGTTGCTGTGAAAGTGGGTGCTGGGAGAGTAGTGGGGACAGGAAGGATCGCTCCATCCACGTGAAAGTGGTAGGCGGCTGGATGGGAACGGCACATAATCCCATTTCCGTGCGTTTTCGTACTGATCACATAGAAGAAGCGAGTTTTTGTAAGGTCGAATCAGTGGCAGGTTAGGTTAGTTTAGTGTAGGCTTTCGGTATGCCTTGCCTAAGAGTGTGCACTTTCTTCCAAGGAATAGGCCTACCAGAAGTCTAAACTAACCTAACCTGTCACTGATTCGACCTTACGAAAGTGAGATGTAAGGTGCTGCTCCTCCCTGCCGCTTATCCCTTCCAACTCGTTCAAGCGATTTACCTTTGTACCTTCTTAACGTAGTAACGCAATAACAAAAAAAATTAGGGTGAATGTTACTTATGTCCCGCCCACTATAGGAGACATAGGCCAGTTTTACAGTAATCCTAAACATTTAGTATAACTTGGGTGAAACAAGCGTTGAACGACTTCCGCCGATTTTGGAATAGACACTGACGCAGCCATGGGACTGAAGCCGGATGGTCTATGGCGAGTCCTTGGCATCAACCCCTTTGATTAGATTACCCCCCTTTGATTTGATTACCTGGTTGGGTTGTTCCGAGGTTTTCTCCAAACCAAAAGGCAAATGCCGGGTAATATTTTGGCGAATCCTCGGACCTCACCTCATCTCACTACATCTCGCCAAAATATCGTAAATAATTGCAAAAAATTGTAAAAATTGTAGAAAATTACTAAATTGTAAAACTATAAAAATTTGTAAAAATTGTAATTGTAATATTGTAAAATTTTGACTTGTTCCACATCTTAAAGCTTCATTGCTCATGTAAGATCTATGTAATAAAATAAATGAATGAATGACGCACTTGAACTGCCAACATAGAAAACAAAAAATCACACTCAATCGCTTTCACCTTCATCTTGACGGGATAATAAAAGCCTAAACTAGCCTAACCTAACTAAGTGCGTCGGTGTCTATTCCAAAATCGGCGGAAGTCGCTCAATGTTCGTTTAATCAATATTCGTTCAGTGGGCGGTGGATAGTCTACATTGATCAAAATTAGAGTCTATGTTTGAAATAATCGAAATTTATTTGTAGCCTTAGTGTAAGGAAAGGTTTTCTTTTTGTTTGTTTGTATATTCAGAAAGCAAAATATGTAATGATGGGCTACTATTTTTCAGAATATCTTCAAGGCTAATTACAAGTTAGTCTGAAACGGCACTCAGGAATACTGACTGCTAATTCCTTCTGGTGATATGGATATTGTTAAAGTGGAACCAGATCTTGTTGGTGAGGATAATGGAATATATTTCCCACCTGTGAAGTCCGAACCTGAGGTAAGTATTATCTTGATGTCATAGTTTGGGAGAATCTGAAAGTCTGCACTGCACTTAAGTACTTTGTGAGATATTGAATGCATAAGCTATAGGGAGTGAGTGATGGGAACTGGCCACTACACCGTTCTTTCAGATTATGGGCTTGTTCATCACCAGTGGTGGGACATTTTCAGTAGTCTATTGTTGGACTTAAAAAATAATTGTTCAAGTGAAGCTTTGAAAGCATCCGGCTTTGCCCAGGTTTTCCTTTAAGTTGTGATGCGAAAGATGTAAACAGTCCATCATGTCTTTCTTCAGTATCCAGGAGATGTTGGTGAGCATATGCGTATGTCTACACATAGGCTACTCACCAGTACGTCTCAATTCACTGACTACTTGTGATTGTTCCAAACCCATGTCAAAAGTTTGTTGGAACGTCCGATTGAAGTACATGTTTCTCGTTCAGAACTGGTTTGGAGTGTGTTGGAATGGCTTTTCTGTACTGTGCATGCTCATAATAGTTGCGGACGGTTATACTGGTGACAGACTATAATCACTAATCGTGATCGGGGTTGTAGTGTGTCACCGTCCCGATCACAATCAGGAGCTTAATCCTGTTTCCAGAACTAGATAATCACGCTGAGGCATGACCCAGTGGACGAAAGTAACATTTTAGTAATCTTTGGTTTCGAATCACCTTGATTTATATTATTTAGGAAGTCGTTATAGCTTCTGCTGTGGAATTTTGTTACCCCTTCCATTGTATTGCATGAAACATGAACGAAAATGAATGGATAGAAAATGACATTTGGCTACTATTAGACAAATTGGAGAAATTTAATGCATATGTGAGAAAATAAAAACAAATATATTAACAAATGCCAGACGAATTATTCGTATATTATGGAGTCAGTAGAAGGCTGCTGAAAAATGTTTCATTTCAATAAATAATGGATTACAAACTGGAACTGATTCCTTTTTCTGATTTTTAATTTCAGTCTCTATTATGACGATATCATTGAGGTTAGGGTTCATTTTAAAAATATGTTTTATTACAAAATAATATAAATCTTAGGCTTAATGATATAATTATATAATTAGGTTATAAAATTTCTTTCCAAAATAATATAAGTAGTAATGGTATAAATTGTATCAGTTTAAATTATAAAACGTGTAAAAAGTTTAAGAAATAAATTCCTGTATCAAGCTGCAAGAAACAACAACAAAGAAAATGGAAAAACAATGAACAAACATCAAAAGTAGGTATGAACTTTAGATGTTGTCCAGGAGGGAAACAAACCGATAAGTATGTACATAGAGAAAATTATTTCCTCTGTGATTCAGCTGTTGACCAGATGGGACCAAGCGTGACCTAGTGTAAGAGAACTATATATGCCTCTTGACCTAGTTTGTCTACCAGGGGCGGCTTTCGAAGGGGGGCTGCGGAGCTGCAGCACCCCCAGATATTTGTGGTTCTTGTCTCGTTTTATGTTGTGAAATAAATTTATTATACATTCTCTATGTAGCGGCTCGAATTTTTTAAAAAATTTCGCTCTCATGGCATGCACGCAATCGTTAGTGAAGTCACTTCCTCCCCTGGCGCTGCCAGAGCGAAATCAGAGACAAGGACTATAGGGTGAAGCCACTTCCTCCCCTGGAGCTGCCAGTCTCGTTTTGGAAGCTTTGCGCGTTAGTTTTACCCCTCCCCCTGCTGCCCCTTGCCATGAATCCAAAGTTTCCAGGTGCTGCAAAATTTGCAGCAGTTTGTAAGTAGCGCGCAGTTTTAAATACATTTTCTTTAACATTGTGAGTATAACAAGTGCGACAATGTTTAATTCTGTACAATATTTGCAGTCTATTCAGTTCAGTACCTTAACAATTCAGGAGAAATGTGAAATTAAGTGCCCATCAGTTGAATCTCATAATGGAAAGAGCCGCTAAACAAAACAGCCTATAAAGCTCGCATATTTTTTGCTAATGTATCCAGTATCCCTGATTTCTTCTCTCGATCTCCACACAGTCTGTATTAAATTAATGCAATGAGAGAAGAGAGACTGACCGCATTAGCTATTATGTTAAACGACATATCGGATTTTAATAAGATGATGATTCAAAAGTTTGTAACCTACAAGACAAGGTGCATGGAACTAATCTTTAAATAAAGTAAGTTGCTTGATTTATTTCTGTATGCAGCCCCCTTTAATTCAATACCCACGAGCCACCACTGGTGTCTACACATTTTCAGTAATCGTGATGACGCTAATTGTGATTAGCGACTGTAGTCTGTCACTAGTATTACTGACTATTGTTGGAACGAATCTAATTTTTGTTGATTATTCTCGTAGTTTTATTGTATTTGCAAATTTTAGAAGTTATAATCTGCTTCACCAAAAAAAAATGTATAACCAGAATATATAAACTCATTTACTTTTGTCATTTATTTGTTGTTTAAGCAAAATGTTTTGTGACTGGGTATTTCCCACATAAAGAAAGATTTTAAAATGTTACTTTTGCTTTTTTTTTTAAGCAGACTACAGAATGATGCCGAATTTGGATTTCAGTATTATACTTTTGATCTTATTTTGGGGAAGGGTTGACAACTTGAAAGATATGTAACTCTTCCTGCCCAATTTTCCCTTTTCAGGGCAATAAAATACATTCAAGGACATGTGAAATGTAGCACATTACATTTGTACATTAAGCACCATGGTTGTCTAGTGGCTAGAGCCCTGGACTTATATTCCTGTGGATCCAGGTTCGATCCCTGGCGTACCTCCAATTTATAACTTGTGTTGGGCAAACTCATTGTCACTAATATCAGTATCAATAAAGAGAATTTTCGATAAACTTTATTTTCTGTGGAAGTGACCAGTTTTTAATCTAACCTTTCTACCTTTACTTGCATACAACTGCTAATTTGGTGTGTGAAACAATGTATCTCTGATTTTAAAATTGTCGCAATTATTGTGCAGGAAGAACTGAATTCCACAAAAACTGATCACGCAGTGTCATGGTGTGGTAGCATGAAACATGAAGAGGACACATCTGAGATATCTGCGGCTCAGGACTCTAGTGATGAGGTAAGCTGAGATCATCATCATCATTATTTCAAATAATAGGCCTCTATTGGCCTGTTATGGTCTGCTGCTCTCTTTTCAAGAGATATTTTTCCTCAAGATATATAATTATATTGAGGATCATGTAAGAGTAGTTCCTAAAAGGCTAATTTGGCCGTCTCTTCAGTGTTGCCAACTAATACCAGATATCACTAGATATACAGTAGAACCCCGATTATCCGTCACCCTATTAACCGTTAACCGATTGGCGGATTATCCAATTGTGTTTCTCTCACTTTTTTTTTTTTTTTTTTTTTTTTTTTTTTTTTTTTTTTTTTTTTTTTGCTACAGAAACATATGAATTACTACTGTACGTTATATTAGTGCGTATTTTTTTGTACAGAGTGTTATTACAAGCCTTTACACTTACACAATTTGGTCTCTTGTTCAAATTGCCGCACTCTGCAACTTCTATATAAAATGTATTCCGTAAGTGTCAAAAGAAAATGTGTTGTGCTAAGTATCGAAAAAAAAGTGTAATAATTGAGTGGTTTGGGAAAGAGAAACTGTGCCTCATCTTGCATCAGAATACGAAACTGATTACAGCTGTGCGCGATTTAATAGAAATCAAGGATAAAGTGTATAGAGCAGCCTATGTAAATCTACGACATGAGACCTCTACTATTCCTACCTTTCCGCTGACAGCCATTACAAGAAATTTCTTTGCCCCTTAAAAACACATTATTCATAACCGAACTTAAATTAGTGAACTCCTGACTCTACCTAGTGTGTTAAACACAAAACCACGGAGGAAATTACGAATCACTTAATTTACGAAAATATTTTAAGGTACAGATTAACTGATTTTTTTTATTAACTGTTCAGTCCATCCCCTTCATTACCACGGATAATTGAGGTTCTACTGTATAGTGGAGATCTATGGAGGCAGTCTGTAACTAACGATTCTGTTGACGTGTTGGAGCCAATTCTGTCTATATAATTATTATTGAGGTGTTAATGAATAGATGTTATTTTTAATTCTCTTGTTATCAATTCACTGTCAGTAGACTGTGGACAGTAGTTCTTCGGAAAATGTCATTTCCCCTGAAGTTGTTAGGCATTGTATGTCTTCATTTTGGTTGGTCCAGGCTTCACTGCCATACATGAATGTGGACTTTGCCAAAACTTTATATGCTTTTATTCTTGTACGATTTTGCACTTTAGTTGTTGTAAAAACACTTTGGCCACCAGCGTGACTCTGGTGTGTTTGCATACTGATCCTGGAGTTGCTCTTGGGTATGGGTTTGATTTCCGATTGAGCTCATTATCTGGTTTGATGTTTCCCGAGGTTTCCCTCAACCCTAAGATGAATGCCAGGTAATCACATGGCGAATTTCAGCTGCATTTCACCAAATATCATCTCACCATCACCTGTTCCATCGAAGTTAAATAAACTGTTAGTTGATACATCACTAAATAATCTTCTAGAAATCTTGTAGGGCATTCTGTCGTTGATCATTCTATGCAAACACTATGAGAGTTTATTTTTGGCAGATAAACTAACAACCATTAAGTAATCTCACTAACTTCTAAAGTTATTTAATATCTAATAACTTTTTAGCATTTGTAAAATTGTAGTTTCAGCTGTGCTGCCATGGTGGTTCAGTGACTAGAGCTCTGGACTCATAATCCTGTGGACTCAGGTTCGAGCCCTATCCATACCCCCGGTTTATGACTTGTGTTGGTTCAGGTAATAGGGGTTTTCTCTGAGAGTTCCAGTTCTCCTGTGGCATTCCCACAAATCTCCATTTCATTTCATCACAGGCGTAGCATAGACTAGCCTCTTAATAGCACGTGCTGGGCAACGACTCTGTCTGTAAATTTGTGAACACAGTTGGCTTGGTATGGGGAAAGACGTAGTCAAGTAGCCATCATTAGACAAAAATAACAGTTTCACTTGTTGTTATTTTGTCTCTGTCTTTTTCCTTAATGCATTACAATGATTTATATTATTACTTATGTTTTCATAAAAGTTTATGTAGGTTTATCTTCTTGCTTGCTTAACATAGAATTAATTTTTATCTCCATTTTGCATATAGGAAATACCTTGGGAACACACTGCACTGAAAGTGGAACTTAAGGAAGAAGTAACAGTTGAAGATCACAAACTTCCACAAACAGGGTGAGTTATTTGCTCAACATTTTACTCTTACCAGTAACTTGTATTAAGAGGTTTTCATGTATACTTACTCAGATATGACTTTGTTTTTACTTGCTTTCAATAGTGTATACAGGCTACTTTACATTGAGCAAATCTAAATATGCACTGTTTAATTTAAACTTCATTTTAATCAGATTCCCTTATTTTATTTACTAATCTTACTGCATATCTAGAAAATGAACTTAAGAAATAGTTCATGAGCAATGAATGACGTTGCTACAGATTCCAAACCCAACTAGATCGCTAACTGGCTATCTGGGAAACTTTAAATACATATTACTCACATAATTGCTGTGTGTGCAATCAAAGTGGCTATGGCAAGGATTGCTTCTCTTGAATTTGATAGTATCAGACTCTTCTCGCTGTGGCTTATCAGTAAAAAAAATTCTGTTTAAAACTTTAAGCCCCTGTCGATCGATAAATCTTCAAAACTACCATCAGTATAGCAGCCTTTTTCATGATCAGTCTGTTGTAATTCGTAAATCATTGTAAATGTATATGGTTGTAAGTTAGTAAGTTAAGTATTCTTGTTACAGCCTTATGTACTGTCCACAGAGACATATTTGCACATTTGTCTCGGGCTAATTTCTCATAATTTTGTAGGGCTACACAATATCATATCCTAGATTTGAAGTTTTTTGTTATGTATGTATGTATGTATTCACACTGCAATGGGTATATACCCGGTGGCAGTGGTAACTAATTACACTCAATAATGACAATAATAAACTTATTAATTAAAAATACAATTAATAATAATAATAACAACAACATCAACAACAGGGAATATACTAAATTAAATGAAACGATCACTTAAAATAACATTTGAAATATTCTAATTTGTATCTTAAAACTAAGATCCAACTAAAACCCACGAGTATATGTTCATATCTGCACAAGTACCTTTCAACATTACACTCATTTCGCTGTCAACTCACTCACTGCACTGGAACTACGACACATTTCACTGATTCTATCCTGATTTCACTAACACTTCAAAAACATTTCACTGTTCAAATTCTTTGCATGCCACTACAAACTATAAAGCTTCACTGACAGGAACACGTTTCACTTACACAGCACACTTCACTGACACGACATACTTCTTCACTGATACAACACACTTCACTGACAGAACATAATTATTCACTGATACAACACTTCAATAACAACATATCATTTACACCCTTTAAACACTGTGTATAATTACCGTCTATTAGTAAGGTCCTTAAGGCTATTTTTAAATGCATTTTTGGTTGTTGGTAAAGCCTTTAGTAAGTCTGCAGGTAAAGCATTCCAGTCCCTGATAGTACGATTGAGAAAAGATAAAATAAAATTGTAAGTCTACCACTTTTTTTTTTTTTAGTCAACTGTCCGAAGACAGGTTTTGAACCTTTTAAGTGACACCAAAAGGCATCACTCATGAGTCAACTAAGCCAGGAGATAATGGGATAGGATGGCCATTTCCTTTCCCCCTCCATTGCATACATTGCTATTAACATATTACACTATTCAGACTTCATGATTTATAAGACCTAACCAAAAAATTTATTTTGTTTCATTAGTACAAACTCTGAACACCAAATACCACGTTAAAATGTATCCTGTTTATTTATTAATTATTACTGTATTGTTTATTAATATTATTAGAGTCGATGGCAATTCGGAAGGCAGTAGTCTGCTAGTGTCTGCGTCAAGAGTGACAGATAGAGAGAGCAAGGCAGCATACAACATTGCCACATGGTACTTCACGTCCACGCGCAATACAAATAGCGCAGCAGAGAATTTAAATTATCAAAAGACAATAATGACCTTAGCCATTGATTACTGTAAGCATGACACCAAACAAACTCTTTCCTTCACTAACAATATTCTTGGCATGGTTCTCAATCCCACACCACATGCTTCTGCAGGCGTTTCTTGCGCATTGGCAACGTTGTAGCCAGCATCAAGATGGCCGGCAGTGTTCTGCTCGTCAACGTTTTTGAAATAATTATACACCTTAAACACTATTTTCTGCGCCTGCCTGTGCAGTACTTGACTTTTTACAGTCTCTTCTTCCATTTACTTATCTCATACACACACAGTATATGTTAGTTTTACTTATTCAATGTATTGAAACACTCACACATGAACAAATGAACTCGGGAAGTACTTGTTATAGACTGATTCCAATTGGTTCTACTGTGCAAACTTGTGACGTCACATACCAGAAATGCTATGGCGCATATAGCAGCTGAGCGCCTTCTGAAATGCTGTCTATTCTAATTATGTTCAAATTTCAAATAACACTCGCTAATAACTTTCGTTTGATGAATGTTAACAGCTTCTTCAAAGGCAAAATAATGCTGTCAGCATAACAGAATATAACTGCCAGTTGTGGTATTTGTCGGTACCGAAATTCGAAACAAAGTTGACAATAGAAAATTCAACCTGACAACCAGAAAATCACTATATCCACTAGCATATATAGTAATAGGGGAAAAATGGTTATGTTTCAGACTTAAGGTGCATCTACACGGTTCAATTTTCCATGCGCGTACGCATGCAATTTGGAAAGAATATTGAAAGAATCAAGTTTAAAATGTGCATTCAATTAAGATGCATGAAGATTTTGTGACTACATGGTGCGCCATTTTGAACGTCATCTTCATATATGTATTAATCAATATTAAATATCAATTATAAGTTCCGTTTTCTTGGCCTGAGATATTGCTCCTGCATTCCACTGAAGGATCTTAAGTTGTTCAGAGTAATCCTTAAAAGGACAATTTGTTGGCTTTCTCATTTTCTTTGCCTTATTATAGACCATTTTGCCGCAAAGTGTTGTCCAGAGTGCACCACATGGAGGTAGGTCTATGTCTATGTCAAAAAATACTTGCAACTTTAAAAGAACGTGGCAAAACAGTTGTGTTACAGTGGATCCCAGGACATTGTAATCTACATGGGAATGAACAGGCTGACACATTAGCTAAGAAGGGTGCCAATCTCAAAATAAACCCACGGAAACCTTTGACATTTAACTCAGTAAAACAATATATCAAGCAACTACAAAAAAATAATCACCGACAAGAACTGGACATAAACATTTCGCAACAACATAGGAAATTACTGAAAGATACACCTCCTGAACCCAGAAGACTGGCAGTTGCAAGCTTTCGTCTTAACACTGAATATGACATCCTGGGTAAACACCTCAATCGTCTTGGCATCCTTCCGTCAGCATCCTGCATTTTGTGCCATCAACAGGAAGACATGGATAGACAACATCTTGCGAAATGCCCTGCTCTGAAATCCTCCAAGGAAGTCGACCGCTACTGGGAAGCCAGAGCCCGAATGTTTTTAATTACTTAATCCGTAGTTTTGTTCACCACTCTCGTTTTTCCCTCAGTCAATGATAGTAAATACCATGTACTAGTCATTAGACAAATAAATAAATATTAAATATCAATCTTGCATGCATCGCTTGAATGCTTAAAAGTTGAAAGAAAGTTGAACCATGTAGATGCACCTTTAGGGTATGAAGTAAAAAAAAAACCTGGGTTATACCAACTTGCTAATTGAATACCAGTTGTTGCTAAGCCACAACCTCACTTGTGTCACTGCAGAGAGACTTTGTATGAGCACAGTACTTCTTAGATATTGAGTTCTTAGAGCATGTTGCATCAACATAATCATTACAGTCACTTGCTCGGTTGTGTGACTGGCGTAGAAAGATCATACCATCATGCTCGGGGACAGGGGAGAAACGGAGAGGGACATAGCTATTGTCGGACCATCAGATCTGTGCCCCTTCAGCGCTGTCGTCGTTCTTGAAAAAGTTAACATCTCTACTCACTCCATTCCACTCGCTTTCCTCCCACCACGTTAAACAGCAAGCCACGAACCTTGTGGAATAGGGATGTTGCCAAACTTCCGTGAAACGTTATAATAAATAACTGGTCCTCCATGCTACAATATCATTTCTTTCAGTCAAAATACATCTTGTATTTCTACATTTTTTAAACCTAATTCCCATGTCTCGAATCACCTTCCGCAGTGTTTCTCTCCAAGCTTGGAAAATATTGTCTCTCGCAATCTTCAGTAATTTCTTCAATGTCGGAACTTCATTCTACATGGTATAAAATTCTTGTATCTTTCTTCTTAAAATACATCGGTTCATATCATCTACAAGAATTAAAGGTTCCCTTGGTCTGCTCTTCCCTGGTGATTATAGCTTTTCATCTCCTGCACAGCCTCCTTCTCTCCTGATTTTCTTTGTTAGGCGCTCTGACCTGCCTATATAAGTTACATAAAATGTTGTATTATTAGTATTTGTTAAGTAAGTAATTTTAATCAATTAAAATAAAATAAGCCCCACATATGATCGCAGTTGCTCTTATCGTTGCCCGACTTATAGGAAACAGATATTGACCTGTTTGTTTCTCTTCTTCGCAAAATGCTATTACTTACTTGCTTAATAATATTTCTTTCGTCACTCCGTGCTACAGTGTTCATGTTGAGTTGACAACACTGGACTGCAAGTGCAAATAAACTGTCCCGCAAGAAGGCTCAAAATTTTGAGTAGTGGGGGAGAGAAAGGGAGAGAGCTAGAAAAGAGAGAGATAGGAATGCAGGGAGAGAAATGAATTACCGAGGCTGAGAAGGAATTAGGGTTCAGTTCGCATATCTTACGGGGGCACAGATCCGATGGTCCGACAATATTTCCACAAAGCACTCTTATTTCCCTCTCATTCACCATTTCTCCCCTTTCCCCATGCATGATGGTATGGCTCCTTTATGCCGACCACAGAAACTAGCAACAGACAGTAAACATAATGGTGGTGGTGGTTGCGACATTTTTGTCACATTTCGTGTATGATTATCGTACATAACTATCATTGATGATATTGACAGTACTTTTGTTTTTGTTTATACAGTGTGCAACAAAATGATGTCAACTGTAATAGATTCTCCGAACCAGGAAATGACCAGACATTGGCAGATATCAGGGATGACAGAATCACCAGTCACCAAAATAATCAATCTATATTGCAAAGGGCTCTGATGAAAACATGCGAACTACGATTCAAGTGTGATATATGTGAAAAAAGATTTAGACGTCGAAGGAGTCTCTTAAGACACAATCTTATTCACACAGGAGAAAAACCGTTTAAATGTGATGTTTGTGATAAAAGATTCAACCAGCAAGAAGGTCTTATAAGACATACTCTCATTCATAACGGACAAACTCCGTTTAAGTGTGATATATGTGGGAAAGGGTTTAAATATCGTGGTAATCTAAAGACGCATAGACGTATACACACTGAAGAAAGACCATTTACGTGTGATTATTGTGGAAAAAGTTTTACACATCCGTCAGATCTCGTAAAACACAAACGCACTCATACTGGGGAGCGGCCGTTCAAGTGTGATTTTTGTGAGAGGAGGTTTAGTCAACGAGGAACGATGGTGACGCACACTAGAACGCATACTGGAGAGGCGCCGTTTCAGTGTGATGTATGTAAAAATAGTTATAGTCGTCGTGGTCATTTAATAAGGCATATGAGGACACATACTGGGGAAAAACCGTATCAGTGTAATTATTGTGGTAAACTATTTAGAGAACGGGGGCATTTGTTAAAACATACTCGTATACATACTATTAAAGACAATTAAGTCGTGTGTTTGTGGATGGAAATATAGGGTGTCTGAAAAGTGCTACACAATAGGACATCATATATTACATATTTTATATATGGTTGGATGATGGCTTTTCTTGTTGAATTGCTCACAGAGTTACTGTCAAATGGGCTCCACATTGACCGATTTGAATTCCCTGGACTTTGGTTTCTGGGGATGTTAATTCACAGGTCTACAGCATGGATTTTCGCCTCCAGATATGTGTGGAGCACATATAGAACATATACTGTGATTAGTCCTATAGTGTGGGACTTTTCGGACAGCCTGTAAATCACTATTAATCAACGGTGTTAAGGTAAAAGGTTGTAACCCTCAAAAATTGAAATTTTCACACTATATGTAGCCTATTTGTTTATGGTCATTCTATGTGTATGTAAAAGGATTTAACCTTCAATTATTTTCTGTGTCATATAATTAACAATTCTTAGAATTTGTAACACTCAAATTCCGAAGTCTGATTAATATAATATGTAACTAGTCGGCAATATATGCAGTGCAGGGGTGAAGGAACTGGTCACCCTACCCCATTATCTCCTGACCTAGTTTCCTCATAAGTGGTGCCTTCTTGGTATCACTTGTGAGGTTCAGGCAGTTGATTAAACAGTAAACAACTCGCTCATTATGTTTTTTTTAATCCAATGCCACCAGGTTGTCTTTTCGACATTTCTGGTCTTCTCTCCTGGCCGTGGCTTAGTTGTAACCCACTTCTGAGGTTGGGGCACCTGGAAGGTGGAGTTATGTTACCCCGATGATGTGATAGGATGATTATGATAATGTGGTGCCAGGAGAGGTCTTAAATCTAACTTAACCTAAATTCCAGAACAAAGAAATAATCCCCTTTAAGGAAAAATTCCTGTGCTCTTACCGGGAATCGAACCCGGGACCTCATGAACTATAGCCAGAAGCTCTGACCACTAGACCATGAGGCTGGTCTCACTCAATATGTACAGTGTGGGTTAAAAGTCGCACTATGCCAGTTTACTTTTCATGCAAAACAATCTGTGCATTAAAAATGTGTCTGTGATACTTGTATGACATCTGGTGGATGTATTTCGAGGTGTTATCATGTAGGATTTCAGAGTTGGTTTTGATAAGGAGCTAAGTTGTTGAAGAGGGAGAGAAAAGCTTTCAGCATGGGATGTGTTGAAGATTCGAATGAGTGGATTGAGTCAATGGCAGCTAACTATATCAGATAATTCTGTAGGACCAAAAATTAATCTTTATGTAGTTGTGGTGAGACTTTTTGTCCACACTGCAACTTGGTAAAATGCTGTATCCCTCTCAGTGTTGGGTTGTAGCATTTTACCGAAATTTGATTTTTATTAATAAAGACAGTGAGATTACACTGCAAAGGCATGTGGCTTACTCATAAAAAATAAAATAAAGAATAATACGATTTTTAACTCCTCTGAAATATTCTTAAAATTGAGGGTTACGACCTTTTTACCTTAAGACTATTGACTTTATGTAGCACAGTGGCTGTACTTGTCTGAACAGCTGAGTGTTGGGATTAAATCGTATCATGTAAAGACTTGCAAAAGGCGAGCATGTGTGATTGTTACTGGATGACATCTGTGCGGAATGGAAGATTGTTATGAGACTATCATCTCACAAGATGATGTAACATGTGAAGGGATTCATACTGCAATACGACAAGAGGATAAACCGAGATGAAACTTTGACCTTGCCAAATAGTCTGCTGCATTGTATTTAATTGTGCTCCTTATAATAACATCACAGTCTAGTATATACAGTCGCGAAGCTCAATACATAGTAAATATGCAAACATTAGATAGTTGCTCACCACTAGGATCGCTAATATTGCCTCATTACAGGCAATGCAAAATAGAACCCTCACAGTCTATTGATTCTAGTACCCTCAAAACTCAAGCTTCGTGACTGTATATAGTAGACTGTGATAACATGTAATAAAACTCCGATAATTGAAGACTAGAGGAATATTGTGAGAAATCATACAGGAATATAGAACTACCATATTTGCTGGCATATAAGATGCACCTTTTTTCTTTGAAAATGGGTCTGTGAATACTGAGACAGTCCTTAAATCATTTAAGAAGTATGGCATTAATAATGCACTGGATGGTACAGAGAACAATTTTTTGTATGAATACTCAGATTCTGATTTAGAAGAAGTTTCAAGTGACACTTCATTTAGCTCTGGAGATGAATTTCTGGATTTTGATTAAGAAATTTAAAAGATATTCTCTCCTAGTCAGAATAGGTATTTGATGAAAGTCGACCTATATATTGTTTTATACTTGAAATACTGTAAATTCATTATAATAATCTAGATCATATATGTAACAGATATGTCGGGGTTACAGGCTTTGAGGTTAACAACTTTTGTCAGGTTTACTAAGCTGCCATCTAGTTGTTACATAAGGAGTCACGTCATAATACCCATTTGAATTGCATTAGCGACTGTGCTGCCATCTCGTGTTCATTTACGGCGGATGGGTGGCGATCCTGGTGGTTGTTCTCTTCAAAGTGCTGCTGATTTTAACGTAGCGAGGAGTTATCTGTTACATATATGGTCTAGGATAATATTCGGTGATAAATCCCCCCCCCCCCCTTTTCAAAAAAGGGTGCATCTTGAATGCCAGCAAATACGATAAACCTTGTCTTTGAAATGTAACAGCAAAGACTATAAAAACATCTTAAAAAGGAAAAAGATGTGTGCAGAACTATTGGGAGTAGGTGGGATTTGAAAAAAGGGAATATTTTGTATTGTATATTGTGAAATGAAGAACGTAATTTAGTCAGTTTCAAATAAAAGAAATTGAATGATTAGTTTTGGTACACCCTTGTACACCACTAACGATTCTACTTCACCATCACTGAGTTGAAAAATTTCCAGCTAATGTTCATCATAGCAGGAGCACGGCTGACTTGATGCTCCTTTCGTTTCTCTATACACGGCCTTGACAATAGTATTCTTATTCTGAAATTGGTTAATTTCTCAATTCGACCACGAGGCGCTATCTGCCAAGGATTGGTGTCCACAGAAGAAATGCTCAATATGAATTAAAAGAAATGATTAAAGAATAATAACACTTATAAATAATAAATAAGAAAATATAAGTATTATTATATTTAGTTCTGTTCATTATGTAAAAGTGTGAGTTTGAAAGCAGGGAAGATAACACATAGTTACCTGTTCAGTTTAAATAACATGATGACAGAGGCGTAATTTTGTAGTTCATTTGCTGGGTAGCACCCCTAGGCTAAACTGCGATGTAATTATTTACCATAACTTGTACTAAGTTTTATAATTTCACTCACTGCACTAAAACATTCCAGTTGATATTGCAGATTCAAGAATCATAGTTTCAATGGATTATAAGCCACATTCTTCGAAGGAACAAGCTTTTCAGTTAAAGCTGGTGCATTGTTATCTAGAAGTGTCACAGTAATGATATTAGCAAGTCGTTTTTGGCCGTCTTCATCACAAATTGGGCATTGCAAGAGAGGGCTCAATTTCCGAACACAAATTTTCTAATACATTCTTGTTTGGTATTCTCTTTCGATGATTAAGCAGCTGATCAAAGATAAATTTTGCATGAATATTGCTTTCATCGGCCTCTTTCTTTACAATTTCCAGTTCTTTATGTAACAGATCTCTTTCAATTAGTTGGAGTTTTTCGGTTGTTTTTGTTATCTCATTTTGCTTCTGTTGTAACACCTGATTAAGTCGTGTAATTTTCACACGCAATTTATTTATATTTCTTTTTAGCTCGTCAATGTTGACAGTCTCTATTTGCGTGGCTTTATGATCATTTTCAACTGGCAAGAAGGAAATGTCATTAACTGATGCTGAGCCACTCAAATAGTGAAAAACCAATATTACTAAAAGATTTGTGTTTCTTGGGTGGGGGGAGATCAATTTTAGTAACCTCCGTCATGGTCTTTTAATATCTGTTACTTTATACCTAGGTTAATGAGGGAATATTGTTGACACAGAATTTGGTTTTAATCGTCTAAATTTCCCATTATTAGAATAATCTTCTTCCTTGAAATGTAAAGTACAAACGACTGAAGATGGGAAGTTGCTGTTTGGAATAAAGTCTTGGCGTGAAATCACTTTAAGCCATTTTTCACATCTTTCCCTATCACTCGGAAATTCGTGGAATGATATTGTTCCTCCACTCTTTTTTCTGTTCGAAGTACACAACAATATGTCATTTTGAATCACATCACAATAAACTAACTTATCAGTAGAAAGAAGCACAATATTACTAAGTATAATCGCACAAGAAACCTTCACACATTCCTCAGCAATACTTGGCAGTCAGTGCCATCTGGCGGGAATTTCATATATTCTCGATTACAGCTTTAACACAGGGAACAAGATTAATTGTCAAGGCCGGTAAAGGAGAAGCAAGGCAACCATCAAGTCAGCCGTGGTAGGAGTAACAGTAGATGCAACATCTGAAAGATGAAAAGACTGTAATCTGTCCGCTCTTGGTTTGGGTCCTGATGTCTCCCTCCTCCCCACCTCTGCCTACTTTTTGGCGATTATAATGAATCCTGCTCTGAGGTTGGGACACCCATTAGATCGAATTCTGTTAGCCCAGTATGATAAGATTACAGATGAGTATGGAAGCAGGCAGGATAGGTGAGGATGGTGATAATGATGGCGAAATGAAGCAGCACCGAAAGTTACCCAGCATTTGCTCTTTACTGGGTTGAGGGAAAAGCCTGAAAAAAACCTCAACCAGGATTCGATCCCGGGCCTTCTAGTTTTGCAGTCAAACATGCCGACCACTATTCCAGAGCAGTGGATTGGGTCCTAATGTAAACATTAACACAGTGACTGGACCGCAAGACATTCTCGCAAGAAGAAGTGCAGTTTAAACCCGAAGTCTTTGATACATAGCTCTGAGGACAGTGACAGAGTTAAGTTAGATAGGGGGATAACTAAGTGACAGAAAGCCGAGAATATTTGCATACTGCCATTCATCTGCCTAAGTTGGTAGCTCTGAAAAATTTACGTCATAGTGCAAAAGTTTTTGTAGTAATACCATAGAAATTTGTCTACTTGACAGTATTTTCTATATGAGAATGGACACAGTTTGGTTTGTGGTTTTAGATTTATAGCTTCCACAGTGTTCACATCGTGTTTCTAAAAGTGCTCTTTCATTTTATGTTACCCCAGTGATTACAGTAGTACTACAAAATGGTGTACCATTTACCAAAAAAATTAAGTTTATAAAATAAATATTGAGGGGTTGGTTGCTCATTTATGTATATACAGAAACAAACATAACCTAGTGTCATTAGTAATCTGGAGCCTAGCCTTAAATCTCCTATCACTTCCTAAATACTTATCATTTTACACCTGTGTACAGATAATAGACCTTGATGTAAGTCTCTTCATCTCTCAGGACCAAATATAGTGCCTTTTAGGTTTCTGGAAGAAATGTTATATTTTTAAGCAGAAGTGGAAGTTTTCACCATCCATACTCCATAATTTTTATATTCATTTGGACTCGTTGTTTGTAGTTTGTTTATAAAATTGTTATGAGAAAATTTAGACAAATTTCAAAACCAATGTTTTGCATTTATTTATTTCCTGCAGTACATAAGTAATTGGATTAATCTTGCACAGGATAGGGACCGCTGGCGGGCTTATGTGAGGGCGGCAATGAACCTTCGGGTTCCTTAAAAGCCATTTGTAAGTAAGTAAGTACATAAGTAATTACAGGAGTGTACAAGGCTCTTCGTTTGGAAATTTTTGTATCTTGAGTTGTATATGGCACTACTTGATTTTGGCTTGGATCATGAATTTTCATTTTTTTTTTTTTTTTTTTTTTTTTTTTATTTATCATTTACAAACTTCTTTTTCTTTACTGAGGCCAGAGATGCGACTTTGTTTCGTGGCGGTACCTTAGCAACCATTCTCTTGTTGCAAATTAATTTTGTTATTGTCCTTAGTAACGAGTTTCAATAAAGTTAAAAGCTTATTTTCCTATATTTTACTGAATCACTAAAGTGGTGACCCCGAAAATGGAGAAAATAATACGCGGAATGTTTTAGCTGATTATTATAAATCCATATCTCCCACTATAGTTGAAGAATGTTTCGAAGACATGCTAGAATTGTTTCAAATACCACAAGTAATAATAGAGATAATGCCTGTAACATTCTCGCCTTTTAAATCCAATGCCCAAAACTCGTAGGCTACTGAAATGATTACATTCATAAATAGACACAACATAAGATTACCATCTCCACTCCCTAAAACAGTATTAAAGTTGCAGAAATGTATTATAGTCCCGACATTGTTATTTCTGGCGTGACTCTGCCTCTTTGCTTACGTCTTAGAAAGTGAAGGCTCTATAAAGTCTAGGTAGGTAGTATTGTTCGCCATTTTTGTTCTTACGTTGCCGAGCTACCATACGAGGAATCTATTTGCCACACCGTTAAACATTATCATGTCGTAGCTCCTATGATAATAAATCAAATGCAGTGTAATTCAGCAAATAATTGAGCGGCAAATAACGTCTTTGTGTGCTTTTTGCGAACGCCAACGCCAGCTAAAATGGCGGGCGATTATATT
This sequence comes from Periplaneta americana, assembly GCF_040183065.1. Taxonomy (NCBI): domain Eukaryota; kingdom Metazoa; phylum Arthropoda; class Insecta; order Blattodea; family Blattidae; genus Periplaneta; species Periplaneta americana. The sequence continues at coordinate 20,803,600 of NC_091118.1, read as the reverse complement.
AAGTATTTATGGAGCCTTAAGAAATGAATCAGCGAATCACAAGACGCACACGTTTAAATGTAGCCGACCTGCAACGCGATTGGCTGCCGGAAATTAGAGCGACGGGACTATAGCCCATTTACAAAATGAACAAGCATGTAACAGATGAACAGGCATTAAAATGTGAACATATCGTTCTAAACTGAAAAGAAATGTGCAGTGAAAAAATACCAATATTAAGGAAAATATTTACGAAGTTATGGAATTTATAGAAGTTCTAACATATTATATTTTACATCTTGATTACACAACTTTTAACACTGTATCACTTCGGAATATGTATGATAAGAACTTTGTGTTAAATTTTAACGTACCTTGTTAACATGTTTCGACCTATTTTGGGTCATCTTCAGAACTGGTCGTTGTTGGTCTTGGCGCCTCTTGTTTCCTGTGAGGGTGCATTCGTAGTGTAGAGTCAAAGAGTGTATGTGTTTTGAAATTGAGTTGTGTGTTGAGAATGTAATACCTGCAACAACTTCTACATAGGACAGACAGGCAGCTCATTTCAAACAGGTTACAAAGAACACATCACAGCCATAACAAAATTACAAAACACCTCCACATATGCAGAACACATCACAAATGCCAACCACACCTACAGAGACATCAACACAGACATGGAAATACTGCACATCCAACCAAAAAGCCAGAAACTCAACACACTAGAACAATATGAAATATACAGACACACGAAAACACACCCCAACGATATTCTCAACACACAACTCAATTTCAAAACACATACACTCTTTGACTCTACACTACGAACGCACCCTTACAGGAAACAAGAGGCGCCAAGACCAACAACGACCAGTTCTGAAGATGACCCAAAATAGGTCGGAACATATTAACAAGGTACGTTAAAATTTAACACAAGAAAGTTCTTATCATACGTATTCCGAATATTATATTTAATTCATTTTCCGCTACATATTGCAATGCTGTTTCTTGCCGTGTGTTGTGTTTTAGCAGCTGATTCACCCATTTCTCTGGTTTATTGCGGACGAATGGGAAGTAAATAACTGGGCTATTGTAAGGATAATGAGATAATGATGATTATGATATGTTGTTGTTTTCTAATGCCAGGCGTTTGACAATAAAGTCATTTGACCTCTTGCACTCCAATATTTTTCAAAGATATTATCATGACTAGCCACTGAAGCACAGATGTTAAATGGCAAGTTGTAGCCGATTTAAGTGAACACCATATTTTAATGTTTTGGTGGCTACTTCATTCACACACAACCCCCAGAATGTCTGGAGGACCACACCTGCTGTTGGTCGACGGGTCCATTGGACCTAGCTGGGAGATCTTGTTGATCACCAGCTTTCCCTCCTTAAGCCACTGGAGGACGATTGTAGTGCCATAGCAGGTCAGCACTAGCAACAGAAAAGTAGAAAGAGGAGGAAGGAAAGGGAAATGAACCCCTAGGCCTCGAATGCTCTAATGCCGTCTGGGTCGAAGAAAGTAAGAGTTCAGTCAGAGGACTGGATAGGAAAGGGTAAAGAGGGAATTAGGTATTGGATAGAGGAAAATTATACCAAATTCAGTCATTAACTCAAGCTGACCAGTGCTAATGGATGAGTAGCCCCACCCTTCAGTTCAGCTCGTAAAATTATGCTTACTAACAGCTGCACCACGAGAAGGCAGGGATGGGACATTGGGTATTTGTCCAGGTTGGTTCCTTAAAGCCTTCAATGGGAAGGATTAATGGCTCTTCCCCCTGTATCCGACAGATACCCTTTTGCAGCCGATTATGATATGTGAATTAGGCCTAATGATGGCGAAATGAGTCCGACGTCCAACGTCGGAAGTTATCCAGCAATTCTGCTTCAGTTGGTTGAGGGGGGAAAACCCCAACTAGGTAACTTGCCCCAACCAGGATTTGAACCTGGGATTGCTCGTTTCATGGCTAGACGCGCTAACCGTTACTCCACAGCAGCGGACGTCTGGTCACCTTATCTAATCAGAGTATTGTATCTGTATAGGAATTAAGCTATCCGTATGTGAAGCACAAGCTGGGGCAAGTATAACAATACGGCATGACGCCACATCCTTAGTCATAACATGGCCAACATTGATCAAATTTATATACAAATGCACGTTTAATATAGCAACTTCTTTGTTTTTTAGAACTTTGAACATATTAGGCGATTGTTACAATGACCATGACTAGGCCACGGCACGTCTGTTGTGACGTCACTGCTGTTGGTGTAAGGCCTGTAACTTTACGATGGCCGTGGCTCAGACAGGGCAATGATCTATGGGTGAGGAACATTTCGTTTGCCTCTTCAAAAGTAAATGGCTTTATAGAGGGATTGGGGACAACGGAAAATAGCGTCACTGCGTCAGTTTCTTTCATAGCAGAAGAAATTCCTAGCAACCTCCATCACATCGCTAGGAGGCATGTCTCATGCATTTTCAGTCACACAGACCAAGGAATATTCAGACTTTCTCGCGCTTTAAGTCATTGTTGCCAATTTAGCGTGGCTAGATCTAACCATTTTAACAATTTTCAGTTACAAAATTAATTAAACTTTTGTATTGAAAATTATTTAAATATAATTAGCGACTGTTTAAAGTCCATTAGCGACAGGAATACAATTTTCTCCATTGAAACATTGTAATGTACTACATTCTGCCCTGATCACTATATGGTAGAAGCAGCTGTTGAAAACAGTAAACGTTCTTAAGAAACTAAATGTTAATTTAAATTAAGTCTCAGTACTAGCACCATCCAGTGCAGGGCTTGTGTCTATCCACCCTTTAAAGTAATGAATTCGTCACTGGATGGTGCTGCTATTTGAGCAGCTCAAAGACTGATAGTGTAACGGCAGCTCGGCAAAAAAAAAAAAACAATTTCAGGTATGAAAATTAAATCAGTTTAATTTGTTTAGGAGACTCCCAAATTAAGGAAGCTAAATTAGAACAAAAGATGTCACTCTGATCAGCTATCCTGTTTCTAGAATTCCGTCCTCATACGGTCATGCGCAGATACGTAAATTTTAGACGACGCATGACGTCACTGTAGAAACAAAACATTGGCAAAGCGAATTAAATGCAATCTATAAGTAGTTCTCTAGTTGTGATTCTGATTACGTGTGCCCTAAATGTGATAAATCTGCAGTCATAGTGGAATATTTACAAATAACAAATCAGTTATAATGAACTGAATTATATTTATAGTAGTTACTGTCTGTAAATTTATACTTTCACACGTTTTCTAATCATAGTGTAATATAGGTTATGTTTTTAAGTTAGCACACGCGGTATTAAGTTAATTAGGCTAGTTTATTGTAAATATTTTTGTTTAAAAACATATTACATTATTCACCATGCCCGCTTGCGCAGTGTTCTCGTGTAAAAATTATAATCGTAAGAGTAAAGGTTCAGATTTGATTTACCACTCCTTTCCGAAGGATGACAGTGTTTGTAAGCAATGGATTCATGCTTGCAGAAGGAAGGACAAAATCAACATTAAAAATGCGACCGTGTGTAGTGTTCATTTTCTACCAGAAGATTATGAGAGGGACCTGAAAGCCGAGCTCTTGAACATTAAACCTAAAAAGATACTTAAAATTTCTGTAGTTCCTTCGTTGCATCTGGACATAGATTCAAGACCAAACCAGATGAATATAGAGACGTCATCTTCACGCCAGCCAGAGTCACCACAACTTACGGTAAGTGACAGACAAACAAGGCAGATTAGTCGAGATTCAAGAAAGCGAGGGCTTGAGAGATTAAAGACACTAGGCCTATCACCCAAAAAGAAGAAGTTTGATATTGGTACAATTACAGATAGCACTAGTGACTCAGTAAGACAATTGAAAGCACGGTTTGACAAATTAGAGAAATATAATAAATGCAGACTTAAATAGATTAAAACTTAAAAATAAGTCACTGACATTGGCTTTCAGGGGGAAAAGTAAACATACACAGCAACTTAAGAACAGAATTAATGCAAAGGTAAAAGAGAGTGTTTTTTTTGTTTTGAGAAAAATTTTTACAGAAAATCAGATCAAGAACTTGGTGACAAAAAGAAGCCAAAATGGGCAAGAGAAGATATAAACAGAGCCTTGACACTCCATTCAATTTCGAGGGAATGCTACATAGCCTATATTTAAGAGTGGTACATTTTGCCTCACAAATAAAAGTTAAACAAGAAACGAATTGTCATTTAAAAGAATTGTGTGTGATAACTTTTCACAAATTCTTGGTCCTAGGAGGCCATAATGCTTCTACAGGGTAATCTATGGCGAATCCTCGGCCTCATCTCGCTATCACCAATCTCATGGACGCTAAATAACCTAGTAATTGATACAGCGTCGTTAAATAACCAAATAAAAAATGCTTCTACAGTGACGTCACGAGTTCGTCTGCTAGCGGAAATTGCCCAGTGGCTCTACCTATAGTAACTATCCATATACCGTGGCTAGAATTGGCAACGTTGGAGCGTGTCCGATTCCGAGGTGGAGTTTCAAATTAAGTGTAGGAGTATGATCGGAAGTCGTAATGAGACAATTTAAATTAACATTTAGTTTTTTAAAGAGCGGTTGCCGTTTTTAACATCTGCTTCTGTTTTTAGTGTACTACAGATAAATATAACGGTGAGAATTACTGTAATCGGTTTTTTATTTTACATACCGGTACATAACCTAAAATTTTTTACATATAATTTTAAAGTATAATTATTTCGACTTTAGATGCCTAGACGATGCTGTGTTCCCGGATGCAGGTCTAATTATGATAGTACATTGAAATCATCAGGCAAGTATGTTTCAGCGTTTTCATTCCCTAAAGATGAAAATAGAAGACAAGCATGGATTCATGCAATATCTCGAAAAGATTGGACTCCTTCCCCTTCATCAACTGTGTGCATCAAGCACTTCGACGAAAAAGAGGTGAATCTTCATGACATCTACAGACAACCTGATGGCACACTTACGAAATTACTTCTCAACTGTCCTAGACTTTCGAAAGATGCAGTGCCTAGCAAATTCGAAAACTTAACCCTGAACACAAGGAAACCCAATCAAAGGAACAAGCTTAACCGAGATTGTAGAAGAAAGGCTACAGGAAAACTAAATAAGAAAAAAGAACAGGTATTTAAAATAGATGAACCTAATAAATAATTTTAATAGTTTTTGTTTTGGAAAAGTTTGCAGATTTAAGTCTTGTCAAAATGGCTCTTTAAACGAAATGATGATAATGATTGTGTGTCGCTGTACAAATTAAACTGTGATGTCAATGAAACAGTTGATAGTGGTATAAGTGTAGTAGCGTATGTAGTATTGTGATTTATAAAACTTAACTTTGAAAATATATTTAAAAAACAATGAAAGTGTTGTAAATGATCTGAAGAATGTGCTTCTTATTCAGTAGGCATTGTTGAGTTTAAAATCTAGCAGTAGGCCTATGTTGGTAGAAGACCAGTCTGTATGATACGTGTAGGGTTGCCACCCATCCGGCTTTCGGTGGGACTGTCCCGAAATTTGAAACCCTGACTCGAACTCCGGGTAAGCACACTTCTGTATCGCCTATGCTGATTTTGAGAGTAGCAAAGAACAATATTCTAACTAAGTTATACATGGAAACACAAATTAATATGATTGAGCCTAGTACTTAAGACATTTTCTTAGTGTTCGCGTAGGCTTCCGCGGCTGGTGTACATGATCTGTGGAGAAACTTTGGGGCTTATATCGCATTGACGTGGTGTTGGTGGCTGACGTTTCGACTGCTGTGTTGTGATCATCCTTAGAGCAGTTGGATAAGGAAATAGTATGTGAAGTGTTCGCGTAGGCTTCCGCGGCTGTGTACATGGTGTGTGGATAAGCTTCAGGACTTCTACCGCGTTGTCTTTGTGTTGGTGGCTGACGTTTCGACCACTGTGTTGTGGTCATCTTCAGAGTGGTAGAAGCCTTGAACAATGTAAGAGTAATGGAACGGAGAAAAATTCTCTCCGGCGCCGGGATTTGAACCTGGGTTTTCAGCTCTACGTGCTGATGCTTTATCACTAAGCCACACCGGATACCACCCTGGCGCCGGACAGAATCGTCTCAGATTAAGCTCCAACTCTTGGGTTCCCTCTAGTGGCCGCCCTCTGCACTATGTCATAGATGTCTATGAACGTAGGACCGAAGTCCACACATGTGCTGAGGTGCACTCGTTATGAGTGACTAGTTGGCCGGATCCGACGGAATAAGCGCCGTCTTAAATCACGAAGTGATTTACGCATATCATATATATTATTTTAATGTACCGAAGTACATATGATATTTCCATGCAGATATTCTGCGTCATCATACAATGTAAGAGTAATGGAATGGAGAAAAATTCTCTCCGGCACCGGGATTTGAACCCGGGTTTTCAGCTCTACGTGCTGATGCTTTAGAGCTGAAAACCCGGGTTCAAATCCTGGCGCCGGAGAGAATTTTTCTCCATTCCATTACTCTTACATCATATGATGACGCAGAATATCTGCATGGAAATATCATATGTACTTCGGTACATTAAAATAATATATAGAAGCCTTGAAGCTTATCCACACACCAAATAGTATGTGAACTTGTATAGCCTATATATAGGAGTCTTACAAGCTCACATACTATTTCCATTTCCAACTGATCTGAGGATGATCACAACACAATGGTCGAAACGTCAGCCACCAACACCAAGACAACGCGGTAGAAGCCCCGAAGTTTCTCCACAGACTACATTTTCTTAGTGTTCACGTTTTTTATTAGTTTTTTTTATAGGCTTCATTAATTCATTGTTTTCTGTCCAAGGACAGGTGTTTCGCTGCAAACCCAGCATTCTTCAATCTTCCTTCTTTTCGATCTTCTTTTTCGTCTCCACATACAATCCATATATCTTAATGCTGTCTATCATCTGTTATTTTCTTTTGCTCCGAGCTTTTTTCCCGTTCACCATTCCTTCCAGTGCATCCTTCAGTAGGCAGTTTCTTCCTAGGTAGTGACCCAGGCAATTCCTTCTTCTCTCTCTGATCACTTTCAGCATTATTCTTTCTTCTTCACCCACTCTTTCTAGCACAGTTTCATTTCCTACTTTGTCCATTTCAGACGCTCCATTCTTCATATCCACATTTGATATGCTTCCAATCGTTTCTCTTCACTTTTTTTTTCTGTCACTTACAGTGCCACACTCCACACAAGGCACTTCACTAGTCTCTTCCTAAGTTGTTTTTCCTGAGGTCCGCAGAAGATGCTGCTTTTTCTATTAAAAGCTTCCTTTGCCATTGCTATCTTCTTCTTGACTCCCTGGCAGCAGCTCATGTTACTACACCCTAAGTAGATATTTGAAGATGTCCACTTGTTCCACTGCCTCATTTCGAATTCACACGTTTATCTTCTTTATTTTCCTTCCAGTAACCATGGCCTTCCTCTTGTTTGCATTTATCTTCATGCCATACTGCTCACAGCTGTCATTTAGCTCCAGTAGCATATGCCTTACTATGATTTTCTCTTTTGCTAACAACTCCTCAGGCCTACAATCAGCAAATGTTATGCACTTTATTCTTCTTCCTGCTACTATCACTCATCCCATGATCTGAAAACAGTTCTTCACTAAATCCTCAAAGTAGATGGTGAACAAGAGGGTAGGTGATAAAGGGCTTTTTTAGGCTGAAATGATTAATATTGGCACTTTATTTTAAATTTACTGTCATGTTTAGATGGGAAATATTGAATTTTATATTGACTATTTTCACTTGTCATGTGATATAAAGTAGACTGAATTAACATAAATCCGTTTGTCCCTCGGTTCTTGTGGATGAGGGGATTGTCCAGTCCAACATTTCTCAAAAGGTGGCAACCTTATGTAAGTGGCCAGCAGTTTAATATAATAATTCACAAAATCTTTCTTGTTTGCCCACATACGGTAATTTTGAACATTTGCACCAAGTGTGTAAGTGACACAGAACGATCGAAAACAAAAAGAAGACAATTACAACCAATTAAGTTGTTTTATCCATGAGTTGTATCTAAACTGGTCTTTATTTCATCGTTCTTAGCAACCTAAACAATGACTTTATTCACAGCCCTGAATAAAAAGTTTTTAATTCACTTCCGTGAATTAAAAACTTTTTCTATGACAACCAACACATTAGCAACCATAAAATCCATACATTCATTCGTATATAAACTGGTCTTTATTTCACTGTCCTTAGGAACCTAAACAATGACTTTATTCACAGCAGTAATATTGAATTAAATCTTTATCTCCATGACAACCAACACATTAGCATATAACTTTTTCACAAACAATGCTCATGAAAATTATCACCTTCGGCTTTGCCTCGGGTGTTGAACTTTCTATTCACACATAAAATCTAATTTGACTGTTAAACCTTTACTATAAATTACTATTAAGTTATTACCCAGTTAATTTTCAAAATGTATCAGTCAATTCAGTCCGTAACTTAAGCTTACCGGTATGTGATGTAAATTTCAAATTATTAGGCCCTATTGTCTAGAGAGCCCATTATTATTATTATTATTATTATTATTATTATTATTATTATTATTATATTCCACGATAATTTGATAGGCCTAGTGGTTGGCTTCAGGTAAAAGCCTAGGCCTACTGGTTTTTAAAATAATTTTTTTTAATAAATTAATTCATATTTTAATGCTAACCAAAAAAGAAAGATGAACCAGTTTTGTTTAATGTTTTCACTTTATCTTGTAATGTGTTATAAAAATATACATTAGTTCTATAGCTTGATAAAAATAGCCTATAGTCTACTCCAAATGCATTTATTACCGTAAAATACAGGTTTTGCGTTTATATTTCCTAATTGTGAAAATAAAATGTATAGGTCCTTAATCACCATCATTGAAATCATTCATAAGGATTGTAGTGGTATTTTTTTCCAGAAAAGCTATACCAAAGGAGATATACTTTTCATTTGATTACTGACTTGATATGTATGCCTATATAGTGAAAAACATGGTTTTAGTTTGCAGCAACACTAAAATCGTTTGATACTTACCTGTATATTCTAATGGACTGTTGTAGCCCCCTTTCCACTTCTTACTAATTACCGACAATCTATCGCTGTGAAGTAATGAAACGAGCAGCCCCGGGTTCAAATCCTGGTTGGGTTTTTTTCCAGGGTTTTCCCTCAACCAATTTTTCGGCGTTGGACCTCGGACACATTTCGCCATCATTAATTTCGCCATTGAGGGGTTCACAACCAGAGTGGACCAAGTCCTTCTGGAATAATTTTGAAAAATTGAATCTTAAAGTTCCTGGCTCACGCTTAGCAACCTTCACCTTCCATAGGAAATGCTGCCCTCTGTGGAGTAACAAATGAGTTATGGTCTTTGTTTGTTATGGCAATGAATAAATTTAAGTTTTCTTCATCCGAGATTGTATTAATCCACAAACTGACCACTGGTGGACTTGGTCCACTCCGGTTGTGAGCCCCTCAGATCATCATCATCATCATCATCATCATCATCATCATCATCTCTACAATAGCCTGGGTTAAGCTCACGGTGCAGCATGCTGTACTTGTACAAGAGCACGGCCATTCGGCTACCCAATCATTCACAAGAATAGGAGTGGTAAGCACAATAAACCTCAGGCTGCAGTGTAAGCCTTCGGGTCTCCTCCGTACAAGAGAAAAAAATACCGACATAAAGTGCGAAAGGTCCAGGACAAATTACTACGGAGATGGTCAATTTTCGTAGTATTCCGTCCTAGACGTCTCGAGTGTTGTAGGCGTTGTAGCCTATTTGTAACAAAAAGGGAGATGCTACAACAGTGCATTAGAATATTAAACAATTTTTATGATTGTGCCTTCTTTTGTGTATCTTTTTGTGGAGAATTACCATTTTGGTAACTGCCAAATGAATTTTTAAAAACATATTTCGTAAATGTGTTATGAGTGTCATGTGTTATGTTTTCTACAACCGGACAATCATATTATGCTGGTGTAGCAGCAAACGAGCTAGAAAGAATTTATTTTGAACATGGTTTGTTAATAACAAATACACTGTAGAGATTATATGACACTTTACGATATAGATCACATAGGAGACGAGGTATGGTACGACCATAGACATGAAAGTATAACTGGATGTAGCACTGTCGTAAGCTTTACATTGAGGAAAGTGAGGCCGCGCTTATCGATTAGTTTCGCCTGGTACTGAGGGCTTTGTAGTTTGGGGTGCTCATACGGCTATGCGCAGACACGTAAATTTTAGACAGTTGACGCATGACGTCACCGAGGAAGCTAAACAATTGGCAGTATGAATTAAAAGCAAGCTATAAGTTGTTTTCTAGCAGTGATTCTGGTTACGTGTGCCCTAAATGTGACAAATCTGCACTCATAGTGGAATATTTCCAAATAAAAATGTGTTATAATGAACTGAATTATATTTATAGTAGTTACTGTTGTTAATTCGGGCTTTCACGTGTTTTATAATCGTAGTATATAGGTTATGTATTTAAGTTAGCCCACGTGGTATTAAGTTAATTAGTTTATTGTAAATATTTTGTGCCTAAAAACATATTGCATTATTTACCATGCCCGGTTGCGCAGTGTTTTCGTGTAAAAATTATAATCGTAAGACTAAAGGTTCAGATTTGATTTACCACACCTTTCCCAAGGATGACAATGTTTGTAAGCAATGGATTCATGCTTGCAGAAGGAAAGACAAAATCAACATTAAAAATGCCACCGTGTGTAGTGTTCATTTTCTACCAGAAGATTATGAGAGGGACCTGAAAGCCGAGCTCTTGAACATTAAACCTAAAAAGATGCTTAAAATTTCTGCAGTTCCTTCATTGCATCTGGACATCGATTCAAGACCAAACAAGATGAATATAGAGGCTTCATCTTTACACCAGCCAGAGTCGCCACAAATTACGGTAAGTGACAGACAGACAAGGCAGATTAATCGACATTCAAGAAAGCGAGGGCTTGAGAGATTGAAGACACTATCACCCAAGAAGAAGAAGAAGTTTGATGTTGGTACAATTACAGATAGCACTAGTGACTCAGAAAGACATTTGAAAGCACGGTTAGACAAATTAGAGAAAGATAATAAACAAATGCAGACTGAAATGAATAAGTTAAAACTTAAAAATAAGTCACTGACCTTGGCTCTGAGCAGGAAAAGTAAACATATACAGCAACTTGAGAACAGAATTAATGCAAAGGTAAAAGAGAGAGTTTCCATTGTTTTGAGAAAAATTTTTACAGAAAACCAGATCAAGAACTTGTTGGTGACAAAAAAGAAGCCAAAATGGACAAGAGAAGATATAAGCAGAGCCTTGACACTCCACTCAATATCGAGGAAATGCTACATATATTTAAGGCAAAGTGTAGGAATCCCCTTACCATCACTGTCAACTCTAAGGCGCTGGGTTTCCAATTCCTTTAAGTGCAGGCCTGGCATATTAAGTGATATTTTATTTATGATGCAAACTCAATGCAAGAATTTAACAAAAAATGAACTTTTATGTATCCTGAGTTTTGATGAAATGAATGTGAATGCAAGAGTGTGCTATGACCAAGATGAGGATAAAGTTTATGGGCCCCACAGCCAGCACAAGTCGTAATGGTTCGAGCGCTATGCAGTAATTGGAAGCAGCCAATATTTTTTGATTTCGACGTTACAATGACAGGATCACTGCTAAAAGAAATCATTTTAGAAGTGCGAAAGGTGGGTGTTGTTATTGTGGGAGTTGTAAGTGACATGGGTGGGAAAAACAAGAGAGTCTGGGAGGATTTGGAAGTAGATCACAAGAAAAGTTGTTTTGATAACCCCAGTGATGACACCAAGCGCATCTGGATTTTCCAAGATGTGCCACACATGATAAAATTATTGAGAAACCACTTCATTGACGATGGTTTTACTTTACCCAGTGGGAAGATAATTAACAAAACCATTATCGAGAATATTTTATCTATGGATGGAGGTGAAATAAAAATCTGCCCAAAACTGAAATATAACCATCTAATGGTATCAGGTAGAGACCGACAGCGTGTCCGTCCTGAATGTGAATTATTTTCAAATCACGTTGCAAAAGCCATTAGTTACCTCTTGCCAAATGAACATGAAGCATCAGAATATTTCAAACTTGTTAATGATGTTTTTGATATTTTCAATTCTAGGATTCCGGACAGTGAACAAATTCCCATTGCAAGTGGTTTTGGCATACATTTTAAAGACCAAGAGAATATCCTAAGGACATTTCATACCATGTGTGAAAAAATGAGAGTTGGCAAGAACACTTCACTGCTTCCTTTTCAGAAAGGTTTTATAATGTCCATTAGATCTTTATTAGGTTGTTTTTCTGACCTCAGAAAATTGTATGGGCTAAGCTACATCTTAACTGCTAGACTGAACCAAGACTGCCTTGAAAATCTTTTCTCTCAAATAAGAGCATTGGGACGCACTTACGACCATCCCCTTCCAGTAGAATTTAAAAACCGTTTGAGGCTGCTTATAATGAGTCGCAACATTTCAGACATTTCGTTCAATTCCTCAGCTGTTGAACTAGAAGCAGATACAATTGATTATCTTACTTCTAACCTTTTTGCAGTACTTCTACCAGACATGACAGAGGCATTGGCAATGATAGAAAATGATTCTGAAATTTCAGAAATTACTGTTGAAAACCTTCCTGAAGCAAGAGTCATACAAAATGTTTCTGAATTTTCCAGCGAAGGTCTACGATATTTGGCTGGCTATATTGCTTTTCGCTGTCATGAAGTAGATAGATCATTAGGGGATCCTACAGGCCAATTAATTAGTGTTACACCAGATGCATTGCTGGTACATCAGGGCTGGATTGAAAAACTGTCTCGAGGAGGTCTGCTCAAACCATCAGATGAATGGCTATGCACAGTGAAACAGTTTGAAGTAGTGTTTGTAGGAGTGCATGGTGATAAATTAAACTGCTGCAACGTCATTAAGGGCATGTGTAACATTCTCGCACAGAAGTTTCCACATGTACATCCATTAATAATTAAAATATATACAAGAACAAGGACATTTATCCGCATTCATTCACTGAATACGGCAGCGAAGACTGCAAGAGCAGCGGAACTACAAAGAAAGAAGGCACGTAAATGGCAAGCTTCTGCTAGGCGCTGACAAGAGAGAAGAATTCATTCCAATCTTCAGGGAGGAGGAAAAAGGTATGTGATATAAATACCTACTTAATGATTATTGTGTTTGAAAATATGCAGCCTATTTTCAAACATAATAAAGTGTTCACAACTTCACATATTCATAGTCAATGAATGGCATGAGGTGGCTAGCTTTATTCTCCAACCGACTTCACCTCGTGGAGTCATGGTAATTTTAAATGAGGCTGAAAGGGCTCTAGAGTCAATCTAGGTCCAAAGATGTCAAGCATAATATGTTTGTAACATTTAATATAGTTTATAGCTTTAAGTGAGTTATGTTAATAATCAGCTTAATGTGTATTATAACGAGTATTTGAAAATATAGGACTAATGATATAATAATATATATGGAAAAATTATGTGCCTATATTAATTAAAATACATAGGCCTACTATCAGAAATAATTAGGCCTACCCATGGCTTTATTATTTCTGCATGTTCTAATAATATTTATTAATGTGTTATGTTTTCTGTCATTGTTATTATGTTAGGAAATTATTAGCATTCACTATGTAATTGTTCTATTTAATAACGAGCATTTCTTATGTAGGGTAACTATATTTTCTAATACAAAAATATTATTTCGTACAAACTCTTCTCCAGTTTAGAAGATGAAATTACTTGTAACACATAGGGATAAGACACGCTTAATATAGTTTCCTTTTGTGAGTGGTACATTTTTCCTCACAAATAAAAGTTAAACAAAAAACAAATTGTCGTTTAAAAGAATTTTGTGCGATAACTTGTTACAAATACTTCAGTGCTAGGAGGCCATAATGCATCCCGTGGCTAACGAGCTTCCGAAGTGACGTCACGAGTTCGTCTGCTAGCGGAAATTGCCGAGTGGCTCTACCTTATAGTAAATCCATATAATCCATATACCTTGGTTTGGAGGGTAGCGAATGCGAGTGATTGCATGTTATGTTGCATAGCGCAAATATTTTATAAATATAATGGTTGTAACTTGTGCGACTGTAGGCTGCACAAATCGCCGAGATAAGAAGAAAGAAGATATTCATTTTCACAGGTAAGTTAACTATATACTATTTATTGTCTTCAATAAATAAATTCCTGTTATAGGTTATGTTTTTCGAGCATGTTTAAATTAAAATGTGCAGTTTACAAATTCATTGTCTTAACATTAATGTTTATTGCGATATCAGGGATGGTAACGAATATATTTTGACTTGGGAAAAGTGCAGCCTTAGGGTTCATATTCGTTAAAAATTATTTAATATCATTGTTTAATGTTATCTTTGTGTCTCATTCATTTTAGATTTCCATTCAGCAGACCACACATTCTGCATCAATGGGTAGCTGCAGTTAAAAGAGAAAAGTGGACTCCTACAAAAAACAGTTTTTTGTGTAGTGAACATTTCACAAAAGAAAGTTACGAAGCCCAGTTGTCATTAAGTATCTTAGAAAATTGCTATTGAATCATAGGCTGTTTGTCAAGGTTTTCCATTGTTCTTACTATTTTTTTTTTTTTTAGCCTTCAGTTGTATAATCTAATGCAACAGTCTTGATATTTTGAGTATTGGCTCTCCATGAATGTTAGAGAGTCCCATACTGTTACATAACATTACTGATATCAAGTTTTTTTTATATTACAGAAATTAAGAACTACCCAGGATTCAGTAGGGCTACATTCTAACTCAAACCATGAAAATGATGCCAGCTCATCAGACACTCTAACATTGTCAAGTGTTAGACCACCTACAACTGAACCAGAAAGCCCCAAGAAACAGGTACTGAAAAGAAAAGTGAAGACACTGCAGCAAAAATTGCGACGCAAGAATGTTAGGATTACAACAATGAAGGAACTACTTAAAGAACTAAAGAGTAAGACTGACACTACACCTGAAGTAAATGGTTTGTTACAGAATTATTTTAGTGAATTTCCATTAGAACTATTACAAAATGAACTCAAAAATAAAGATGTAAAAAAGAATGGTGCCAGGTACACTGAAGCTATTAAGAAATTTTCTCTTACGCTTTATTTTTATTCACCTAAGGCTTATAGATATGTTAGAACTATGTTTAAATTGCCTCACCCAAATAGACTGAATAGTTGCTTATCTAAATTTAAATGTGAGCCAGGTTTCATAAGTGAGGCGTTTGAATATCTGAAAGCTGATATTTCAGAAAAACCATGGCTTAAAGACTGCACACTTATAATTGATTCTATGTCACTGAGAAAACAAATTCAATGGGACACTACACACTCACGGTACTCTGGTTATGTTGAATTAGCTGGACTTGTAGACGAGAAAGATGTACTAGCTACAGAAGCATAGGTGTTTATGATAGTTTCGATTAAACATAATTTTAAATGTCCTGTTGTATATTTTTTTACTGACAAAGTAAATTCTAATGTTCAGGCACAGCTTTTGAATATATGCTTAACTAAATTGCATGAAATAGGTATTAAAATATGGTCAATTACTTGTGATGGTTTATATGCCAATATCACCACCCTTACTGCTTTAGGATGCAATTTTTCTGCCCATGACATGAAATGTTACTTTGTACATCCAGACATGGATAAGGTTTGGACTATATTTGACCCTTGTCATGTGGCAAAATTAGGTAGGGGTTGTTTAGCAGAGAAGTCCTGTTTGACGTCAGAAAAAGGTTCAATACAATGGAAATACATTATGAATTTACACGAGATACAAGAGCAGGAAGGATTAAAATTTGCTAATAAACTCTCAGGAACCCATGTAAACTGGAGAAATCAGAAGATGAATGTTAGATTATCTGTGCAAACATTAAGTTCTAGCATTGCTGATGCTATTGATTATTTAAGGATGAGTGGTCATGAGTCTTTTCAGGGTTCTGAAGCAACAGTTGAATTTATAAGATACATGGACAGATTGTTCGACATTTTAAATTCCAGGAACCCTTTCTCTCCTGGTTATAAAAAGCCACTATCATTGAATAATGAAAACTATTGGAAAGAATTATTTCATGAAATAAAACTGTATCTAAAATCATTGATGATTGATGGTATTCCACTATTGTCTCATCCAAGAAAAATGTTTGCATTAGGATATATTGTCTGTATCACTTCTATTGAAAATATTGCCAGTGATATTTTGAAAAGATAAGATGACCCTTTAAAATATTTATTCACATATAAATTTTCTCGGGACCACCTTGAATTACTTTTTTCATGCATCCAGGCAAGAGGTGGGAGGAATAATAATCCTAACACGCTCCAATTCAAGTGGGCTCTGAGAAAATTATTGTTTAGAAATGCTGTTACTGCTAGTGGTAACTGCCTAAATATGGAGCACCCAAACACAGAGTCAGTGCTGGAGTTCAATAGTAATAACAGAATCTTAACTCAAACTTCTACAACATGTGATCTTAGAAGTGAATGTAGTGACGATACAGAGATTATCCAACTTGTTAACAGTTTAGATTCACACACTTTAAGTAGCTTCCAAGAAAATATATTATGTTACATTGCTGGTAGTATACTTAAAAAACTTCTTGAGAAAATTAACTGTGAACACTGTCAGGTAATGTGTGTTAATCAACAAACATTTCAAAGCATTGTAGATCACAATTACACCATGTTGCCTTCCATTTTGCAATTTCACAAATTTGTAACCTGTGTATCGAGGGGTGGACTTATAGATCCGTCAGATGATGTGTTTGTGATTGTACAACACATTGAGAAAGCTTTTCAGATTTACATTATTCAACAGAATATGATCAGTATGCGAAATATTGATAAGCACATTACCTGCTTTGTCATACAAAAACTGCTGAGTTTAAGTAAGCCTCCATTTACTTCCTCCCATCCTCCTACAGAAGAATTGGGATACGAAGATACCCATGAAATGAAAATTATAAAGGCAGTCATTCAAATGTATTTAAACATTCGTTTAAAAACATTTGCTAAAAAGTTCACATTGAAGGTTGCCAAAGGAAATGCCACTTCCATAAGGAGCAAATTAACAAAACAAATATTGTTCCAACATGTGTAACTTTCTGGAATAATACCATTTGAACTACAGTATATCTATACATATTTTGTGTTAGATATGAACAAATAAAATTCATTGTGATATTTTTTCTCCTTATGTTGTCTGTGAATTGATTTAATGCAGGCCTATTGTAAAACCCAAATTCCTTTCAAGAATGAGTCCTTATCTACGTGGATTATAATACCAAATTGTTTGTGAGATCTGTTAAAATAATCATTTCTTGATCTTTAAAGGTTTTGAAGTGTGTCTAAACTGAATGTTTGAAATATTTCAAAGCAGTTTCAAAATAATTAACTGATGAATATGTACCATAGACATGTGTCTATGATATATACGAAGCTGAATATTGCCCCTCGGACCAGACATGACTAGTCGCACGGTTGGCCTCAGTTATTATGTTACAGTGCTCCATCCAGTTCATCTTTATATGTCTATGGGTACGACTTATAAATTGCGAGTGCCCCTAGCGATCAGGCCTTGTGTAATGAAAACGAGTGATGGCTGATGTGTGGCTAATTTCGTTCTTCGGAACCCTTTTTAGTTTGCGTTACTATCATGCTTTTCTTGAAATTTCAATTTATTCGTGGACACAGAATATTAGAAGTTATCAAACAGACAAATACTGAACCATGTCTGGTAAGGTTTGTGCTGTTGTTGGCTGTAGTAACTTCGAACTTGTGAAGCTATCGAAATCTTTTTTCCGCTTTCCTCGAGACAGAGCAGTGTAAGTAAATACTTATATTATAGCATATTAGTATACATATCACAATCACATTAAGGTTTAAGATTTACTTGTGCACCAAGTATTCTTATCTCCTTAGATGAATATATAAATACGTATGTTAATGTAAGTAAACGAAGGTCTACAAGTGAAACTTATAGGTTAGGTTTTTCATATTGTTTCTGTTCGTTTTAGGTGTGATGAATGGGTTATAAAATGTAGGAGAAGTGATTTAGATGATATTTATAAGAAAGAAGGACCTGTCTACTTAAATGAAACATACAGAATTTGTTCAGATCACTTCACAGCCACCGATTTCAGGAATCCTCAACTGTACAGTCAAGGGCAGGTTATGAAGTCACATTGTGCTCGTTTATTTAATTTTCAACTTCATTTGAATAGAGTATAATATACAAATATAATAAATAGTAGACTATACATATTTTAAGATGTTACACAGTTATTATGAAACTTATTGTATTTCAAAACACATTATCCAATTCTTTTAATTAATATTTTGTGTTAATATATCAATTTTATAGTCTAGTGTACGGTATTTGCTTATGCAAAAGGAAATGTATGACTACTATAAATATTTACTTTGTTTCAATAAACTGTTTTTAGGTTAAAACCCAATTCTGTACCAACACAAAATCTTCCCAGCAGCAGTGTGCGAAGCATTTTAAAATCAACAAAAAGAGGATGTCCACGCAAGAGGAAGAGAGAGAAAGAAGTGGAACACAATGGAACATCTCCATTCTCTGGTTCTGTTCAGGAGCAGCCAACAGATTGTCTTCCTGCTGCTAGGTGTCCTAAAAGTGTTAGCAACGAGATTAAAATTAAGTTACTTAACCAAAGGTTGCGAAATGCTCAAAAAACTATCTGCAGAAAAAATGCTCTTATCACTAAATTAAAGGGTGAGATGTGTAGATTAGAAAATAGTGAAATGGAAACAAGGTCAGACTTAATTAAATATAATTAGGAAATTCTAGCACATACTCACAGGATTTTCTTTTGGATAAATTTCAGAACACGGATACCTTCCTTCTTCTCTTACTCCAAAATTCCAATCTTGTGCACACATAATAAATTATTGGCACTGAAAACTGCTTTTTCGTAAGCATTATGATGCACATCGACAAACAGACAAATCTGCTCTTTTTAGTATTTTAAGATAATTGTCATTGAGGTATCCGTATACTGACATTTTCCTTCAGGTCTGTTTGTAGGTGGGTTGAGAATTTATGCATTTCACTTGTTTTGAATGAAAATGTATTGTCTTTGATGAAAGTAAAGGGTGAAAAATTAAGTGTTTCGGAATGTGTGGTCTCCATCGTATTTGATGAAATGTTACTGCAAGACAGTGGCATGCATTCAGGGCAGGCCACCCAGGTTATTTTAATATTATCAATAAATTATATTTAAAGGTAGTATTAGCTTCAGAAGCTAATAATATCCATTTTTTTACATATATTACCAATTTTTCCAAAACTAGTCTAACTCCATGCTGTCTTGCCGGCACCACGACGGACTCTGCTGTACAGCCGGCCAGTTTTCTGTACACCACGTGCCGGCCCTGCAATGAGCGCTCTATCTTGTCTCATTGGCTGGTACATGCGGCTCTTTGTATGCAGCCATTTGGTTTGTTATGTCGGCCTGGTAAGGATTAGTCAGGAGGGCTTTTGGTGGTGATTTTTAATTCCAAGAGTATTGGTACACAAAAATAGAAGTGAATAATGTTTCACGGTTGATGCGGAATGTAACTTGAAGCATAAGTATTGTATAATGACTTATAATAAGAGCATAATAGAGGAAATCCTGAAAAAGTCGTTTGATTGCCGATCTTCCAGTGAAAAAAAAAGCGAAATCGTAACTGTGCGAAGGCCTGCACTACTAGCTCCTGTACCCGAAATTTAAACTTAAGAAAAGGGATGAGATATTTTCGATATTTTAAAATAAATCAGTATGAAAAAATTATTCATGGTAAATACCCTCATGAACTAGCTACAATCTGAAATTAAAACAGTTCCACAAAACATTCTCTGAACTCTAAAAGTTGATATCACTTGTTTGGTCTATACCCAACACATCAGCATTGGTTGAAAGATCATTTCTGTTCTTAAACTAATGAAATCACTTGAATAGTTGGTTCAAGGGTAAAAAAGATTAAACAACCTAGCTTAGATGTCAGTAGAGAAGAAGCTACAAAAAACTTAAAAATTACTGGTTCTAGCTCAGTCAGCTAAGGCGGTTGCCTGCTGTTCTGGAGATGCATTTAGGCACGGGTTCGATTCCAGCTTGGGCTGATTACCTGGTTGGGTTTTTCCGAGGTTTTCCCCAAATGCAAGGCAAATGTCAGGTAATCTATGGGCAATCCTCGGCTTCATCTCGCTATCACCAATTCCATCGACACTAAATAACATCTTAGTTGATACAGCATCGTTAAATAACCAAGTAAAAATAAAACTTAAAAATTCTCCAACATTTTACAGTGACGTTATCAATGAGTTTACAAAGCAAAAGCAAAGAATGGATCAAGTAAAAAGTAAACAAGATAAGATTTTTCTATAATTTTATGTTTTTCTATTAGTTTCGTGCTCGTCTAAATTTGCTGGAGTGATTTAATGACTATAACACATAATGTGCTTCTAAAGCTGGATTATAAAATATAGCCAGGTAGTAGTGACATTAAGTTATCTCTAGAAGGAGAGCCTACCCTAAGGCAGCAGGCACTACACGCCACTGCTGCAAGACAATATCACTTGCAATGCAAAATCGTGGAGTTTGATGGTTTTGCAAATATGGTGGTCATAAAGAGAATGATGTCCTTGAGCATGCCTGTCAGGCTATGATTATTTTAATTAGGGTGTTTAAGGTTAACTTTAAGAAGGTTATTTATTGGATATCATTTTACTAGAAATGGTATGCCAGATGAGTGCATTAAGGATATAGTCTTAGAAGTTGTAAAAAAGGTGACAGAAACAGGATTTATTTCTAAGTTTATTATGTGTAATCAGGGAAGTAATAATCTGAAAATAAGGTCATTGCTGAATATCTCGGAGAAAATCCATTTAAAAAAATTATGGTTTATTTAACAATGCTCGCAACTGCCGAGGTTATATCAGCGTCGCCGGTATGCTGGAATTTTGTCCTGCAGGAGTTCTTTTACATGTTAGTAAACCTACTGACATGAGCCTGTCGCATTAAGCACACTTAAATTTCATCGACCTGGGCGGGGATCGAACATAGAAGGCCAGTACTATACCGACTGCACCACCCAGGGCGACAAAATCCATTTATTGAAATTTATAACAAAAAAGTATATTTCTTCCATGATGCTCCACACTTGAAATCTGTTGGGAATAATTTGAAAAGACATGATTTAATGTGTGAATGTTTAGGTGAGGGGTTTGGACTTTTTCCATTGCTGGTTGTCACAATCAAAAATTAAGACACAACGTTTCGAAGGGTGGTTCTCCCTTCGTCTTCAGGTGGAAGGAAGGAGAGAAAGGAACAAACCTACTGTTGGGATCGTTACGTACAGCTATTCTGTATGACTGATGTGTGAAGATGGAAGGGTTTCTTGGAATCACATTGTAAAATTTTATGAAAAAGACAGTGGCATGAAACCTCCTAGGTTAACTAGGAAATGTATTGATATGCCTCCATGTAGCCCCATGAGAGTATGTAGAAATGTGTTTATTGACAAGCATTCATTGTGTTAATAAAATGTTATTTGAATGAAAAAAATAATAATACAAATATCATCATTAGTTTTCTATTTTCTATCAATTAACATAGAACATTAGTTCAAAATTTGCAGAGATGTGTTTATTGACGAGCATTTATTGAGTTAATTAAAATTTATTTGAATGAAGAAAATAAAAAAATACATTACGTAATACAAATCACTTTTAAGTTTCTTTTTCCTATCAATTAACGTGCAACAGTTCCAAATTTTCCTCCTATTTTGCAAGGCCTGGCCACTAATGGCGCCACTATCAACATGTTTCACAACTTAGCACAGCAGAATATGGAAGTGACTGGTATTGTCCTATAGTGTATTTGTTAAGCTGCTTTGTGTCTTTGCCTTCTAGAAACCTAAAGGTGTTCGGCGTAAACGAGATATCCGTCCTGACCATATATATGCGCTCAGGGATATTGGACTACAGAGAGCAAGTGGTGCCAGACAGCCATATTTGAAACGGGGACGACATTCCACTTCCAAACAATCTATTATGCCTGATTCTTGCTGTGCTAATGGCTGTACAAATCGTCGTGTGAAAGGTGGAAATATTCAGTTCTTCACGTAAGTAAAGCTTATTATTAGGGCTAGGATTTTGATGACCTATAAATCATGAAAAAATGTCCTAAAAACAATGCATTTATGACCTAAAAATATTTAAAAAATGCGCTAAAAATTGTTCGTACATAATTGGCTAAGTAGGTAAAAAGGTTTTGTACTACTTAATATTTAGACTTACTTACTTACAAATGGCATTTAAAGAACCCGAAGGTTCATTGCCGCCCTCACATAAGCCCGCCATCAGTCCCTATCCTATGCAAGATTAATCCAGTCTCTATCATCATATCCCACCTCCCTCAAATCCATTTTAATATTATCCTCCCATCTACGTCTCGGCCTCCCCAAAGGTCTTTTTCCCTCCGGTCTCCCAACTAACACTCTATATGCATATTTAGACTAGTAATTAAATTAAATTCTGGTACCAACATTTAAGTTTATTTAATTTTACATAATTTTTTCTAAGTGGTACACTTTTTACCTGATGTAGTTTCCATGTAGCCCACCACAAGGCCACTCTTATCCGGAATTAGGAGGTATAAAGGGTCTATATTGAAGGGGTGGTTGGATTGTACCACTTTAAAATGGCAATATTTGTGTAGAAAAACGATTAAAATATTATACAAAATAATGGGTATTAGCCACCGGTGTAGCTTGGTTAGTTAAGGCGCTTGCCTGCCAATCTGGCGTTGCACTCAGTCGCAGGTTCGATTCCCGCTTGGGCTGATTATCTGGTTGGGTTTTTTCCGAGGTTTTTCTCAACTGTAACACAAATGTCAGGTAATCTATGGCGAATCCTCGGCCTCATCTCGCCAAATATCATATCACTATCACCAATTCCATCAACGCTAAATAACCTTGTAGTTGATACAGCGTCGTTAAATAACCAAGTAAAAAAAATGGGTATTAATGGACAAAATATGTAGACAAAAATCAAAAGAAATAAACATTATTTTATATTAATAATGGGGATTTATGACCAAAATTAAATGAAAATGCCTAAAAAATATCTGAATAAAACAGAAGATGCTCTTATAGTTGTAAGAGGTAAAAATGCCATAACAAATATGTCTTAAAACACTCAGTTTATCACATAACATATAAACACTAAAGCAGCTATGTTTCTGGCTTACTAGAAAAAAGATGCAATTTCATCAAAATCCTAGCCCTGCTTATTATGTTTATTTTTGTTTAGGCTTAATTGTGCTTCTTCAGTTAATGTTAAAATTGTTTGTTTATTATATTTCTTGTGTTTGTTATATTGCAGTTTTCCTTTTAAAGATCAAGAAAGATTGAAGAAATGGATAGCAGCCGTAAGAAGAAGAAACTTTTTACCTACAAGGCATTCAAGGATTTGTAGTGAACATTTTAGAAAAGAAGACTATTTAGTAAGACCAAATATAAATGTGCCACGACTGAACTCTAGTGCTGTTCCCTCGATTTTCCATGCACATCCAAAGAAAGCGACACGAAAAACTCGAAATCGCAGAAAGAAACTGTGTGACACCACCTCTGAAAATGTTTTCACTACTCCACAAAAGAAGGTAAAATGAGAAAGTCAAACAATATATCGATGGCTAAGAAATGATACTTCGTATCTACAAAAATGGCATTTAGTTTAACTACAGTATTATTTAGATTAACTACACTGTTATTATGTCCACATAATTGGACAGTTAACTAATATTTTGTGCTTGAGTAGAAGATTTTGCAATGCAGAAACTTGCATAAAAAATTTGTCTATTTTGAGAGAATTTAATTTTTAAAACAGTTTTCTGATTTACCCTCAAATTTACAGATACGAGGTATTACTTCTGGCTAAACTAGCGCTGAGATAGTTCCCTTCGTACTCCTCTTATATATCTTTATATACAAATCTGCGACAGATGAGGTTTGATTAGTTTAGGCTTTTGTTATGCCTTGCATATATGATCAACTCCATCTCCACAGAAGACCCCTTATGTTGTTGTTGTTTTCTAATTCCAGCATTTGACAGTAAAGTCATTTGATCTCTTGCACTCCAATATTTTTAAAAAATATTGTCATGGTCAGCCACTGAAGCACAGATTTTGAGATGTTCTGAATCCATTTCTTGATTTGAGTTGCACAATGGGCAGTTAGGGGGACTGATATATTCCAATTCTATGCAGGTGCTTGGCCAAACAGTCATGGCCTGTTGCCAACCTAAATGCAGCTACAGATGGTTTGCCTTATAAATTCAACGATTTTCACTTCCAAAATCACCGAAATTACCTCAACGCTAGTTTCACCTCACTTCTTAGCGATTATTATGGTATTTCTCCAGAAAAGCTACAACAAATAGGGTACAATTTTCTTTTGCTTCATTGGCTTCTGTAGGATGTATTTAGTGATAAACACATGGTTTTACCTTGCAGCCACAAATACGGGTAGGCCTCGTCTGATCTGTATATTCTAATACACTGTTAAAGCCACCTCTTCCCCCACTTATTACAAATGTAACACTCTAGAGAGATCCAGGATACAATAGGGAAAATGGTTATTTTTCTAGTTATTCATGCTGGACCTCTCGCATGTTATGTTGGTAATTACTTATTAATAACAGGCAAAGTGGGAGCTACAGCAGTGCATTAGAACATAATCTACAGGTAAGCATCGGATAAACTAGCGCACAGTTAGTTCTGATGATTTCGGAAATGAAAATTCGTTATTACACTATCTTATTACAGACAATACAGACTGACAATATCACAAAAACAAAAAATCACCAGCCTTTGCCCAGCACTTGAAAATCCTGCACAAATTTGTATATACAAAGCATAACAAAAACCTAAACTAATCAAAAAGGAAAAAGAAAGAAAGAAGATTTTTTTTTTTTTGCATAGATCTAGTGACTAATATGTGCCTATTTTCAAGTACACAGCCTGTCCAGGTTTGGTTTTTATATTCGAGATAGTCGTTTTGAGCTCATTTTCTATTTGAAGTTTGTTTCTCTATTTAGATTTAAAGCAGCTACAGCTGAAAAACCAATTTTACAAAGGTAAGAAGTGGCAAAGGATACGTTTCCAAAGCAACTTTGCTTTAATAAGAGAATAATTACAAGACAGTTCACTCCAGAAATTTGGTAAAGACTTCATAACAAAATTTGATTTTTCTGAGCTACTTGAAGAAAGATCTATCACGTGTTCTTTTTTGCAGTGATAGGCCGGCAGGTGTACTGTCAAATTAATTTATTATCCAATTGCAGTCACACAATTTAATATCATCTTCTCCGAAAAAGTATTTGCGTAAATTAGTGCTTAAGTTTTCTAAATGATTTTCCACTGTCTTCAGCAATACTTTTTTATCATTCTCTTCTGGCAGGTAACTCTGGATAAATTCACATATCATGGGGAAACGTCTCAAAGCAGTTGTGTTTTAATTTATTCCATAACTGTATTTTCTTACACTTAAATATGTTTGTATTATTTCCCTGAAGTTGAAGCTGAAGTAAATTAAGTTTTTCAAATGTGTCTACTAAGTAGAATAGCTTCATTTTAAATAACTATTTGTAGATTTCTTCTGCATGCTAATACCCCCTCCTCGCTCAGAAATATCGCTATTTTTTTTCTCAGTTAGTAGGCGTGCTTAAATGCCTTACTGCGTGACAACCATCTGGATGAAGAATAAAACAATGATTTATGTTCGGGTCCCATGTCTTCACAAAGAGCAATGGAACACCCCAAAATCTGTGCTTCAGTGGCTGGTCATGATAATATCTCTGAAAAATATTGGAGTGCAAGAGGTCAAATGACTTTATTGTCAAACGCCTGGCATTAGAAAACAACAACAAAGAGCAACGAAAATTCTTGATTTTGGAAGTCTGATTTTTATAATAATTAACTACATCAATAATTACAGTCAGAACAATATTCAGTCCAGGACTTAAGTGAGTTCGATGCTAAAGCTTCGTGATGAATCATGCATTATAATAGGATTATCACTGATACTGGGCATTTTTGATGAAGTATTAGCTTCTTCGTTCTCACACTTACTTTTACCTCCAATCAAAAATCTATCCATGTTTACTACACATGTACACTAGCATTGGAATTCTAAGTGACAAACTCACAACACAGTCACAGTGGAACAACAACTAACAAGTCACCTGCAGACGTGCTGTTTTTATAGTCTCATATTTCAGTGCAGAAAGTTCGAGACTCATCAGTATCTGCCGCCAACATTCGGGTAACATGAAATGACATAATATGGCGCGACTGCACTACATCGGTAGCGATAGCCAGTGTTGCGAATCGAGTTTAAATTCCCGCGTATTGGGTTATTCTCATCTATTTTCTATCTCATATTATGGGGGAGGGGGAGTGCAGAATTATCCAGGACAAAAAAAGGGTGCACGAAATAACGAAAATTTGAGAACTGCTGCTGGCATAGCATGGAACTTTCGTAAGGTCACCAAAGTTATGTTAGCATGACTGAGGAGAGGCTATAAACACTTTAAGGCCAAATTGTATAAAACTCCCTGACTAAAGATCAATTTTGATCGAAGATCGAAAAGTAAACCGAGTTCAGACACTTCTTCTATTGTATAAAACTTTTCTGCGATCAAATTAACTTGGTTCAAATGCAATCTAAGTTCACGTGAAATGGATTTGGCAACATCGCATAAACAGGTGAAATACGTGATGCGCGGACCATGTTATACAGGTTTGTTCAGTGTTGCCAATCTAGCGATTTTAACTCTTTTTCAACAACAATTTCTTTTAACTTTTATATTGCTTAAATAGGGATTTAGTGACATTTTTAGCACCCCATACTGACCAAATTTAATCTTTCTTTGTTGATAATGAGAAATCTAGCGACTTTACAACTACTTTTTGGCGACTTTCCGTATTACACTCTGTTGGAAACACTGGGTTTTTTTTTTTTTTTTTTTTTTGTGCAATGTAAATAATGGCGGACAATAAGAAGAAGGTTGACTGTTCTCCAAGTTGTTATCATGTTATGGTGTTTGATACTGCTAAACATAATAAACAATTTTCGGTTAGTAATACAGTTAATTGAACATTTATGAATGTACCTATCATATCCATTAATAATTAATGGTTGTTATAAACATAATATAATTATAGGTTATGTTATTTGATACTGCTGAACACGATAGAGCCTTATAAAATATAAGATTGTTTGTGTATTAAGGCAAGAAATTGAAAGAAATATATATAAATGTACGTAACATATCTATTAATATTAATAATAATGGATATTTTATTTGCACAATCTGTCACTCGTATATTTCAAACAGAAAAGAAATAACTGAACTTGGATCATCTAACTTAATCGGAGAAATTTCTTCAGTCAAATTTGACTTTAGTTTGAGACAAATTAATCTCAGATTAGACTTTATACAACACAAAATTCCAAGTTCAGGTGAAACAAGGATCAATTTAACCTCTGATCTAAGATTAAATGGTTTATACAATCTGGTCTAAGTGGAGTACGAGGAACTAACTTTGTGATAGTTTAGGCTAAATATTAGACGATTTTTTATGTTGAAAGTATTGTGAAGTAAAATATCGTGTTTATTGCTATATACATCTCACAAAAGTCAATAAAATAAATGAAAATTATGCTTTCTTTGGTGTAGCTTTTCTGAAGAATTACCAAGTATATTTATTTATTTATTTATTCACTAGTTTATGAATCCCAGAATGCATTGCAAGTTGCACGCCAGGTGCACAAAACTCTCTTCAGGCCAATATGTAGCTTAAAACTGTTGAATGTTTTTACATCTGTCGCAACCCAAAAATGTTGCGTCATATTGAATACTATGAATATCTTAAATTGTAATATTTTTATATTTTCAGTTGGATTTTGGCCAAATTGAAAGTAGTATAAAAAGAGAGATTAGTGGTGTCTCAGAGTCTTCACAAGAGCATAGACTTGAAGAGAATGAAAACAACTACGAAGAAGATCCCTTGTCATCAAAGGTGAGACTTTTTGCATCTATTATCATGGGAAGACTTTAACAATGAATTACTCTATATGAAATGAAGAACGTTATGTTTAATTTCAGTGTGCCAGTTTAATGATCTTCTGCTAGAAATAAAAATGATGGTTACTATGGCAATATATATATATATATATATATATATATATATATACACATACATACATACAATTTATCCGTGACCATAACGAAAAACATGCCTTTACTAAATACTTTTGCGTTTGTAAAGTAGGCTTTTATTCAACATTACTTTATTCCACTAGTGAGATAAAGACTTTACCTCACAGTTTGAACTTTATCTCACAGTTCATTAGTATTTTCCTAGTACCCGGGTACACACGTATACTTTTCCATTCAACTATTACTCAAGAAGTTAATATATTAGTTACTAGATGTCACTGCCTCTACTTCTTTATTATCATTTCTTAAATATACATACACTCAATCTCCTTCTCTTTTCTCTATCTACTACGTCGTAATTTGTGCATTGCATCCATATCTAATATGTACTTTTTTAAAATTCTACAATAATTTACCTTTCGGGATGTGAGGAGACTTGAACCTGCAAAGTTGGGTTTATAGGATTTTATAACATGCCTTAGTCAACTGAGTTAAACTGACACGATGATTAATTACGTTTTAATATTCCTCTTAAGTTTACAGAAGTAAAATGTGAAATTATTTTAATCACATTAGTCCTGTAAACACTTCTAAACAATCCCAATGCATGTTAAAAATAAAAAACATATATTAAAATTATATAATTAATTATAATTTGTTATTTATCCAACGCCTTTGATACCATTCTTTATTAATCATGGCCTCCTACATCATGACTTACCTAGTACACGTATCGATTGTAAAATCCATGCCATGATATCTGATTATATGAGGACTTATTTTGAACATATTTTCTTTTATAAAACAGAATTTTTTCGTTATGGTTATGGATAAAATTATGTATGGTACTTGTGAGCGTGATCTTTATTGCACTCGTGTAATTTAAGCACTCGGCTGACGCCTCGTGCTTAAATATTTTCACTCGCGCAATGAAGATGCACTTACCTCTCAAGTACCATAAATAACTATTATTTATGTAATTCCATTATTTATTATCTAATCATGTTTTTCTTAAAATGAAAATACTGGTTGCACATTAGTTTTTGAGCTCCACAAATCTGTTGCAGTAATATATATATATATCACTATAAATTTACAAGCAAAATAAAAGCAATGCATCAGATTGATGTGATTGGTAGATAGGGTTTCTTTTGTTATGAAAGAAGTTTGACGCAGCTAAAATAATATGTAACTTTGAATTATAGGTCTGCCTTACCCAGTCCATGAACCAGATTCAAACTAAAATGTTTAAAGTCTTCTCAGGCTACGGTAATTAGAACAAGAAATAATATTTCTATGGACCATTTCTTGGGCCATGATAGCGTTTTTTATTATTATTTTTAATAAATGGCATGTAAATTAAATAATAATTTTTCAGCACAAAAATGAAGAAATGAGAAATATTTGCTCTGTGCTTGCATTAACGATTTATAGGAAACTTGTATTATGCTTCCACGTGGCAAATACATAAGCTGTGCACCAGTAATTTGTTTTTAATTTAATAATGTATCAAGTCCACACCTGTAGAGTAACGGTTAGTGCATCTGACCGTGAAACCAGGTGGCCTGGGTTCGAATCCTGGTTGGGGAAACTTATCTTGTTGAGGTTTTTTCCGGAGTTTTCTCTCAACCCAATATGAGCAAATGCCACCGGCGTGGCTCAGTCGGTTAAGGTGCTTGCCTGCCAATCTGAAGTTGCTCTCGGGAGCAGGTTCGATCCCCGCTTGGGCTGATTACCTGGTTGGGTTTTTTCCGTGGTTTTCTCCAACTGTAAGGTGAATGCGAGGTAATCTATGGCGAATCCTCGGCCTCATCTCGCCAAACATCATTTCACTATCACCAATCTCATCGACATTAAATAACCCTGGACTCATTCACTGCCATTATCATCTTCATCTCATTCAGACGCCAAATAACATGAGATGTTGATACTGCATCGTAAAATAAGCCACTAAAAAATAATGTATAGTGAGAGTCACGTAACAACAGTTCCTAAACAGCAAATATTGCCGTCTTGTCAGTATTGCCAACTGTTACCAGATATCACATGATCCTATGTACTGAATAACTTATCTACTTACCGTACGTGACCTTTATGTTGGAAGGTTATTCTAAATAATTCAATAATTTGTAACATATTTTCGTAAGCAAACTATACAAGAAAGGAATCAACATGTTGGGTACCGGTATTTCAAATTTGTTTGACTAAACAATTGATTTACGAGATCTAACCTAAAAATGTATTTTTTTTGGCCACATGAAATTATTAGTACTAACTCCGAAAACTGAATATCACTATAAAATATATGCTTAAGAATACTTACTCCTAATAATTTTGCTATTCTAGTTATAATTGCTGTTTCCGTGAGCATAATTCCTTCTTCATTATCTTCTTTTGGTTAAATCTCAAAGAACAGAACGTCAGTAGGGGAAGTTATCTCCACTTTCGCAGCACGCTTTACGTTTTCTTGGTGGAGTCACTGCCATGCTTTTTCCTTTTTTTGACATTATTGTAATAAAAATCTAAACATGAAATAAATTGATTAAAATGGGAAATGATATTTGTATCGATTAGCTACCTATCTGCATTACCACACCCAAGTATGTTATATTTCTTTACACTTACCTGTCTATAGTCTTCAATTATAACCATAACGCAACACATAAAAATAACTATTATGTATTAATATTAATACTGATATTAATTAATTAATTAATTAATTTATTTATTTATTATTATATGTTCAAATTCAACTAGCTTCCAGTAACCAGCTCAGAAATCCAGTACAGTTTTAAGTTCGTGGAACTCCAGTACCGACACATTTATCTCAGCTGCCAACATAATAGTTACAAAATCACTATCATATGTAGTATTTGTCAGTATCGAAATTCGAAACAAAGTTGGCAAAAGAAAATTCAACCTGCAAACTAGAAAATCACCACAATCCACTAGCATATGTAGTAATGGGGGAAAAATGGTTAGGTTTCATCCTTAGGGTATGAAGTAAGCTGACCCAGACTATATCAAGAGCAACAGTACATCAGATTCAGTTGTATGTTGATTGGTGCACAATAATGAGTCACAACATGAGTAAGCAATGGCCAATGAGTGCTCATTTTCACAGTATTCGTCCACGCCTGTGGATTAACGGTTAGCACGTCTAGCCGCGAAACCAGGTGGCCCGGGTTCGATTCCCGGTCAGGACAAGTTACCTGGTTGAGGGTTTTCCCTCAACCCAATATGAGCAAATGCTGGGTAACTTACAGTGTTGGACCCTGGACTCATTTCACCAGCATTATCACCTTCATCTCATTCAGACACTAAATAACCAAAGCTGTTGATAAAGCGTCATAAAATAACCTACTAAAATAAAAAAAATGAATTCACAGTATTCAAATTATTGTTATTTTGTTGATGTGTTTGTTTCCCACTTAAGGTCATTGTTACCTGAACTGCACTATTGTAACACGAATAAGATGAATAAACATTATTAATCTCTTCATTCTACCCTTCCCTATCTTTCTTTTGATTCTTTGAAGCTTTGGACGGGCTTGGATAGTAATTTTAAAAATAATTTCAGACTCAATTCAGGTTCAGAGGTGAATAGGTCAAGCTGGACCTGATTTCAAAATTTTGGGCTGTGCAGACTGTTAGTGTGAATGCATCACTCATGTGCAATTCTCTAAAAGTGGTTGCTTGAAACTTGCATTTTATTCTATATCAATTGAAGGGTTCAGAGCCATAGCGGGCCAAGCGCCATTTATTAAAAACGGAGAAAGCAAGGGTTAAAGTTAAGTGAATAAAATAGTTTAATGAATATTGACATATCATTTAGTTTTGATGTATATACTTTATAATACTCGCTATATGTTTCTATTGAATTATGGTAATAACTTCATTTTAACCCTTGTTTTCTACGGTTTTAGTAAATGGCGCTTGGCCCACTATGTCCTTCAATTAATGCTATATAACAAGAACTGAAGCTTTTTTCTTACGTTATGGCAATACAACTTCTTTATCAATTAAAATTAATATGCTCACATTTCTTGTCATTGTCATCTTATTTTTTCAGTGGTTGCTGTGAAAAAAATACTCCACCTTCAACTATTTATTCTGTAACAGACTTCATTGTTAAAGTCAATAAAATATACAAGAGTTCGGCTAAGTGTTTTAGCAACATCTGTATATTTGAATGCATTTGATAAAGCTTGTAATTCGGCATCGAATATTGTAAATTAGAGCGTAAAAGTTACATTAAAATTCTCAACAAAAATAGACAAATTGCAGATGGCATTATTATGAGTGTAAAATCTGACCTAATTGAAAACATTTCAGGACGACGAGAATAAAATAAAGTACGAGACTGAATCATCACAAATTCTTGATCTGGATCTAAATTCTGGGGAAACTATGGAAACGGATTCTATCACAGTGAAGTGTGAGGCACTAGAGGTGAGTTTAGATCACATTTATTTCCAGTTATTTTTATTAACTTACTAGTACTTGGAACATTCTGCTTCCTGTCTGTCGAATTAGCTTGTGGTAGTGTGTCTGCCTCCAGACCAGCCGGCCTGGG
Organism: Periplaneta americana; assembly: GCF_040183065.1. Classification (NCBI taxonomy): domain Eukaryota; kingdom Metazoa; phylum Arthropoda; class Insecta; order Blattodea; family Blattidae; genus Periplaneta; species Periplaneta americana. Next base: position 20,770,691 of record NC_091118.1, on the reverse strand, counting down.
TTCGATTCCTGGTGAGGTCAGAAATTTTCTTGTAAAATTTCTACCTTGGGACTAGGAGAGATGGCAGTGCACAACTTCTAATTACTAAATTATGCATCAATATGCCTGGGTTAAATCCCAAATCTCTCTGCAGTGCATATGAAGGGAAGGCATATGTTACTGTTGAAAGTGATTAGTCCGTCGGATGGGGACATTAAGACTGGCGGCCCCCTTGGTGCTATTCGACAGGATTAGCCTACATCATCATCATCATCATCTTCCTAACAAGTATTAGGCCAAGTGGCCTGTTACGGTCTCAAACTAGAATTTTCAGTCCATCTCTTCTTTGGACGGCCTAGAGATCTTTTGCCATATGGATGGTAATGAAACAGTGCTTTTGGAATTCTGCATCGATTCATTCGTTTGAGATGACCCTTCCACTGAAGTTAATATTTGCTGATGAACTGTATAATGGGTTCTATTTGAAGTTCTTGCATTATGTCCTCATTTTTTTTATGATCCCAGCGAATATATCCCGCTGTTGCTCTCATAAACCTCATCTCACTTGCTGTTACTCTACTGACATCTTTATTCTTCACAGTCCACACTTCACTACCATAGCTTAATACTGGCTGTGCTAAGGTTTTATACAAGCCTATTCTTGTGTGTCCTTGTACTAGTGAAGGTTTCATGATTTTATTAATGATCCCCATTGTTTTATTATATTTACATATTTTTTCAGCAATATCTACTTCATCATAAGGTGATAGTGTATAGCCAAGATAAGTGAAGGTATTTACTCTTTCTATTATTTTATTATTCAAACAGATTTTTCTTGGTACAGGGAATTTCCCACAAAATGACATGATTTTCGATTTTCCAATATTAATTTCCATGTTATATTTTTCACTGACCATATTTAAATTTTGTAGTGAATATTGTAAATCATCTTTAGCCTACATGCCAGCACTAAGTTTCCCCTTCTCCCTTCCTCACCTTCATCATCATCCTCACCCATTCCCTACACTACACTACACTACACTTACACGAACACTTAATATACACTCACTCTAGTACATGACATAACTCTTCACAGATACACATCATGCATAATGTGGCCCGCCGAAGTGGTGTGCAATTGAAGACATTATTACAAAAACAGCCCTAGTCACTTTTAATGAAATTGAGTTACGGACACATTTGCTACTATTTCAAATGTTTATAGATTGCAAAAAGTGATATCATTTGTTTAATAAAGAACCATACGTAAGCACTATAATTTTTCAATGTCAAAATCACAAATGCCATAATTTTTTAACGAAAAAAAAAAGAGTCTGTTAAAGAATAGATTGATTACAATAGATCGGACTCCTTTAACAATATATAATTTTTTTATAATAAAATACAAATAAATTGAATAATTAAAGGAAGAAAATTTCATCTAAATAAGAGGACTTGGGGAAGGATGCAAGAATACTTGTAGCATTACCGCGCTGAATGGCGATACCAATGTGCAAAAATGACACATGTCAGGTCCAATAATCAAAAGGATAAACACCAGTTGTACGGAAACAGCTGACATATGTTGTTCTATTTATTTTTATTGTTCTCTTGAAAAATAGCAATTTTGACGAGGGCTGTTTTTGTAATAATGTCTTCAATTTGAAAATGGGTCACAGTCCTGCCATCTATCTGCTGTATGTGGAACCCGAACCACGTAAAGTGAAGTGGGGTAGGCATTGGACACACACACACATTCTGCTTCTTTCTACTATCTTCACTTGTGCCATCACTGCTATGTAAACATTATCGAGATATATATGTTGCATAGAATGGATGTTATGTTATGTTTTATTTAACGACACTCGCAACTGCAGAGGTTATATCGGCGTCGCCGGATGTGCCCCAGAATTTTGGCCCGCAAGAGTTCTTTTACATGCCAGTAAATCTACTGACATGAGCCTGTCGCATTTAAGCACACTTAAATGCCATTGACCTGGCCCGGGATCGAACCCGCAACCTTGGCCATAGAAGGCCAGCGCTATACCAACTCGCCAACCAGGTCGACCATGGAATGGATTTCAGGCTAGAAGCAACATCAGTGTGCAAAGGAGAGAATGTAATTGTTGCCATGTTATAAAAAGGTTCAAGATATTTGCTGTTCATGAAGTTAAAATTGCAGATAGTACAAACAAAATGTCGTGTATAGTAGTGGCAAAAAAAACCGGACCGACCCTTGTAGCTGAATTCAGAGCCTTGTTCACTCCAGAGCACGATAGACTGGTAACTAAGACTTTCGTGGTTCGAATCCTGCCTGGGAAGGAAACTTTTTTTGTTCCTTATTCAAATTTATTTCCAATACTTTTCGATTGCTGGTAAAATTCATGTTCTTGGAATAATAAGTTAATTAAGTAGTAAAATATCGCTGCAATTGAAAAGTATTGGGAATAAATTTGAATAAGAAACAAAAAAAAAGTTTCCTTCCCAGGCAGGATTCGAACCACGAAAGTTTTAGTTACCAGTCTATCGTGTTCTGAGTGAACAAGGCTCTGAAATCAGCTACAAGGGTCGGTCCAGTTTTTTTTTTTTTTTGCCACTATACATAAACAAGCTACACTGAACAAAGTTATTATGTTCTCAACTGTTCATTGGCTGCGTGTTTAATTTAATATATGCAGTATAAAAATAAACAAGACTTGGCAACACAGTCTCGTGAGGTATAGATATGTGACCCATGTTTTTGTTAAGTTAATGGATACAACAACAAAGAGACGACAATGGACATGTTTCCAATGTATTAGAAGTTCCCACAATAAATAATACGTAAAACATTAATATATATAAAACTGTTGCAGGAAGTTGGCGTTATAATCAAAGAAGAAAACGAATCCTTAGATTCTTATCCAAGTGATGATGTACAGATGCCTTTTCCTGTTGTGAAATGTGAAAATGTAGAGGTAGGTAGAAATATTTGTTTCCAACTCTACAGTATAATTATTTCTCTTAACACGAGACTATTCTACACACTCAAGTCTCTCTTTTTGGTATAGAGTTTTGGGTTATGTACCCATCTTTTGAGGCAACTGGGTAGCTCAGTTGTTGACTGATCTGTGGCTAGTGCATTGGCCTTCCATCCAGACGGCCTGGGTTTGGTCCCCAGTCTGGTCTGGGTGGAATTTGCGGTAAACAAAACAGATGTTGCAGGGGGTTTTTCTCAGGGTTCTCCCGTTTCCCTCTTCCGACTCTCAACTTCCTCCCCATTTCATTAATCATCTGCAATAGTAAAAATGAGCTGGGGTAAAGTTTTGGAGGTAGTACAGGTTTCCAATGCTGATCTAGGTTCTAAGGCATACCTGCACAAACAGCGCTCAACGAGCACGCGCACTCCTTCGGAGCGGGAGAGCTGTGTTTACTGCTCGCCGAAATGGAGAGGAAGATACGTCAGAATGACACAGACTTGCTATGGGTAGAGGAGAGGGAAACGACCACTCAGTTATCTAGTGGAGTGCAGTGTGTAGGCCTATTCTCAGTAACTGTTTCACGTTGCTTACCTACTGCTACAGTACAGTATGGAGGAATCTAAAAGACGGAACATAACATTTAAAGATTTACAGCTCGAACTTACTGATCTTCAATGTGACCTAAAGGCTAAAGATCGTTTGAATAATACTGCTAGCCTGGTTGAGTTGTACAAGACTAAACATTAGCAATAATATCCACGACTACACAGGCTGGCTTTGAAAATGATTGCTACGTTTGGCTCAACATTTATATTTGTGAGCAACTGTTCTCTATAATCAACTTTAATAAAGGCAGACATCGAGCATCTGTAACTGATGTTTCATTACGATCAGTAGGCTACTGTTTCTTTAAGCTGCCAACAGCATAAAACCTCGTTTTGATGTACTGATAAATAAAAATATAACAAAATGATATTGTACATTTAAGTAGCTATAGAATTTCTATTATTTCTGTAAAATAATTTTTTTTATTAATTAATAATAGTCCAAGATAGTTTTGCAAACACTGAACGGGAATTCATTTCATAAACACTCGTAATAGTGCTTTCTTTTGTGTATATTTTGTACGAGATCACCCCTTCTTCTAGTCCACCCTTATACAGAGCGCAGCTAATATTGCATTCCGCTCATGAGCTGTGAGCCGACTCGGAGAGCACAAACTTTGTGCAGGCCTGTTCTAAGGGCTTCGGGTTCCAGCTTGTCAGATGAGACCTTACCTATAGGGCCCAGGAAGAATGGTCCGTCTGTCAGTGTCAGATTTACGAATGCCACCTAGGCTGTTTGTCTGACCTACACAATAATCATATGTAGAATGTACAGTGGACTTAAACAGCCTAAATGTAAGGATCAAACCCAGATTCAGTCTACGTGAAATCAGTTGGTGCAGCAGCTGGCTACAGACTGAAAGTTTCCAGGTTCAATCCTGGGTGGTGGCAGGATTTTTCTTGTTGCTAAACTTCCAGATCGATACTGGTGTCCACTCAACCTCTTATCAAATTGAGTACTGGGTCTTTCCTGAGGGTAAAAAGGCAGCCAGTATGTGGTGCCGACCACACCACCTCATTTCAGTGCTGAGGATGTGAAAGCATAGGAGCCTGCTTAGATAAATATTATAATATTTTAAATAATAACATAATTTTACGTGCCTTCATCTTTATTACATGAGCCACAACTAGAAATCAACAATTAGCATTTCTATAGCAACCAGTATACAGGACCTGTAATGTAAAACAAGGTTAGCCATGACATTCATAACCAAACACTATCAGATACCTTACTATAATAATACCGGACAGCTGTATACTAGCAGCATTGACGTGAGTGCGAAATATCGTGGACATGACATCTAGCGGAGCGGCGTGGAATTACATCCACAAATACAAATATTAACATAGCGCGATTCGGACTATTGTTTAAAACGTGACTTACTAATGTGGAATAATATATGAAACACTTAAGAAAAGTTGAATAGTATTTAATGTAAAATTATTATCTTATATCAAAGCTGCGTATTATGAGAATATTGCATACTTCATATTACTTTCCGTAATTAATTGTTACATATTTTTTCTTTGGTTTAGTAAGACAAAATCAATTCTGACATTAAGAATGAATTTACAATAATGCTCTTTATACGCATTGCTGACAACTGCAAAGATAAAATTGATAGTAATCTGATACTTGTAATAATTAGTAAAGCCATGTGGACAACAATAAAACTTAATTTGATAAAACCTTAAAATTTCCAATACATTTTAACTTCTATTCATTTATTAGGTCTAAATAAAAAAGCTAATTTGTATTTTTCTATTAACACAAAGACGAAGGAATTAGGCCTACTAAAGAATGTTGTTGACTCACGTTTTATGATCCCTCGAAAATCGAAACTACGATTTGGAGCAATTTGTAATGCTGTAATTTTGTAGCAATTATAAACAGCACATATACACCCTAACATTTTAACACAGCACTAATTAATAAAACTATTATCTATCCCTTCAGCAATATACATTGCAGTTGATTACAGCTTGTTTCGCATGTATCGCCACACCGGCCGCCTAGGTAGCAGCACCAGCATCGTTCGCACGCAGAACTGTTAGCTGTCTGGTATTATTATAGTAAGGTATTAGACACTACCTCCATGGTCTGTATATGCCTTCATGACGTCTGAAGGGTTACCTTTATGTTTTACCTACTCTGTCATTACTGCCATATACAAGCTCTGTTGCAGTTATGAATTACTGTATATGCGCGAATACTCTACACCAGCGGTTCCCAAACTTTTTCAGCCAAGGAGCCCTTTTTGAAGCAAAAGTTTTTCGTGGAGCCCCAAGAAATGTTTAGTGTTTAGTTCTGTCTGTATATGTTCTATGAAGCGTAATACACACGATATGTATACGAAAGTATATATATATATATATACACACACACACACAAGGAAATAATAGTAAAAAAGAACAGGAGACAATATTATTTAAAAGTACAAAATGATAATTATAAGTAGTACCGGTAGTTAAGGTATGTAAAAAATGTTACAATGTTACATTTACACCCGAATTAATGTGAAGAAAGTACTGTTTCTTGCGACAGAGTTTGTCAATTTCCAGTGTCACAGAAGTCAGTTGAAGACGCATATCGTCTTCTGTATCCAAACGAGCTCGATATTATGTTTTTATAGCCATGTACTTCGAAAAGGCCGTTTACAGAGGTATGTAGCATCAAAAGGCAGTAAGAGCAATTTAGCTTTTGATCTTAATGTCGAAAGATCCTCCCCTAACTGAACCCAAAATTCGGGAAGTGGTTTGCTTTTAAATGATGCCTGACAGTGGCTGTAAGCCATGTCTATAAGGACCTCATATTCTGCCGTAGTGAAGGCTGCTGGTTTTGAATTCACTGACAATGGATCTACAATCCACTCGTATTTCTTTCGAATCGATTCCTGAGTTTCACTTGGAAAGTATGAATTCATATTTTGAAGCAAATTATCATGGTGCTCTTTTGTTATTGCTATGAATGAGTTACTCATTATTATGTTATTTTCTTCTGTAAAGTTTGAAGTCAATGAGAAACATGTCAGATCCTTATTCTAGACTCTTTCCATGTAGAACGTTATTTTTTTTCTTCAGTGCGGCAATTTTGTCATTAGCATTGAATATAGTCTTCTGTTTCCCTTGTATGGATGTGCTGAATTCGTTATTTTTTACGAAATGTGTGCTCAGTAACATAATTTGCACAACAATTCCTGGTCATTCAAATAATCTGCTAGGAAACTCTTTTGGTCATTCAAAACTCAAGACAACGCTTATCAAGTGACAATCATGTATAATAAATAATTAATAACAATGACTTGTGTATACTTCCCATATCTTCATACAGAATTTTGAGTAGCCTACACTGCAAAGGTCGTGCCTTAACGAAGTTGATAATTTAGACGACGATGTCTAGTACATGCCTTAATAACGCTGGTATTTTTTTTTTTTTCATTGCGAGGGTGTGTCGATGTAGTACACAATGACTACTTGTGCAGTTTTTTAAAACTTTCTTGATCCTTGTAACACCGCCAGCAACAGGACCTACCATGGTCTATGCGCCATCTGTGCATCCATTAATGCAATTGTTCCATGGTATCGATGAAGGATGGATAGAACAGAGAAAAATTCTCTCCGGCACCAGGACTCGAACCCGGGTTTTCAGCTCTACATGCTGACACTTTATCCACTAAGCCACACCGGATTCCAGTTCCGATGCAAGATCGAATCCTCTCAATTTAAGTTCTATCTCTCAGTTTTCCCTTTGGTGACCTACCCTCATGCACTGTGTCACAGAATATGTGACAGTGGCACAATGTCCAACGCACTATGTACAGAGGTGCACTCATTACGAGGGGCTAAGTGGCCGGGATCCGACAGGATGAGCACCATCTTGAATGACTAAGAGATTATTTACGCATATCATAATATTATTATGATGTACTTCGGTACATCATAATAATACCATGGTACCGGTATCAAGTTTTCAATGAAGACATCTATCAGGGGAAAAAAAATTCAGAACCGCTTGTAGAGGATGGCAATGGCTTGCAGAACAAAATATCTTCATGAAAAGAATCTCAAAATTCGTACTGCACAAACGTCATTAGCACAGCTAATCCGGCAATGTCCGTGGATTCGTCAAGTTGTAGCAAAAATTGCATTTCTTTGATACAGGAAATTATGATATTTTTAACATTATGTGATAGATCCTGGATCCCATTATGCACAGTATTATTTGATAAGGGCACACTGGAGAACAACTTTGCAATTCTTTCGTCCACCATGCATTTCACTGCCTTCACTAATAGTGGTTTTATACGAATTCCAGCAAAGATGTGAGGTTTACCAGTAAGACCCAGATCATGACTAACCAAATACGACGTTTCCACTGCTTTATAGTTATTTGTCTTTACATGAGATAAAATTTTTGTCTGAACTACATGGAGTTCGTCACATTTTCTTTTGACGTAGTCTGCAGTTTCATTTGTGAAGTCAGGATGAGTTTCGAAATGCTGCCTAAGCTTGGCAGGGAGCATAGAAATATTGGGCAAAACTTTGTTACATATCACACACTGTGGACGACGTCCATCAGCAAACTTAGTGAATCCCATATCCAAATATGAATCACAATAGTTTCGTTTTTTACTTCCTTTTCTGTACCTCTACACTAGGCATCGTAAATTCTGAAGAAGGATCATGTGTAGCATATTCTGAACTCAATCCCAAAGAATTCGCACCATCTTCTTCGAAAGTAAGGTTACAGCTGTTGTTATCCTCCTTTGACTGAGCACTGGTTGATGACTGATGACTAAGGAGCGGATTCCTATGTAATTAAATATTTTTCTTGCGTGTGATAAAACACAATTAACAAAGTTAAAAATTCCGAATGTCAAGTTTCAAGTTTAAAACCCGAATTTTATTTCACATAAAAACACACATTTTCACAAAAAAATATCTAAATACATATTTTCAGGAAAACGATTATAAACACATAAATCTTGGAATTTTTTTACTTAAATAATTTTTTTACAAGAACGTTTAAATATTTTAAAACGAAATCAATTATATCACTCAGAAATACGTTATCTTTTTAAGAATTCTTGGTTGCTTCATGTTTCTATGGGCTGTGTGGTGTACCCGTAATCCATTTTTGTAATAGTATCGCCTCAAGTTCTGAGAACTGCTAGGTAGCATATCAAGTGTTATTGTATGAGAATAAATTAACATGGGCAAGAAGGAGAGATTTTGCAACACATACTTAGGAATGTTTATTGTTGCTGAAGGTGATTTCATTCCTGCTTTGTTTGTGAAACACAACGGATAAGAGCTCCGGTATAAACATTATTTAATTTAAACAAATCTCTCACCTCTCGCTCATGCCTATGAAGTGAGGAAATACATCTTGTTGTGATTCCCCGTTGTCGGACCATACGCATAAGCTGCATAGTGTAGACGTGGTGGCGTCACTATAGGAAGCTTTTCTCCGACATTGTTAGCCAGAAACATGTTTTTACATTAAGACGTGTGTATATTAGCCTCTTAAGTTGCCCAAAATCAAATCGAGTTTAAGATCGCGTCTACAGCAATATGTAGATGAATTTAAAAACGTTTTTACTACCGACGGAAAAGTGTTATTTTACCAACCACGTGGTAAATCAGTAAGTGCAGATCAGAGCTCTCAGGTAACCCAACATTTGTCTGGAAACAAGCACATTGCCGCTGCTTCACATGTGCATTCACAGCAAAACAGTGGATATAAAAAAAATGTGTAAAGTTGCTCAAGTATTGGAGGGTGTGCCTGCAGGTGAAATTGACGGTGCATATGTTTGTGACATTCCTCTCTTTAAATATGCTCGTCTGATGTCCTGTGATGTGGAAAGATCGTTTTCACAGTATACGTCGTTGTTCAGAGATAATGGGCGTGCATTTGTGATAGAGAATTTGGAAATTAACTTTGTTGTTAACTGAAATTCTCGGACAACTACTAGCAACTGATACTCAAGTGTGATTGGTGAGTACCTAGTAACATTTTTTTTCAAGCTAAGTATGGTATTTTGTCATAGTTAAAAAAAATATATATTTTTTTTATTTTAGCAAATATTTTCGTGTTTTTAGCACATAAAAAATAAATATATTTAAATTTTTTAGCACATAAAAATCCGCTCCCTACTGATGACTATAGTAGATCTATTATTGCTGCTTCTATCTAGCAATAAGAAATCAAACTACTTTCTGAGAAAGCACTTTTCACTTGATGGAAGTAGCTTACGTTTTTCGCACTAGAGACTAGATGGAAGCAGAAATTTTTGTCATCCGCGGTCGGAACCCCTGAGACTTACTTGCGGAGCCCCAAGGGCTCTGCGGAGTACACTTTGGGAACCGCTGCTCTACACCATCGAATAATCCACGCACCCTAATTTGAGGAGAGAGAAAAAAAAAGGCTCTAATTTGTGTTCTATTTACGAGAAATTAATCTTACATAATGATGTACCCTAAAACTAAATAAAATATCAATTTCTTTTAAGAAACACGCCATATATGTTGTTGTAGCTGCATCCGGGACTCTGCCTACAATAACAAATTAGGAAACACTATCTTGGATAATTTTGTAGACTAATGGATGAATGATTCTAGTCAATCAGAAAGAGACCATCCTATGTCTCATCTCTTATGCCATGTATACCAGAGACTTAGGACATTTTTGTTCTATTGGTGTTTTGCAAAGGGAAGAGTCTTGTGGGTCATTCGTTGACGATTCAAAAGAATAGTCAAAATCGCAGACAGTGAAGAATCGTTAGAATTGATTCGTAATGTATGATTGAATCATTGAATTGACTTCTGAAATTGAATTGTGTTGCCCAATTCTATGCCACACAGACTGAGGCCGGACAACGCTATGGTATAACGGGATCCAGTGTTTGAGGCGAAGTGGTACGAAGTAGTGTGCAAAAAATACTTCTAACACTGATATGAAAAGTATTTTAACACTAAGGCTGGGTGCACACAGAATCAGACGCGGCGCGACGCGACATTTTGTCTCGTGGTACTTGTCTCCCATTGATTTCTTATGATGTGATGCACACAGAATCAGACGCGGCGTGACGGTCGCGAGCAGACACAAGGAGACATGAAGAGACAACATCGTATGACTGCTAGAAGTTCGTCGCGAGGAGACTGTCTGATAGCTGCAGTGTACTGCGCATACATTAGCAGTGGCTATGATTGCACGCTTTCATTATCTACAAAAAATACTATTGTTGTATAGGGTACATTATTCATAATGGAGCTCGATGCGGATAAATTAGTTGTTTTAGTACAAGAAAGATACATTCTGTACAGTCTTTGAAACAATATCACGAGAATAATGTGGTTTCTGAAAATATGTGAAAAATTGCAAATGAGATGAAAGCACCAGGTGAATAATAATTTATAATAATAACACTGCGTAACAAATGTTAACTTTTTTTTTTGCGCTAGACATGTGATATATGTTTTCTACATAATTTGAGCCTCCTGAATACGAATATGACAATAAAAACAGTTGTTGGTTACGGTTTTTGAGAAATTTTGGAATTTATATCTATTCAAAATATTGTTTTATATAATGACAATAAGGCTAAATATTCACTGTTCAGAAGATTACAGCTTTCTGTTTCTGCATTTTCTTTTACACTGGGCATCAGGTACATCACGACCTAAAGTCCAACAATAGTCTGCTAGCATATTGGTACTCCATTGTCCTTGGTATCTTTTTTCCATAGTTAAAATTTCTTCATGGAAGCGCTTATCATGTTCATCACTGAAATCGCACAATTCTCGGGAAAAAAAGTCAAGATGTGAGTGAAGGAAGTGAATTTTCAAAGGAAATTTTACAACCCCTAGTTTAATACGCCAACAGTAAATTTTTCACTAGTTCTTCATAGTTCTCACTTCTACAGTTATCCAGAAAATTAATTCAACCTCCTTCAATGCAATCCAGATGGCTGTCTCTTTTCCTTCCAGCAAAGATTCGAAGTGATTGTCCATTATTTCTCTAATTTGTGGTCCATTGAGAACTCCCTCTTTTATTTTTGAATCACTAATAGCAGGAAATGTTAAGGAATGCGCGCTGGTCCGAGTCCTCATGGGGGAAGAAATTTTCTCTGAAATTTCGGCCAGAGTATGAGACCGGTGCCCACTTAGCATCGTGAGGAGCTACGATAGGTAACGAAAGCCGGTTGCGAAAGCCAGATATAACGACTGGGGGGATCATCGTGCTAACCACACGATACCTCCATTCTAGTTGGATGATCGTCCACCTCTGTTTTGGCATGTGGACGTGAGGCCAGCAGCCGGCTGGTCGGTCTGGGCTCTTCACGGGGTGTAGCGCCACGGTTTATTAATAGCAGGAAATTTTTCCTGGATATTTTTAAATCCTTCAGTTTTATAATTTATCTCTTTAACAAAATTCTTCATTAACCGTAACTTATTGTGTGAAAGGGGTAAAATTACTTCGCTTTGAGGTACAAGGGGTTTCTTCCTTGGCTCTAGTGATTTTCGTTTTATTTTATAATGCTTATCTCCAGCGTGAGTCCACACCTGTGGAGTAACGGTCAGCACGTCTGTCCGCGAAACCAGGTGGCCTGGGTTCGAATCCCAGTCGGGGCAAGTTACCTGGTTGAGGTTTTTTCCGGGGTTTTCCCTCAACCCAATACGAGCAAATGCTGGATAATTTTCGGTGCTGGACCCGGACTCATTTCACCGGCATTATCACCTTCGTTTCATTCAGACGCTAAATAACCTAGATGTTGATACAGCGTCGTAAAATAACCCACTAAAATAAAAAAAAAAAAATAAAATATCTCGAGCGCGACTGTCCAATTCGTACAGAAAGCAGCAAAATTTTATGTAGCCTAATTGCATTCCAAAAAGCAATGCTACAACCTTCAAATCCCCACATATAAACCATTCGTACTTTGAATATTATCATTAAAGCACACTTTAAAGAAATACACGTCTTACACAGAATATTAACACCACAGAAATATCCTGGTAAACTGAAGCGTTTTCATACAGCGAACCTGTTTCTTCCCCTCCAAATGGAAACGAAAAGGGCAATAAAACAATTTCCGCTTCTAGAAGTGGTTTTGACATGGTGATATATTGCAAAATATAAACTACAGTAATGTAATTAAAGCTCACCGTGAAAAAAATGCACATTTCAAGTAAAATCAGGTAAACTCAAGTGAATTTATACCGCGAACCTGTTTTACTCCCTCAAAATAGACTCGTAGAAGGGCAATAAAATAATTTCCCTTTCTACAAGTGCTTCTAACATGGTGCCCTACTTATACTAATATTGTTTTCACATACTGGGTCTTCACATTTGTAAAACAAAATAGTTACACACGAAATACTGTGATTTTTTTAATAAAATGCATACAAAATTAATTATATTGTGGATCTCGAAAACCCGAAGTGATGGAACATTTTGCTTGTTATTTTTTAATTCAGGGGGTCGAAATTAGTAAGAATTTGTTAGTTAGCGCAAAATGACTGTTGACCAATATAATTTGTAGTAAGCCTAATTCTCTGCTCTATACTATCACTCATTATTGATTTAATATATTATTTTTCTTTATTGTGAGTCGTTAAGTAGTCATAAACATAAAAAATGACTTACATTTTAATTTTAAGACTCTTTCAATCGTATAGATTTTTAGGAGCTTGCGTCCTTAGGAAATAATAAGCAAATACAATAGAATTTTTCATATAGACAGTCCTCTATTATTGACGCCATTTTATAGCCTAGGCCAGTTTTCCAATCCCACAGCCAGCAAATCAGTTGTCGCGAGCAGACAGTTTTAAGCTGTCGCGAGGCGTTGTAAAGCAAAATGTAGCATTGCGCCGCGCCGCATCGCGTCGCGTCTGATTCTGTGTGCACCCGGCCTAACTTGCAACTATGTTAATAATTAACATATGAAATAGAAATATTGTTTCTTTTAATAGGAATACCAGTATGCTGACATTGTGGACATAAATAATATAAAACAGGAATACCCATACGCTGACATTGTGGACATAAGTAATATAAAACAGGAAGCAACGGAAGGACAGGATCTAGTACTGGATGGGTAAGTTTATGATCATTATATGTATAGATCCAGAAATAAAATTTGTGCCACCTGAATTTTCCAGTTATGTCATACTACGCATGCTCATTGCTTACTGGAACTTGGCCAAATTTTGTGGCCCAAATTTTGTTTCAGGGTCTGTACTTATGTATTTGAATAGTTTAAAATTAACGCAGTTTTCAAACTTAACTCTCATTTATTTAATTTATAAATATGTACACATATACTATACAGAGGAAGAAAACTAGTTGTCAGAATCCTTATTTATGTACAAAAACAGTTACTCAAATGTAAAGGGTTTTTCAAAAGTAATGCATAATTACAATTATAATTGAATAAGTGGATTTTAGAAAAAAAAACTCAGACACGTCAAACCTTGTATTTAGAAAGTAATATTTTACCAAAACAAAATATTTTTGTGACTATTCTTATGCGAGTTATGTTGTCAACCCAATCCAGGTTGCCAGGTGACAGTAGAAAACAAAAGATGGAAGAACAAATATATGAGATATATAAACAAATGAATACTCTTTCAAATTTAAGTATCATATAATATATATATTTTTTTTCTTTTATCCAATGGCACAGGTTGTCATTTGACACTTCTGGTCTTCTCTCCTGGCAGTGGCTTAGTTGTAACCCACTTCTGAGGTTGAGGCACCTGGAAGACGGAGTTACATTACTCTGGTGATATGATAGGATGATTATGATTATGTGGTGCCGGGAAAGGTCTTACATCTAAACTTTACCTAAATTCCAGGAAAAAATTCCTGTGCTCTCACCGGGAATCGAACTCGGGATCTCACGAACTATAGCCAGAAACTCTGACCTCTAGGCCATGAGGCTGGTCAGTATCATAATATTATGAGTGTCGTTTGAAATTTCAAAGAGAAGTGGGGGGGGGGGGATGAGGAGCCGAAACCTAAAATGCAATTAACACTGATTTTAAACTTCCCCTTCAATACCTAAATTGATGTGTTTTTTGTTTAAAATTAAATTTAGTTGATATTTAGACTGGGAAGTTTTGAAATGAAAGCCATGTACATGTTAGTAATTAGATATACATACATGATTTACAATGTGCCTATTTTATTTGCTTATAACTAAATAGCGTTTTCATTTTCAGCATTTGTTTTTGCAGTCTGAAAAGAATCTTGAGACTTCATGGCACTCATCATTACCTTTGTTATTACATCGTATAAGTAAAGTGCCATGAAAGTGGTTTTATTTTGAAGGAAATTTCATTTTACAATTCAAACATTTCAGTGTTACTGCCAATTTGGCAATGTTATTTTAATATTGTATATGTGCAATTTTTATAATGCTAGCTTAATATAGTAAACACAAGAGTGGCATATACAGAATTTTCAGTATTCATTTTCTGTTTTTACAATTGATATAGATTATAATTGCTGCATTCATTTGTTAGCAAAATGGTGGAAATAAAGGTTTCTTCGGAATCTATGAAAATATTTCTTACCACCTTTTTGCTTTGTATGCTTCATCTCTCTCAATTTTCTAATTAGTTTATCACTGCATGACAATTAAGAATTTTGTCTTCATTCTTGAATACATTCTTTTAACACATATAATTGTTGATAAGCTATTAAGTTATTTAATTTAAATAAATAATGCCTTCACTGCACTAACATTTTAAATTATGGTGTTTTGTTACCTGATTGATTAGTTTCGATGTTATTTCCATCAAACTAGGATTCAGAAGATGATGTAAATAACATCGAAACTAATTAATCAGATAACCAAACACCGTAATTTAAAATGTTAACACAGTGAAGTCATTATTTATTTTTAAACAACTTAATAGCCCATCATTAAGAATTTTGGCATTTGGAAAATTCTCTACGTATGTTATACGTCGAGCAGAGTTACTAAATAAATAAGAAATGCAAACAGTCACAGTTGAATATAGTAAATGGAGAAACATCCATTACAATCACATGTCACCATGGAATTCTCGTCTGTAACTGCTGCCAGATCGAGCAAGAAATGTAGCTCTCTTCCTTAGGAACTGCGTGACCACAATTTGTCGTATGTTCGTCCTATATTGTCCTTTTTTTCTTTTCCAGGCTTTCATCTTATCCAGCATAGACAGTGAGAGGCGCATATGAGAACTCATAACCAGCTGTGAGGATAAGTGTTGCAGAGTGGTAAGAAAATGAAAAAAAAAAAGTATTGTGTTACAGTTAACATTGAAAAAGTTGAGAAAGGTTATGAAATTAAATATTTGAAATGAAATGTGTTTCATTTTATTGTACAGGGTGTCTACATTCTGGGAAGTCAGTGGTAGTCAGGAAAAAGTGACGAAAGTTAAATTTGGTCATGAAGAATCATGGATATCGTTCTAATTCTTGAAAAGTCGGAGAAATCTCCCCAATGATGAAACTGGGGGGGGGGGGGATGTTATGCTCTAACATGCCACAACCCAGGTTATAGTAGCTTTTTTTTTTTAGATGTGACACATGTGAATTCATAATACGGTCACTTTGTATGAATGTGTTCATACTTCTGCTTCAGTTATGCAGTATTTTAAAATTTGTTTAAGGTTTTAATTGTTAAATTTTGAGAAACCATATCATTATGGCTGACAAGCAAACATTCTGATGGGGGCAGATAAAAAGTTACATTTTTTTTTCTTCCACCAAGTTAATAGTCATAAGAAGTGCTTATACAAATTTTGGCCACTCAACCGCAATTACGAGACCGTCCAGAAAGTGATTTTCCCTGCGGCAGTTTATAGAAAAAAAGCACAATTTCATGAAAAGATTTATTGAAACAGATAAGCAATTGTTGCGCTATTTGTCAACATAAACCCCATTTGTCATACCATGGGATCAATTTTTGTATCCTTATGTCGTAGAAGTCAGCTGCCTGGGATCGGAACCAGCATTTGACAGCTGTTTGCACCTCTCTGTCGATCCCATGGTAATATGACAGATGTCTCAATTACAGTGGAAATATATTGAAAAATAGCTCAACAATTGTGTCTGTTCCAGTAAATTTTTCCAATGAAATTGTGTTTTCTTTCTGTTAACGGCCCCTGACGAACTTACCTTTTTACGACCCTCGTAATTACGGTCAAGTGGCCAAAATTTGTATAAGCACTTCTTTTGACTTTATTAACATGGTGAAAGAAAAGAAATTAACATTTTTATCTGCCCCCTTCAGGATGTTAGCTTGTGAGCTGTGTATATTTACAATTTTATTATTTCTAATCTCTCTAAAATGACTACTCCTAAAATCGGAGTCAAAATGTTTGGGATGACAGTATTCCTTGGAATAATTCTTCCTGGGTTCTCACCCAGGTAAGTTGGATAGTTGCTTCCAAGCTTCCGATGATTGAATCCCTGAAGAAGATGGCAGAGCTAGTCATCAAAAGCTTGGAAGCAACTATCTGATTCACCTGGCTGAGAACCCGAGAAGAATTATTCCATATCCAATGGCGGGAAAGCCGTAAGTCCTACATAATATCCCTAGTTTTATGTTGTGTTTTAACACTTTTCTGAAAAAAGTATGTATGTATATCTTTTTAATGTATATGGGTGAGTCATACGTATATTTGGAAAACGTGTGAGCATGCTCATGAATCAAAAATAAGAACAATTCCTTATATGAAAAACTTACCGCCAAACAATAAGCATGTGCAGAATGAGGCAGCTTACATTCGTCATTCAGGTATCATGTCACTGGTTGGTCAGGGAAACCTAAAAATTATTTTTAATTAAAGTGGACACCCTGTTACAGTTATGTAAGGTGAAATTTAAGTTGGAAAAATGAAATGTTTTAAATTTAACATAGGTAATTTTCCATTACAGGTATCTGAAAGGTGACTGTGAAGGTGAAGAAAATTAAGTGTAAGATATGAGTTTTATTATGTGGGATAAAGTGTGTTTCAACGATTCACATGCTGCTGAGGTTGAAAAAATACGTGTGAGAAAGAAGAATTTAAAGTGTAATGTTTATAGAAAAGGATTTCCAAAGACAATGTGACTTATATCCATTCTCGCACACAGGGGAGAAATCTTTGAACTCTAGCGCTTGTGGCAAACAGTTTTCTTAACATGAGATCTCATTCATGCATATACTCTCTCAGACAAAAACCACTTGAATGTAATACAATAAAACTTGTACAAAGCAGAATTGCAAGGGACTGAAAATTTGTTTTCGAATTGAACAAGTTTCCACATTATAAAAAACTACACAAATCTTAAGTAAATTGTATTAAAAGCCTGTATAATAAAATTATAACTATTACATGCCATTCTTTGTGAGTGATGCTGGTGATAGGTTTTGTTATTTTATTACTGTAATAATGTATAGTTACAGTTCTGCCTCATTGATTTATTCGTTCCTGGTTATCTCGGAGCCTTCCTTTTCACTGGACTGTTTCCTTGCATTAACTCTTACACTATTTTATCATTTTGTTAGAGCATGTTGTAAATTTGCGTTTTCCCACACTTCTCATTATTTCCTGTACCAAGTGTTTATCTTTTTTCTTTACTGCAGTGACTTTTAATTCTTTTATTCAGTGACAGTGTCACATAGGATTTCGCCACAATGTTTTTTTTTTTTACTTGGTTATTTAACGATGCTATATCAAGTACGAGGTTATTTAGCATCGATGGAATAGGTGATTGTGAGATGGTATTTGGCGAGATGAGGCCGAGGATTCGCCATAGATTACCTGACATTTCCCTTACAGTTGGGGAAAAATCTCTGAAAAAACCCAACCAAGTAATCAGCCCAAGCGGGAATCGAACCCACGCCCGAACGCAACTCCGGATCGGTAGGCAAGCGCCTTAACCAACAGAGCTACGTTGGTGGCTCGCCATGATGTCTGGAGGGCATTTACTCTATTGTTAGGACCAGTAATAACTTTTGTCCATGAACTGGAAGCTTTCATCCCCACATTCTCTGTCTGTCTCCCTCTCTCACTCTTTCTCCTTAGCCATGCTTTAATATAGTAGTGCCTTATTTCAGTGATCTTCAAACCAGCTCTATCTGCATAAGCGGGAGGTTCTGCCTTTTTCGCTAGAGTTAGCGCTGTTGTTGCACCAGCAGTTGACAGCAGAAATACTTTTCAGCAGACTTGCCAGCGAATTAGGATTGCTGTTCCACTGTTCGTGGGTGCTCAATTACACTGACCTCTAGCATTTGAAAGTGGAATTATACGCTAAAGAAGTG
This sequence comes from Periplaneta americana, assembly GCF_040183065.1. Lineage (NCBI taxonomy): Eukaryota > Metazoa > Arthropoda > Insecta > Blattodea > Blattidae > Periplaneta > Periplaneta americana. The sequence continues at coordinate 20,751,845 of NC_091118.1, read as the reverse complement.
CATGTACAAGTGTCCAGTCTTTATAATTGCTATTTGCTGGCGTAATTATAATTCCTATTCGCTGGCATAATTATTTTAATAATTTTTTAGCGAAAAAATAAATGATATTTTTGTATTGTAAATTGTTTAAATACTGTATAATATAGCAACTACTTAAGGCCCATAGCACACTACAACGAGAAATATGTAATGCATTTTGCCGAACTATGCAAAATTCTTTCTTATAGCATGAAATAACGCTTGAAATAAGGCATAGCTGACATTGGTCAGTTAGTAATTTTTTGAAAAAATAGCTACCCCACCATCTGTATTTTCCGCTCCCACAGGTAACCTAACCTAATTTTAGCCTATAAAATTTATATTACGTGAATGAAATTGAACAAATTAATAGAAAGTCAGATGTTCAAATTTATGTAACTTTTCTTTCTATCAGTGCATATCAAACCCAAAGACCTTGTGTAGTATTGTATACAGGATGTTTTCGGGCTAGTGTTACAAACTTTCAGGAATTATGGCGAAGGGCACATGTATCAATTTGAGATAAGGAACCCCAGTCCGGAAATGACTAAGTCGAAAGTTATAAGCAAAAATAGTTGTGTTGAAATGAAATTGTAATTTGGCACCACGTGCCCTCCTTCCCTTAACCTTTGGAACAGTCGTGGAAAGATGGTATGGGCCGGATGTCTCTACATGGGTACTAGCCCCGATACAATCTGTGAGCTTGTCTACTGTTCCCATTGGCTCATCCATATTCGAAAATCGGGTCTGCATATTCTGCTATCGTGTACTCCTCCATTTCACTAGGACTGATTGACTGGACACTGCAACTTGTGCACATACACTGCTGTCTACAGACGTGCATATCAGGACCGACCATGTTCATTACACATTACGCTATCTGCATTGCTTTAGTGCAGTTTCCTGTCCCCACCCCTTAGACACCGCAGTGAATGGAATACTGTAAGTAGACAACGTAAACAACGTCAGATGAATACAGTATGTGTAAGATGTACAGATAAATACACATAAATAAGGAGTACAGAGGAATAAAATTATTTCATTTCCACACAACAATTATTGCTTAACTTTCGACTCAGTCATTCCCGGCCCAGGGTTCCTTATCTCAAATTGATACATGTGCCCTTCCTCATCATCCCTGAAAGTTTGCAACACTACCCTGGAAACACCCTGTATACAAGGTCTTTAATCAAATTGTCTTCTGTATGCTGTAATAAAATTCGTGTTTTAATTATCTATACAGAGATGGCTCCACTGTGTAGCAACATATTCCTCGCTGTAGTGTGAAGACATAAGCATTGCTAGCTGCCTCCACACACATTACATAGTTCATAGTTCTTGGTGTAGTGTGTTACGGACCTAAGTCCCTTAGTGACAGGAGTGTGTACTACGTTCTGCCACCGATCATATACAGGATGTTAGGGGTTTAAGTGCACAAATTTTAACAGAGGGTTCTTTGTGTGAAATAGAACCAATATTACTAATGAAATATTTTTCTACAACACATACTTCAAGCAATAATAAATAAATGGTGTGGAAAATTTCATTACCAATGTTTTCATATCTTTTTAAAGTTAAAGGGCCCTATTCATAGACATTCTTAGCGCGGGCTTTCGGTGGATGATCAGCGAACTAACGTTTTTCTTATTCATAAACCAGTGTTAGTGATATATGATATGATATGATATGATATGATATGATATGATATGAATCCTATTTAGCACGCTCGTAGCGCGGGCTAGCAAAAGTCTATGAATAGCACCCCTAAGGTTTACTATGAATGTGGCAATAGATATTAAAAAGATGAACAATTGTTCTTTGTATTTTTTTGCATAAAGTGAACTGTTTATTGACAAATTAATACCACGTACAATATTAATAGTTTAGTTACACGGAACTTACAGGTAATAAAATTTGAGCATTAATTTGTGATCATGAAGATGATGAAAATGTTCACCATTTTCATGAAGACACAAATTCGCTCACTTTAATTTATTTACAGAAGATGTTGAAAATGTTTACCATTTTCTTGAAGAGACAAATTCACTTGCTTCAATTTATTTACAGATGTTGAAAATGTTTACCACTTTCTTGAAGACATAAATTCACTTGCTTTAATTTATTTACAGATGTTCAAAATGTTTACCAAATTATTGATTGGTCATTTATCAGTTCCATTGAAATCAGTCATAAGCATTTTTAGTGATATTTTTCCAGGAAAGGTACACCGAAGGAGGCATAATTTTCTTTTGATTCACTGGTTTCTGGGTCATTCTATGCAAAATTTATGAGTTTGTAAAGGTGATATCTCCAATGTTTTTCATATTATAATATATATGTTTATACTTATAATAAATAGGCTAGCTACTTGCTGCAATATAATATATCATTTACAGTGTGACTGTGAGGATTATCGAAATTATAGGGCTGTGCACTTGTAGCATTTTCCATAAAATGCCTTCATGCGTCACAATTAGCTTTTTGAAAGGAAATAGAATACTGTCATAAGTAAAAATAAGTTTAGTTTAAAGTATCATTATACTAAAATATGATTAGTGTTTTCTGATGGTGTGGAAATCAGCAATAACATATAAAAATATTAATAATAACTTAAAATTGAACGCTTTGGGATATATGATATTTATTCTATATGAAGATGGTTGTATAATTGGCTTACCTGTCAAATTTCATTTCGGAATCTTGAATGTTTTAGTACATATTAATGTTGTGAATACAAGGGAATCTGCGTGTAAGGCAGTGGTTGTCAGCACTCCCTGAAATGGATAGGGTGCATGGAGGGTAAGGAAATATGCTCCGTCGTGCACAAGGGATAGAGAGACAGCATACTCGCCAGCAGCCACGAATGCACTCCAGGGTAGTGTCTTGTCCACGGGTAAGAGACGCTAGCTCGAGGGTGCAGTGTTCTGATGACTGCTGGTGTAAGGGCTAATATCGCTTAAACAGCAGTGACACACTAAGGTCATGCACTGTGAGCTCGCTCGCATCTCCTGTTACAGGGCATTTATATGCAGTTCCATTATAGCTTAAGGGAGTTCAGTTCAATTAGTTTCGTGTGTGTGGGTTAAATTCAGTGTGATTTAATTCCATAAAGTTGCCTAAAACATAACAAACTTGGAAATTATGGTGTTGTAATCCTTTTGGATTGAAAAAGCATTCCATATGAGTTGGTAAGAGGAAAGTGACGAACATGTGTAAAAAAAGTTTTTCATTTAGTATCAGGTGATTCAATTTGTCATAGTTGCTTTAAAGTTGCAAAAATTAATATCCCTGATGACAATGGGGCTGAAACTGAGATTGGACAGTCAAGGAGTGAAGAAGAGGGTGTGCACACAGAGGCAGGGAGGTCGCCGAGCGAGGAGGGATACATTCCGCAAAGTACCAGTATTGAAGATAGCATGAGCAATTTGAAATAAACTTCTAACTCCGTTAGGTGAATCCCCTGTTTCCAAACCTAAACTCTCACGTGTTAAGTCATATGCTCAAAGAAAATCCAGTGCTGTAACATGAGCTATAAGCGAGAAAGTACTGTATTTAATATTTCTACTGGTAGTGACACGAATGATGGTCATTCCATTAAAATTTTGTAACATCGAGTTCTGGATTTTTTTCAATATTCTAGTAAATGAATGTCATAATAATAAATAGTTAAATGGCCTATTATGAACTTCATATCATAAATGGTTGATATTTAATGAAGTATGAAATATTCGGGGAGTTGATATGTAGACGATTGTTAAAAATATTAAAATGACATTCTTCATTGTACCAATGTAAAAACTGTGCCAATACAATGATGGCTAGGCCTATATACACGATGATTCCAAAAGGACTATAGAACTTTGTAAGCTTATAGAAATTTATTTAGAAAACATACGAAGCAAGATCCGTCGATAAGTCAGGTCTTCTTTTTATCCTCTCAGGTCAGGTCGTTGCACTCCGCCATATTTGCGCCATCTATTCGGTCTGTTTACATTGGGTTGTAGAAGGAATGTATGTTAAGCTTCATAAAATAAGTTTTCAAAATGCCTGGATGTGCAGCTCCAAATTGCTCAAGACATTCCAATAAAGGATTCAGATTGTTTGTCTTTCCAAAAGATGTGGAAAGAAGAAGAAAGTGGCTTCAAAATTGCGGAAGAATTGGCTGGAAACCAACGGATTATTCACGACTTTGCGAGGTAAGTCAGTAAATATACAGTGTAATAATTATAAGAATGTGAATTTAAGCGTTTCGGCACTAAGTTTTAAATTAGCATAATTTTATATTAGGCCGAAATAGCAAACGTGGATACAAAAGATAACCTAAGAATTCGGCATAAGCCTGTCTATAGAAATTTAATTATTTATTTAATCTGCCAGAGGCAGAAATTAGGAGTTGAAGGAGGATGTTTTCTAATTAAAGCTAAACTGTCCATTCTAAATTATTTAGATTATAAAATGTGCGGGTATATTATCATTTAAGGATGAGGGTCTAACCTAACCCCATTGTAAAATGAATGGGTTATGCTGTGGACCAATATTATTATTATCACTATTATTTTGTTGCTCTTCATTAAATGTATAAGAAATACAAAAATAATAAATATTGTTACAAAATTTCACATCCTCCAACCACAAAAAGAAGACGCATTTTTTTAATTCTCCAGGAAAGCTACACCAAAGAAGACATTACCTTTGCTTCGCTGACGTGTGTGAGAAGTGTATAGTGATAAACACTAGTTTCAGTTTGTAACTACAAATACTTTCAACATAAACATCGTTTGATACCTGTTTACTGGTATTCCAATGCAGTGTTTTAGCCCCTCCCCTTCCCTTACAAATATAACATTTGAAAGATTCAGGACGCAATACTAGGGAAACCAGATATTTTCGATAAGATGTGCACTGGAGAAATGTTACGAATTCATTATTAGTATACATCAGTTGTTTATTGATTATAGGCAGACTAGCATTTTGTATGTCTGTATAACCGTTATATAATAGGCTTACCAATTATCAGAGTTTGAATATGTGAAATTATGGAATAGTGCATTTTGTATGTCTTTGTAACCATTATGTAAATGTAGAAAATTACATTAAGAAGTTTGGTGTAAGAGGATGGATGAAAGCTGATGACAGGATGGCATATATAAAAGGCGTATCAGAATTGGAATATCTAAAAATATGGGTTACAAGCTTAACACGATATTTATTACCGAAAATTATTTAAGATTTGTGTATAATAACTTTAAGGCTATAGATCTGTGAAATTTCTAATTTTACATTTTTACACCAATTAATCTGAAACTTTTACCACACATTTCTTACAATGAGGACATCCAATACAAAATTTTCACTTTGATAATCCAATTATGCCTAGTTGACTTATAATTAATTTTTGTATTCTTTTTTAAAATACGGAATATAATTGTCACTATTTTCAAAGTTTACATAATTTTTCTTTAAATTTGTATTTAATTTATTCCTGGTATATGTACCGTAAAGTGGGGTGACTTTGAACGCCGAGGTGACTTTGAACAGTAATTTAGCACCTTTCTAAATTAAATGCTGTACCCAATTGCGATAAAACTGTTTAAGTTGTCAATAAACTAGTTCAGTTTTATCGCAATAGGGTACAGCATTTAATTTAGAAAGGCGCTAAATTACTGTTCAAAGTCACCTCGGCGTTCAAAGTCACCCCACTTTACGGTATGTAAAATATGACACATGCTTTTCATATTTTTCTAATTACTTTTGAGAAAAAAATATTTATGCTTTTAGTTGCTAATTTTTCAATTTTTTTAAAACTTATTACATCCTCAATACATAATGATTTCAATACTTTCAATAGCAGAAGAAAGCACATGTGTCAGATTACTTCACATGCTTTTGTGGATTTCTGTGCAAAATTTCACTGAAATTGGAGAAAAACTTCATTCATTAGAGCATTTTGAATGTTACAAAATGTTGTTGTTGGTGTTTTCTAATGCCAGGCGTTTGACAATAAAGTCATTTGACCTCTTGCACTCCAATATTTTTCAAAGATATTATCATGGTCAGCCACTGAAGCACAGATTTTGAGGTGTTCCGAATCCATTTCTTGGTTTGAGTTGCACAATGGGCAGTTAGGGGACTGATATATTCCAATTCTATGCAGGTGTTTGGCCAAACAATCATGGCCTGTTGCCAATCTAAATGCAGCTACAGACAATTTTCCTGGTAAATCGGGAATTAACTGTGGATTATGATGCAGAGAGTTCCATTTTTTCCCTTGAGATTGTGTTATCAAATTTTGTTTGTTGAAGTCTAAGTATGTAGATTTAATAAATCTCTTCACAGAGTAATACGTAGATTTAGTAACAGGTCTGTAAGTAGCAGTGCTGCCCTTCTTTGCTAAAGCATCTGCATTCTCATTTCCCAGGATTCCACAATGGGATGGTATCCATTGGAATACAATTCTTTTATGGAGTGATATTAATTGAGAGAGCATGTTAGTTATTTCTGCTGTTTGAGATGAATGTGTGTGTTTAGAGACTATTGAGAGAATAGCTGCTTTGAAGTCTGACAATATAACTGCATTCTTAAATTTATTGCTGTGGCATAGAAGATTCCTGAGACTTATGTTACAAAATGTTGAAAATGGTAAAATGGAGAAAACGAGTGTCAAAGTACAAGAAGCATATACAGAAAATTCTGTGCCTTAAAACTGTCCAGCCCTATACGTTGGGCCTTCTTCATTTGTTCTTCTGCAACTATTTTGGTCAGTCTGATTGTATTACATGCTGACCTTTGTGCTGCTTTGTTGGAGAACTCGCTGCATTGAATTCGACACTTGTCTCTTGCCTGGTTTAATTTCTTAGCACTGTCACTTATGTCCAGCTGGTCCAGCCCAATCACACCTTCCTTCACTTTTACAGTTACTTCAGACCCCTTATTGAATACACTAACTGCTGAAGTAGCTGCTACGTCAATCAGGGGCGGACGCAGGATTTTTTTTCGGGGAGGGATTTGAGGAGATAGTAAAAATGGAGTAATGAGAAGTAAGTTTATATACTCACAATTTGTTTCCGAGTCACAAACATTTACAAGTTGCCCTGAGTAGCATAGTCGGTATAGCCTTCTGTGCTTGAAGTTGCGGGTTCCACCCCAACCCAGCTCGATGGCATTTAAGTGTGTTTAAATGCGACAGGCCTCATATCAGTCGATTTACTGGCATGTAAAAGAAGTCCTGAGGGAAAAAATTCCGGTACACCGGCGACGCTGATATAACCTCGGCAATTGCGAGCGTTGTTAAATAAACCATAATTTTTTAATTTTAATATTTACAATGACTGTAATACAAAAACAATGACAGAATGACATTTACAGAAGAAGGCGACGAGGCTTCTTAGACATTTCATCCAGTACTTCTACATTTTTATGTATATACATCAAGGCCAGTCCATTTAATCTGTCTGCTCCCATCGTGCTCCTCAAGTGAGTCTTCAAATACTGCAAAGTTGAGAACAATCGTTCTGGTGTTCCTGTAGTTACAGGCAACGTGCAGAAAAGTTTCAGCGCCTTGCGAGTGCAGGGAAAAATAATTTCATTGCACCTGTTCAAAGATGATATAAAATCAGTAGGTATTAGGTGAAGATTTTTCTAATCAAGGAAATTTCTTCTCCACGTCTTCAATTCATTGAAGAAAGACTCTGGTGGTGCATCAACATCATTGGGCCACTGATTTACTACAGCCTCAATAGCAGTTTCTGTCCACACCTGTGGAGTAACGGTCAGCGCGTCTGGCCGTGAAACCAGGTGGCCCGGGTTCGAATCCCGGTCGGGGCAAGTTATCTGGTTGAGGTTTTTTCCGGGGTTTTCCCTTAACCCAATACGAGCAAATGCTGGGTAACTTTCGGTGCTGGACCCCGGACTCATTTCACCGGCATTATCACCTTCATATCATTCAGACGCTAAATAACCTAGATGTTGATACAGCGTCGTAAAATAACCCAATAAAATAAAAAAAAAAAAGCAGTTTCTAAATCTTCATCTGATGGTCGCACTATGTTTTTAGGCAGCAAAGTTTGTATGGACTTAGGATTCTTTTATGATTTAAAAACCTGTCCTTGAGCTGACTAATGAAATACCGTAGTCTAAGAAGAGAAGGAAAATTAAAAGCATAAAATACTCTTCTTGACTCTCTGTCTTGAAGTAAGAACGCTGTGTTTGTCTTCCTGCAGTTCTTGGAATTTAACATTTTAGCAAAGAGAATTTACGTCGAAAACTCTCTAATTCCTATGTACATTCACGAATTAAAATTAATATTATTTTTGTTTCTTGTTTCGTATTTTTCTCAAAATTTCGGGAGGGGATATATCCCCTTAATCCCCTCCCCCCCTTGCATCTGCCCCTGAGACGTCAATCTTTTTCCAGCATCCAAATATCTCTGTAAACCTTTTCCATACAAGTCTATGCAAACATTCATTCACATTCTGGGTTTTTCCAGTGGTACAACTTTCTAACAGTTCATTAGAACCAAGCCTTTGACATGCTGATAATATTTTGACTACCACAGATTCGAAAAGTACAGTCTTCATTGTGGAGCTGTTACGTTTTGGAGGTATCTTGCCTTGAGCAATGGCTTGATTGAAAAAAACACCTTCACATTGTTAATATAGCTTGTATCCTACTAATCAATCCCCTTTAGCCTTAATTTAAATATTACGTTTTCTGGAATTCTATTTAGCTGTTTTCAAGTCATGCTGAAACAAACAAAGATATTTTTCTTTACCTATTTTTCATCTTTATTAACTTGATTCGAGATAGAAACAAAGTATGAGAAGAAAATTTTAAGTGTATAGCAATTGACATTGAAGATGAAGAGGATTTATAACAATGGTAAACTTACATTTCCAATCAAAGGTCTTGGCTATTTAAGCTATTTTGTAAAGTTGATTTGAAATGTACAGACAGGAATATTATATTAGCCTATATTTTAAATTTTATCTCGTCCAGTTTTCAGATTTAATGTTTTCATTGAATCTTTCATATCGCTACACACCACATACGGAACTGACGTCTGATTTGTGTTGCATTACATCATTATGAAAGGAAACTCAAAGAGGGCATAACTTTACGAATATAGCCTACATATATAAAAAAAATAAAATAAAATAAAGAAGCGAGTTTTCGTAAGGTCATTTCATTTCATTTATTATATTCCATAGATCTTACATGAGCAATGAAGCTTTTAAGATGTGGAACAAGTCAAAATTTTACAATATTACAATTATAATTTTTACAATATTTTACAATGTTTACAGTTTTACAATTTTGTAATTTTCCACAATTTTTTACAATATTTTAAAATATTTTGGCGAGATGTAGTAACTTGAAGCCCGAGGATTGCCTTTTGGTTGGGGAAAACCTCGGAAAAAACCCAACCAGGTAATCAGACCAAAGGGTGAAATGAAGTGAGGCCGAGGACTCGCCATAGACCATCCGGCTTTAGTCCCACGGCTGGGGAAAACCTCGGAAGAAACCATTCAATGAGACCAAAGGGGGATCCAACCCAAGCCCGAATGTAGCTCCAGATCAGCAGCGCAGCGAGTCTGCTGACTGAGCTACATCGATGGCTCTACTAAAAATATACAATACATAGCCAATCAGATTATTAAATTTACAAACGCAAGCGATCATTCATCAGCTGAGCTATATGTATAATACAAAACAGGTAATTTAATTCAATTTAAGGCATAAACAATTCAGTCAGTTGTGATATACAGAAATTAATAATACATATCATGCAAACTACTTCAAATTACAAACACAAACAATTCATCAATAGAGCTATACGGATTACTATTCAATTTAAAGCATATACAAAGATCTGGGACAGGCTAGGTTTGGTTTGTTCAGGCTTTTAGTATGCTTTGCATGTACTCTTTTTCGTAGATTAAGTACAGAAATAGATTTACCCTGGACGAAGAAAGGAGTGCTTTCCCGTGTAATACAACATAATGGTTACGTGATGATTTCGTGTGAAAATGCCAGAGAAAATCATTGGTTAGGTATATAAGAAAAGAAGATGTTTGGGTGGGTTTAGAGTGATGTGCTACAATTATGAGGTTATTTTCAATGACTTAAGTACGTTTCTTTCTCCCCCTTTCTTGTGTATAGTGGGATCGAAGATTCATATTTTTAATTACAATCTATTAATATTACTCTGGATATGTTTGAAATATTTATTAAGTCCCCTGTACTTTCAAGTAGTGTACTTCTTAATGTAGAGGAGATTGGTACATTGAGGCACCTGCCTCTACCCGGAGGTTCCTTAAATGACGGGGCAAATCGTGGAAAACCCAGGCAGGTAGTCTGCCCGGAATTTCAACACGGGACCTTTCGAATAAGAGTTTAAAGGTACACTAGAGACTGAGCTACCGCACTGGTTCACAAATTTTATAAGGCCTACCTGGTTCTTTCTTTCATATTATAATGACCTTTACGTTGTAAACAAGTAGGTCTGTATGCTATTAGCAGCACAGTCTACAGTCATGAAGTTTGAGTTTTGAGGGTGCTAGAAACAATAGACTGTGACGGTACTATTTTGCATTGCCTGTAATGAGGCGATATTAGCGATCCTAGTGGTGAGCAACGACCTAATGTTTGCATATTTACTACGTATTAAGCTTCGCGACTGTATATATTAGACTGTGCTATTAGCTTCTCAAAGTTTGGATATTAAAACTGTCCTTTTATTAGTTTCGTGTTATTCCAATTTTGACATTTTTGTGTGCTTTTGATCTATTTTAAGGTAAAAGAGCCTAGATCCTTGAGCTGTAGTAGGAACATTATACGAGACGTAACATTTGAAATACGCGCGAGCTAACATACTTCGCAAGATGCCATCTAATCAGTGTCGCCAACACGTAAATTGTATCGCCGTCAGTCTAACACCTGGATATCCGTCAAAATAAAAAAGATCCACTCAATACATCTATATACAAATAAAAAGCAAATTTTAACACGACTTAGTTACCATTTTGTTGAAAATAATAATTCGTCAACCTTTCACTTGATTACGAGGAAATCTGAAACAGGGAATTCTTCCAAAGACGTTTTATAGTTTAACCTAGACTCACTATGAGCGCTGTTCCTCGACCAAAAATTGAACACTTTCGTGGATCTCCATCTTGAGGGTGAGTGCCATGTGACTACAATATGTTTATATCACGATTGCGCCTAATTTGAAATAACATAGAAAGTTATTCAGTATTATTGAATGTGTTAGGAGTAAGTGCGTTTTAATTTAATCAATAGTGTATGTGTATATAGTTTAAATGAATCGTTCTCTTGTGATATACATGAAACCACAGTGTAGGCCTATTGCTGTGCTGCATACGAGGCCAATACGAATAGTGTTTATATCGGAGCAACGGTTTATATAGTACTTGAACTGCCACCATAGAAAACAAAAAATCACACTCAATCGCTTTCACCTTCATCTTGACAGGATAATAAAAGCCTAAACTAACCTAACCTAAGTGCGTCGGTGTCTATTCCAAAATCGGCGGAATCCGCTCAACGCTCGTTTAACCATGTTCTTTTATCATTTATTTTCATCGTACTCCAGTATAAAATGCCGTAAGTGGAATCATGGTGTATAGCTGTGCTGCATACAACTGTACGAATAAACGTAAGAAGGATTCGGGAATTTCTTTTCACAAGTAAGTTAGTTACATATAATGTATTAGGATATTGTAAAATGACTGAGAACATTAGTACATATTTATTGTGTTAATAGAAGGGAATATTTTATAGGAATAAGCGCAAACTTTCTTTTTAGGTTTCCATTGCAAAATCCTGAGCTTCTCAATAAATGGTTATCTGCTGTTAAACGCGATAAATTTATGCCATCAATTCACCACAGGCTTTGTTCAGTTCATTTCATAGAATCTTGTTTCTGGAAGACTAATGGTAATAAGTTACTGAAAGCTGACGCAGTTCCATCAGTTTTTAATTTTACAGCCCATCTCACAAAGGTAATTATAAAATAAGTTGTAAAAAGCCATAGCGTAGTTAGATTTTTGACCTTTAAAATAATGTTTTTTTATGTTCATTTATTTGTAACTTATATCTGAAGTACGGTACTGAAAGTTACTTATAACATACATCCATGTCTATATTTTGCAAATCATAATTAAAATGCTCATAAGTTAATGTTTTTTAATGTGTTGAAACCCGTATGTCCAAATTCAGAATTCTTACCACTTCTAAAATGTATTTCAGATTGAACAACCACCCCGTAGAGTATTAAAGATATCATTAGAATCAGATAAACATGAAACAAATGAAGAATGTAACAGTGGTAACTATTTTAATATACTGATCAGGTCGTAACAGAACACAGCTATACTCTTAGCCCCAGAAAAAATGTAAATTAATGGAAAAAGAGCTGGAAAGAAAGAAAGAATGAACAAATTGAAAATTTAAGATGTCTAAATTCCACATACAGAAAGAAAACTTGTCGACCTGGTTGGCGAGTTGGTATAGCGCTGGCCTCCTATGCCCAAGGTTGCGGGTTCGATCCCGGGCCAGGTCGATGGCATTTAAGTGTGCTTAAATGCGACAGGCTCATGTCAGTAGATTTACTGGCATGTAAAAGAACTCCTGCGGGACAAAATTCCGGCACATCCGGCGACGCTGATATAACCTCTGCAGTTGCGAGCGTCGTTAAATAAAACATAACTTTTTTGAGAAAACTCACAAACAAGAGGATTCAATTAACCCATTTTGAATCTTGCGTACACTACTTTTAACACTTGAATATAAATAAATAACTGGCGAACTTACTCGTGTTAATTATGTAAGCATGTGCTGCTTGCAGCTGTTTCGGTGTTACTTGACACCATCTTCAGAGCCTTCTGTGTCTCGGCGCCATCTTAACTTCGCTGCCTGTTGTGTGGGTGCGTTCGTGTAATGAGGAGTTGTATCAAATAGTGTGTGTGTTCTGAAATTGATCTGTGTGTTGAGAATTTGATTAGGGTGTGTTTTAGCGTGTATATTTCATATTGTTGTAGTGTGTTGAGTTTTTGGTTTTTGGGTTGTATGTGTAGGATTTCTATGTCTGTATTTATGTCATTGTATGTGTGGTTAGCATTAGTTATGTGTTCGGCATATGTAGATGTATTGTGTCCTCTGCTTATTGCTTTAATGTGTTCTTTGTATCGAGTTTGGAATGATCTGTCTGTCTGCCCAATGTAGAAACTGTCGCAACTATTGCATGTGAGTTTGTATACGCCTGTGTGGTTGTATTTATTTGTTTGTGTATTGAGATGTATTTGTAGTGTGATTTCTATTCTGTATGTATGTTGTATTTCTGTTTTCTGAATGAGGATGCGATCTTATGTTTTTGTTTTAGTATGTTAGTGTGATGTATTTATTGTGTTGTGTTCTGTGTGTTTGTTGAGTTTTTGTTTTGTCTACCTTATGATGTTATCTATTATGTTTGGGTTGTAACCGTTTTCTTGTGCTATGTATTTGATTGTGTTCGCTTCTACATTGTAGTGTTGTTGGCTCATGGGGATGTTGAGTAATCTGTGTACCATTGTCCTGAATGCAGCATGTTTGTGTTGTGTGGGGTGATTAGATGTGTTGTGTATGTGTATGTGTGTGTGTGGTGGTGGTGGTGGTGGTGGTGGTTGGTTTTCTGTGTATTTGTTGTCAACTTTTGTTATGGTGATGTCTAGGAAATTTATGGAGTTATTGTGTTCAAGTTCCAGTGTATATTGGAGTTTTGGGTGTACATCACTGCCTATACTTGTTTTTTTGAAAGACATGACAGTTAAGCGGCCGAACTACGAACTACAGTGCTATGTTGCCAATATGGACTACCACGCTGCCACCTTATGGAAGGTGGCAATTGACGTTAAGATGGCTGACGTTAAAACATTCATTGACAATTGACGCGAAGGTAAGAAAACAATACAAAAATCGACAGAGAATTAAAGACGAAACGTACCAATGCTAACATTGTGTGCACAATAAATGTCGCCAAGAGAGCTATTAAGCACTTGCCATGTGAGAATGGGAAGTTTGGCAACTCAACCGTTGTTACCATAGCAACAGGCCTACCACGCTATATGTCATTCAGTTGTTTTTCCGATCGCAACGCCCCTGTCATGTCCCATCTTTAAAAAAAAAAACAAGTATAATTCGCTAGCTTTTACAAATTTATGAGTAACAGCCAAAGAGTTCGTAATATATAACATTACAAACTCTTTGGTAACAGCTGTTCGACAGAGACATCTAGCGACCTTGCATACGAAGCTGGATGCAGTGCCATCTGATGGCAAAAACTCTTCAAGATTTTACTGACTTTCAGCGTATTCCGAATCTCACCTATCCGGTGGCATCACTGACGTCACGTTGCAACGAAAATAAGGAACAAAATTGCTGGAAGAATCGATGCTGTCATGGCGACTGTGTAAGTGGTTATCTGTGCTACGCTAGCAAAATTTTGCGAAATTTCCGTACTGCCATCTCATTCAAATAAAAGAGATCATAAACAACTTATTTCTTGAACCGGTAGTAATAACGGGTCCGTTGACATGTTCGCTCATAAGCCATGAACATATTGTTTTTACGTTGTGCTCATTACAAACAATACAGCAGAACTAAAGCAGAACACACAGCCATGACACAACAGTGCACGATGTTATTCGTCTGCTAATTCCCGCCCTATACAAGAACCAATCAGATTCACTGATGGCGGCTGATGGAGACTGCCATCACCTCTGCAAGTTGATGGCACCGGTGCGACACTTGTGGAGCATCAATGACGTCATCGGTGGAATTCGGAACACCGTGATGCCATCGGATTGCTCACCGGTGAGATTCGGATTACGCTCATAGCTTTGTAGTACTTAGTTTTGTCACCGCGACCGTTTTCATTTGAATATGGCTGCTTTTACAGGCGCAGAGCGAGCTCGGTGTGTGTTTTTGTTTAAAGAAACCCTAGATCATATGATCTAGGAAGAAATGAAATCTGCGACAGTGGTTCAGCGTAGTTTTCGTACCCAGTATGGCAAGGATCCTCCTACCAAGACAAAATTTATTCCTGGCACCGTACTTTTGTTGAGACTGGCGGTCAACATACAGTTTCCTATGGCCACTTCCAACGGGCTCCTAACAAATATTCACACGTTTATCAATTACCCATGTCAAATCTCCCTGACTATTGAAAGCTGCAAAAGAAGAACCAAATCTATCTTCCAGTATGCGGGCGCAGAATAAGATAGCCAAAATCACATATTACACGAGAGACTTATTCCATGCACATACGTGCGCATTTCAGTGTTCATTCAAATCTTCCGGACGTTCACGTGTGGCTGATGCTGTGGTCGAACAAGTGAGGAAAAGCTTTGATTAAATGTGAAGCACAGGAACGCCATTTCATAATTTCAATTAAGAAACACGCCAAACTAATTATCCATGCACCAAAAAGCGGATGCTTCCTGGACCAAAAATACACAAATTTCAATCTTCTAATACGATTTTTTTAATACTTTCGGTTTATAGTTTATTTTAGCGATTTTGAAAAAGGTAAGAAGTGACGTTCCTGTAATTCACAATGTTAATATGTTATGTTTTATTTAACGACGCTCGCAACTGCAGAGATTATATCAGCGTCGCCGGATGTGCCGGAATTTTGTCCCGCAGGAGTTCTTTTACATGCCAGTAAATCTACTGACATGAGCCTATCGCATTTAAGCACACACACTTAAATGCCATCGACCTGGCCCGGGATCGAACCCGCAACCTAGGGCATAGAAGGCCAGCGCTATACCAACTCGCCAGCCAGGTCGACCTAATTCACAATTACCAAGCTTTATTCGAAGTCGTAGAAAATCAACGCGGCGTGCTTCTCGTGAGACTGGGATTCCACAACTAACCGTTTGGCGCATTTTGAGTGAAAACTTCGCGAGTTTTGCTATTACATGGCATTAAAACTAAATTTATATGTTTTCTAAATAAAATTCTTTCTAAGCTTACAAAGTTGTATAATCCTTTTGGAATCGCCGTGTATTTAAACTTACTCTTGAGTTACGGTTTTTACTTCGGGTATGTATTAAAACTTACAATACACCAAATAAAGAAATGTTAATAGACCTACTTTTAAATCGATTTTTTTATACTATGTTCTATTTTATACTGTGAGATAAACAATTTTTTAATAGATTAAAAAAATTACGATGGCATCTCTAAAACTTTGTTAATATTAAATAAACCAGAATTTTAAATGTTGGCCGTTAAGGTTCAAAGTCGAATGCAGTATATTACGTCACGCGCTCATACCAGACATCCCACACGCGTGCTTAGCGATCGATATGACAAATGCCAGATGTTACGACATCCCCTCAAAGGGCCACTATTATAGCTTTCACGTAGGGATTTGTTTTCTTCTTGTGATAATTTCAGCGCAGCTTTTTCCCTTCAGTTTCGAGGGTGATTATGTTCTGTTCTGTCATTGTAAATTGTTAGTGTTCAATATGCCTAAATTAAAAACGAAAAGTTGGAGTCATCTGTGGTGTTGCAACCCTTTTGGACTTGAAAAACATTCGTCACGAGTCTGTAAAAGAAAAGTGACAAGTAGCATGTGTGAAAAGGTCCCGCATTTAGTGGTAGGTGATGCTATTTGCGAATACTGTCGTCATAAGATTCCACAAAGTGAAATAATTAGTGAAGTAGTTGGGACTGAAAGTGAGGTTGGCAAATCAACAAGCGAAGAAGAATGTTTACAAACAGAGGCGGGAAATTCAACAAGTGAAGAATATGCTCCCGAACGTAGAGAATCTGTAAATGTAAGTAATAACCTAGATCATTATGTGATCTGGGGTAATAATTTAAATTAATAAGCTGCATAGTGTCACTGCATTCTAGACACCTAAATGCGTTCAGATGGTACAGTCAAGTCTGGTCACGAAACCAGAATCCTCTCTGGTGACGGCCATATTGATTCTCAACATCGTTCTGATTGTGTGTAACCAATGTGAGCAGTAAGCAATTGATATTTTAAATAAAAATGAGATATTGTGCGGCACCAAATTGTAAGAATAAATCATCTGATGGGATTAGAGTATTCCGTTTCCCAAGAGATAAGCGGAGAAGAGCACAGTGGGTACAGAATTGCAGGCGGGATAAATGGCAACCTACTGATTGTTCGGTACTGTGTGAGGTTAGTAAAGGGGAAACTTTTAGAACACGGATTGCACCTAAAGTTATTAATATTTATATTATTACTGGAGCTAAAAAATTCGATAGGAAACGTTACTCAATATGACTTATATCAATGGCATCATCGAGGATCGTTGACAGGTTAGGTTTGGATTGTTAAAGTGTTTGATATGCTTTGATATACGTTTTTTGGTAGGCATACAAAACAACTTTCTTTTCTACGATACATTTATGTATGTATAAGAGTTAATTTTTATTGTGGGTCTCCTTCAGCATCATTTTGAAGAATCCCAGTTTGAACAACACAGAGCAGATGGAAGGAAACTACTGAAATGTAATTCCATCCCTACAATTTTCAAAGTGCCAAACCCACCGAAGTCTCCAGAAAGCACCAGAAGATCTCCCAAAGTAAGAAAACTGTTTTTTGGAAGAACCAAGAAAGGTAAAAATATTGAAATATAATTATGTTGTAATTCATATTTATATTTATCAATTTTTGTTTTTCAAGTAATTACAAATAGTATCATACAAACATAAAAATTCTGGTTAATTACAGATTTAGATATGACACATACATTTTTAAAATAAATAATTTTCCTTATAAAAATAAAGCTTTAAAAAGTCATAATCATACCTAACAACAGTATCCCTTTTCAGTATGTACAGTATATTATACCTTGTTTATATTTTCATAATCTTTATTACTCTTATTTATTGTATATTAATGACCATTTCAGTTTTTAGACTAGTGATATTTTCTTATCTTTTCAGAGGAGTCTTCAGGCACACAATTAAACGAAGAGCCTGTCAGTGACAGGCCTCAAATTAGTACTATAGATGAAATAGCAAAGCTGAAATTAGAGGACAGAAAGCTTAAAAATCGGGTACAGTATTTAAATAAAAATGTACAATTTTTTAATTGGTAAAGTACCTTTATCCTTCTGAGTCCTGAGACGTTGTTTTATCTTCAAAGTTCAATATAATTCTACACTTCAAAAAAGTCATTGGCATGAGGAAAAATGGTGAATAAATTTTGCAGGTTACAATTAGGGCACAGATGCAGGTATATTATACTATAGTAAGGGTCTTGCGATCAGCCTCCTGGTCAGAGCTTCTGGTTGTAGTTCATGAGGTCCTGGCTTCGATTCCGGGTTAAAGCACAGGAATTTTTCCTTAAAGAGGATTATTCCTGTGTTCGTCCATGGTCTGGAATTTAGGTTAAGTTTAGATTTAAGACTTCTCCTGGCACCACATAATCATAATCATCCTATCATATCATCAGGGTAATGTAACTCCGCCTTCCAGGCGCCCCAACCTCAGAAGTTAGTTACAACTAAGCCATTGCCAGGAGAGAAGACCAGAAGTGTCGAAAAGACAATCTGATGGCATTGGTTAAAAAAAAAAAAAAGCGAAGGGTCTTGCACATATATCTTATATGATAAACATGTATGATGTTTAGTATAGTATACTATATTCTCAGAACTCAGGAGGTTAGTTTAGAGTTAAATGATGTTGTATGTAAGTAAAAGTGCATTCATGTGCACTTCTGATTCAAGAAAATGATCATCTATGTGATTTACTTCATCAAATACTTAAAACTACTAGGGCATTCGAAAAGTAATGGCAACATAGTTACTGTTTCACACTAAATATATTTAGGTTACATTTGACATTACATACTTCAAATATAGTCTTTTACCATGTCAACAATACATTGCTAAATTATTGGAAGGTGACTGACTCCATCTGCAGCAACATTTCTGGATATTTCTGTCAGTGATCAATCTAAAGCTCTTCGGATGTCAACTCTTGATTAAAAGCAAATGACTTGCTTCCACCCAACTAGCAATAGTTCAGTATGGTAGGACTTCCCTCCTACAGGCTTATTGTAATGCCCAAAAGCACCGAGTTGCATGTTTTTCTCTTCCAACTTGGATTTTTATGAAACACCTTCGTTTGTACCTTTAGGGCTGTACTGTTTACTACAAATCAAAAACAAGTCCACACCTGTGGAGTAACGGACAGCGCGTCTGGCCGCAAAACCAGGTGGCCCGGGTTCGAATCCCGGTCGGGGGAAGTTACCTGGTTGAGGTTTTTTCTGGCGTTTTCCCTCAACCCAGTACGAGCAAATGCTGGGTTACTTTTGATGCTGGACCCCGGACTCATTTCACCGGCATTATCACCGTCATATCATTCAGACGCTAAATAACATAGATTTTGATACAGCGTCGTAAAATAACCCAATAAAATAAAAAAATAATAAAAAACAGTCACTGTATTTACAAAATATGGCTAGGGCTACATCGAGACTTTCAATATTGCAAATTTATTAAACAATTGCTTCTCTGTTATGGAATACAAAATTTCAGTGGTCACCGTTAGGAGCACTGATTTACAGCATTGTTGCCATTACTTATCGAATGTTCTAGTATAAGTTTCTGCTTACATTGTTGCTCATGTTTTATTTCACTCCTTACAACATAAATCCTTAGTAAATCAGAATAGATTTGTTTTGGCAACACTCACTTTTAACTGCATTATAAACAGAACAACATAAATAGCCTACTTGATCGATGATCAGTGACTTAACCAGCAAAAATCTGTTGATCAAATCTGATGGAAAACTGATCTCCGATCAAACACTGATTGTTCTTTCTGCAACAGAAATAGAACTGATGGCCAATAAAACCCTCCTTGATTGCCAATCACATTTTGATTTGCGTTTCTGCAACCGGACCTTAATATGGCGGTTCTGTAAGTAACATTGGTGTCTTGATCTGTTTGTATAGACCTTGGTACAGCGTAAAAGAGATATCCATCGTGATCATATATATACAATTAGGAATATCGGACTACAGACAGCGAATGATGCCGGGAAGCCATATTTGAGACTGCCACGAAGTTCCACTTCCAAACATTCTATTATGCCTGATTCTTGCTGTGCTAATGGCTGTACAAATCGTCGTGTGAAAGGTGGAAATATTCAGTTCTTCAAGTGAGTAAAGCTTATTAAGTTTATTTTTGTTTAGGTTTAATTGTGCTTTTTCAGTTAATGATAAAGTAGTTTGTTTCTGCCTATGCTTGGTTATATTTGTTGTGTTTGTTATATTTCAGTTTTCCTTTTAAAGACGAAGATACATTGAAGAAATGGGTAGCGGCTGTAGGAAGAAGAAACTTTATACCTACAAGGCATTCAAGGATTTGTAGTGAACATTTTAGAAAAGAGGACTATTTAGTAAGGCCAAATACAAATGTGCCACAACTGAACTCTAGTGCTGTTCCCTCGATTTTCCATGCACATCCAAAGAAAGCGACACGAAAAACTCGAAATCGCAGAAAGAAACTGTGTGATGCCACTTCTGAAAATATTTTCATCACTCCACAAAAGAAGGTAAAATCAGAGAGCCAAGCAATATATAGTATTTCTCCAGAAAAACTACACCAAATAGGGCACAATTTTCTTTTGTTTCATTTGCTTCTCTGATACAGGTTTTAGTTTGCAGCCACAAATATGGTACTTTGAGCATAATAATAAAATGGTAATTTTCCTAGTAAAGGCTGGTTCACAATAAACCGGGAACGAGAACCAGAATGAAAACGAGGAGCAGAGGACGTGATTATGAAAATTTTTGATTCGCAATAAACCGAGAACGTAGACAACTATGCATATCGATATGCATGTCAATAACGATATGTAAAGTCGATATTACTCATTCTGATGTTATTTGTGTATAATTGACCAATGGCGTTCTCTCATGAGTACAAGGCAGCCAACATAAACACAGGTTAACCAACTTCGAAATTTCAACTGAAACATTTCATTAGGTACGGTACTATAAATATGCCCATGCATCTTTATTATCACAACCTATTTTAAGTCTACCATAATGTAAAATAATTAAAGAAGGAACATTTGTAATAGAATAAAAATGAACACAACAGTAGTTATTGAATTGAAGCGTGAATATGTAGTGTGTAATACAACCAGTACAGTAATAAAATATGATTTGCTTCCGATCGGTCTTCAAAGATGCAGCTATTGAAAGCCAGGTATTCTCCTTCATTTTCTCATCTTTATATGAGGCGTGCCGCTTATCGTAAACGTGAGGATTTCAAAATTAGAATCTCATCAAATAAAACTTGATCCATGATGCACAACACAGAACAAAATAATGCATAGGTTATGTCACGGTCTTCTTGCTACAAAATATACGACGACAAAATAGCTTTTAGATGGCAATAGAATGAATCTAGTGGGCTGTGATCAGAAATGTGAATGCCAAATTTGAAACTTGGCCAACTCTCCGTTCCCGATCCCGGGCTCCGGCAAGCTTTTCGTTAATTGTGAATGCTCACATTTAAATGTACACATTTTAACAATTTTACCGTTTTCGTTTTCGTTCCGATTCTAGTTTCCGGTTTATTGTGAACCAGCCTTAATTCGTCCTGGATCTCTCGCATGTTGTGTTGGTAATTACTAATTAATAACAGGCAGAGTGGGGTCTACAGTAATGCATTAAATCGTTATCTTATTACAGATCAGTACTGACAACATGACAAAACAAAAGATCACCAGCCTTTGCCCAGCACTTGAAAAATCCTGCAAAAATTCGTATATACAAGACATAGCATGAGTGTACACTAGCGTGAAATTTTGGTAATGGCACCAAAGTTATGTTGGTATGACTGAGGAGAGAGCTATAAACAACACTTGAAGCAGAGTATGAGAAACTAACTCTGGGCTAGTTTAGGCTAAGTATTAAAGGATTTTTTGATGTTGAAAGTACTGTATTCTTGGCTGCAGATTAAAAACACGTGTTTATTACTATACAGGGTGGATGGTAAGAGGTGATTCTACATGTTAAATATAACAAAACTGTTAATCAAGAAAAAAATAATCTCTGTCCAATGTTTGCAGTGCTCGATTGTGGTATTGGCCCGAGAGAAATGGTTGATTGCTATACAAGTAAATAGGTAAAAATATTCTGAACAGTTAATGTCTTAAATCTTTTTTTGCTATGAATTTAAATTGAATAATGGTGTGTTACGAGTACAGCATAGAGGGAGGGGGAAGTAAGAACTACAGGTCCCAAAGAAAATTGTGCCTTCTTTGGTGTAGTTCTTCTGAAGAATTACTTACTGGCTTTGAAGAAACCCGGAGGTTCATTGCTGCCCTCACATAAGCCTGCTATTGGTCCCTATCCTGAGCAAGATTAATCCACTCTCTTCCATCATATCCCACCTCCCTCAAATCCATTTTAATATTATCTTCCCATCTACGTCTCGGCCTCTCCAAAGGTCTTTTTCCTCCGGCCTCCCAACTAACACTCTATATGCATTTCTGGATTCGCCCATACGTGCTACATGTCCTGCCCATCTCAAACGTCTGGATTTTATGTTCCTAATTATGTTGTTAGGTTTCGTAACAAGCTGTTTTTACGGTGATGGGTTGTTAGCCCTTCGCCCAACCCCCAAGCTGGAGGACCACCCCTTATCGTCTGTCCACTACTGCTTATTCAATATATTCGCAGCTACCCTCCATATCTGAAGAATTACCATATAAATATATGTATGCATGTATGCAGCACTGAACCTGTCACTTGGAATTCGTTCATTAGTTTATGAATCCTGGAATGCATTGGAACTCGCACCCCAGGAATTTGTTCACGAAACTCTCTTCAGGCCAATATGTAGCTTAGAACTGTTGAATGTTTTTGCATCTGTGACAACGCAAAAATGTCGCATGATATTGAATATTGTGAAAATCTTAAATTGTGATATTTTTATATTTTCAGTTTGATTTCGGCCAAGTTGAAAGTGGTATAAGAAGTGAGTTTATTGGTATCTCAGAGTTTTTACAAGACCACAGACTAGAAGGGAATGAAAACGAATACAGAAAGGATCCTTTGTCTATTACGTCATCAAGGGTGAGACTGGTTTCTATTTTCTTTACTTTTTGCATCTATTAGGGTAGACTATAACAAGTGACAACATGGGTCAGCAATGACCAATGAGTGCTCATTTTCACAGTATTCAAACTAGATTTACTTGTTATTTTGTTTATGTGCTTGTTTCTCCATCTAAGATTTGTTACTCCAACTGCACTACCGGGTGTTCATTTCAAAATGTGTCATGATGTCACTGTTGATGAGTCAGCGATTTGAAGCGAGTTTCAGCTTTTGTGTCAGAGAAGTTGCCTATTAATTAAGGCGTTCAATCTAAACTTGAGAACGTGTACAGTATACCTTGAACGTCATAGCAACAGATGGTGGTCTGTATGGTCTATATGCTACCATAACCTCTTTCGAACTGTGTTTTTTGCGGCCAAGTCGTACGCAGGGTATTTGTTATCAGTTGCGTATGGCAACATTCCACAATACAAATCAAATGCTCCGTGTCATGTTGACCACCGTCGAAGTTAACGTCAACAAATACGTAAGTTATCGTCTTAACTCTCTCCCCATATCCTGACAGTAAGAAAAAACAAACCTCAGTACATGTTTCGAAACAGTTCACGTTCCTGCCACTACAGGTGTTACCGTATGTATCGGTAAGTACTCTTCTGAATGAACGCCGTACTTGCTAGGCAACTTCTCTGGCAGATATGTAATACACCTCTGCGGAAGTGTAGGAAGATTGAATTCTCTAGGCTCATCGACTAGGCACGTGACGGCATACAGCGAGCCATGACACACTTTGAATTAAACACCCAGTATTGTAACACGAATAAGTTGGATAATTAATCCCTTCATTCTACCCTTCACTATCTTTCTTTTGATTCGAAGCTTTGGACAGGCTAGGATAGTAATTTTAAAAATAATTTCAGACTCAATTCAAGTCCAGGATCAGAGGTGAATAGGTCAAGCTGGACCTGGCTTCAAAATGTTAGCTCGTGCAGACTATTATCGTGCAATTTTGTAAAAGTGGTTGCTTGAAACTTGCATGTTATTCTGTGTCAATGAGTGCTGCATAACTAGAACTGAAGCTTTTTTCTTATCTGAGGGTAATATAACTTCTTTATCAGTTAAAATTAATATGCTCACATTTCAGTCTCGTCATCACCATCATATTCCTTCTTCTTGTTCTTCTTCTTCTGTCCACACCTGTGGAGTAACGGTCAGCGCGTCTGGCCGCGAAAGCAGGTGGCCCGGGTTCGAATCTCGGTCGGGGCAAGTTACCTGGTTGAGGTTTTTACCGGGGTTTTCCCTCAACCCAATACGAGCAAATGCTGGGTAACTTTCGGTGCTGGACCCTGGACTCGTTTCACCAGCATTATCACCTTTCATTCAGATGCTTAATAACCTAGATGTTGATAGAGCATCGTAAAATAACCCAATAAAAAAATCGCCTTCTTCTTTTTTCAGTGATTGTTGTAGGGAAAAAATACTCCACCTTCAACTGTTTATTCTGTAACAAACTTCATTCGCAGAGTTAATGGAATATATAAAAGTTTGACTAAGGCCTAATAGTATAAAAACTCCCTGACTAAAGATCAACTTTGATCGAAGATTGAAAAGTGAACAGAGTTCAGATTCTTCTTCTATTGTATAAAACTTTTCTGCGATCAAATTACCTTGGTTCAAATGCAATCTAAGTTCACGTGAAAAGGATTTGGCAACATCGCATAAACAGGTGAAATATGTGATGTGCCGACCATGTTGTACAAGTTTGTTCAGTGTTGCCAATCTAGCGACTTTAACTCTTTTTCAATAACAATTTCTTTTAACTTTTGTAGTTCTTAAATAGGGGTTTAGCGAACTTTTTAGCACCTCATAGTGACAAAATTTAATCTTTCTTTGTTGATAATGAGAAATCTAGCGACTTTACAACTACTTTTTGGCGACTTTCGTACACACTGTTGGAAACACTAGTTTATTTGTGCAATGTAAATAATGGCGGACAATAAGAAGAAGGTTGACTGTTCTCCAAATTGTTATCATGTTATGGTGTTTGATACTGCTAAACATAATAAAGCTTTATAGAATGACAAATTGAAAATTTATGAATGTACCTATCACAATCATTAATAATTAATGGTTGTTATAAACATAATATAATTATAGGTTATGTTATTTGATACTGCTGTACACGACAGAGCCTTATAAAATATAAGATTGTTTGTGTATTAAGGCAAGAAATTGAAAAAAAAAAATATATATATATATATATATATATATATATATATATATATATATGTGTAAGTGTAACTACCATATGTATTAATGTTAATAACAATGGTTATTCTATTTGCACAGTCTGCCACTCGTATATTTCAAACAGAAAAGAAATAGGCCTAACTGAACTTGGATCATCTAACTTAATCGGAGAAATTTCTTCAGTCAAAGTTGACTTTAGTTTGAGAGAAATTAATCTCAGATTAGACTTTATACAACACAAAATTCCAAGTTCAGCTAGAACAAGGATCAATTTAATCTCTGATCTAAGATTAAATGGTTTATACAATCGGCCCTAAGAGTTTTAGGAACCTCTGTAGAGTTGAATGCATTTCATAATGATAAAGTTTGTAATTCTGCGTCGAATATTGTAAATTATAGCATAAAAGTTACATTAAAATTCTCAACAAAAATACACAAATTGCAGGAGATATTATAATGGGTGTAAAATCTGACGTAATTTAAAATATTTCAGGATGACGAGAATAGAATAAAATATGAGACTGAATCATCACAAATTCTTGGCCTGGAGCTAAATCCTGCGGAAACTATGGAAACGGATTCTATCACAGTGAAGTGTGAAGCACTAGAGGTGAGTTTAGATCACATTTATTTCCAGTTATTTTTATTAACTTACCTGTATGTGGAACACTGTGCTTCCTTCTACTATCTTTACTTGTGCCATCACTGCAGTGTAAACGTTTGTTGAGATATATGTTGCACAGAATGGATTTCAGGGTAGAAGCAACTTCAGTGTGCAAAGGAGAGGATGTATTTGTTGCCATGTTATAAAAAGGTTCAATCTGTTTGCTGTTCATGAAGTTAAGGAGAGAGGTACACCATTGGCCTGCAAAAATTAAGTGAAATTAATTCTTTTTTATATCTCAGTTACTGACATTTGAGATGGGCAGGGCATGTAGCACGTATGGGCGAATCCAGAAATCCATATAGAGTGTTGGTTGGGAGGCTGGAGGGAAAAAGACCTTTAGGGAGGCCGAGACGTAGATGGGAAGATAATATTAAAATGGATTTGAGGGAGGTGGGATATGATGATAGAGAATGGATTAATCTTGCTCAGGATAGGGACCAATGGCGGGCTTATGTGAGGGCGGCAATGAACCTCCGGGTTCCTTAAAAGCCAGTAAGTAAGTATCTCAGCTACTGTAAAAGCTAAATGAACAAAACTTTTCATGCTTAATATACATATATTACTCTTTATAAAACACTATTCAGAATATTAAAATAGCTAGCCTAATAATTACCTGTAAAAATAATATCAAATTTGCATTTTTTTTACGACCGTAAAGCATTTACACAATAAAATTTACAATTAATTAAATATCTGCATGATTCTTTACTAGAATGTTTTAAAGACTTACATCAACAACATAGTCTAGGATCTTTTATTTATTTCTTCAAGAATTTTTTTTTTCTTAATCGTTACCTTCAATATTACGTTTTCTAAAACATTTTATTAAGAAAAGATATTTCCTGAAGGAATAGGTAAAAGATAGCCACCGGCATGGCTCAGTCGGTTAAGCCGCTTGCCTGCCGTTCTGAAGTTCCGCTTGGGCGCAATTTCGATACCCGCTTGGGCTGATTACCTAGTTGGATTTTTCCGAGGTTTTCCCCAACTGTGAGGTGAATGCCAGGTAATCTATGGCGAATCCTCTGCCTCATCTCGCCAAATACCATCTCTCTATTACCAAATTCATTGACGCTAAATAACCTAGTAGTTGATACAGCGTTGTTAAATAACAACTAAAAAAAAAAAGGTAAAAGATCCTAGACTGTGTTGTTGATCTAGGTCTTTAGAAAATATCTGTAAAAGAATCATGCAGATATTTAATTAATTGAAGAGTTGGGTTGAATAACGATCTATGTCACAATCTGCTAACTGTGCAGGAGGAAAAAAAATCGGATGGATAACTTAGACTGTTATTCCATCAATATGTTTTGTACACTCTGCGAAGTATATGTGTGTATGTTATTGAAAGTCTTATCATACATCAGTTTGTAACGTTTTTAACTCACAGAAATGCTACTGGGCAATATAGACAATAAACAGTTTTATACAATGAGAATATGTATGTATTGAATGCCTACCCACTTCACTTTTACGTGATTCGGGTTCCTCATATTGCGAAAGGCTGGACTGTGACCCATTTTCTAGTTGTACACCACTTCGGCGGGCCACACTGTAAATGATATGTATCTGTGGAAAGTTATGTCGTGTACTAGGGTGAGTGCATGAGTAAGTGTAGTGTCTGGAATGAGTGGTGATGAAGATGAGGAAGGGAGAAGGGAAAACCCGGTGCCGGCATCTAGCCTACTCCTGTCTGTAACTCTGTAAATAAATAACTCCACAGAATTGCTACTGGAGAATACAGACAATGAACAGTTTTATACAATCAGAATATAATGAAATATACTAAATCAATAAAAATATTAAATTATGAACAAAATGATTATGACATTTATTTTTAAATGCTATATATTAATATGAATTAACACCATGTAATTCATTAAAGTTGCACTCAATGTTATATTATGAATAGACATACAATATTGATAAAAAAACAACACTATTATTAGAAAATAACTTCTGTATTGAGGTCTAGGGACACCATTAAATTAATGAAAGTTATAATAATAACAAACGAATAAAGAAATTAAATATTTCAGTTGAGAAATTGTTGGGGGATGGAATTTGAACCTCTATCCCGAATATTCAGTATCAGTCCCAACATACAGCTTGTCTATTAAGTATGAATTTTATTAATAATGAAGACAATAACAGTCACAGTTTTTAAATGCTGACTGTAAGAGAGTGATACAATTTAAACAGCACATCTTACAAAAATTTCAACAAATCTGTTCCTGAAACGAAGTACCTTGATAAAGTTCTAAGAAAAACTATAGTGGCAAAACACAACATAGACCAACTAACACTAGGTAAAATGTAAATTAAAATATACACATCAAAAAATGTTTGGAACCAAACAGACTTTAAGAGCCTTTTCATATTCCAGTATTGAGTTTGAATAAGAAAACCCTGTGCTTACTTTACCATCCCATTGTGGAATCCTGGGAAACGAGAATGCGGATGCTTTAGCAAAGAAGGGCAGCACTGCTACTTACAGACCTGTCACTAAATCTATGTATTACTATGTGAAAAGATTTATTAAATCTACATACTTAGACTACAACAAACAAAATTTGATAACACAATCCCAAGGGAAAAAATGGAACTCTCTGCATCAAAATCCGCAGTTAATTCCCGATTTACCACGAAAATCGTCTTTAGCTGCATTTAGATTGGCAACAGGCCATGATTGTTTGGCCAAACACCTGCATAGAATTGGAATATATCAGTCCCCTAACTGCCCATTGCGCAACTCAAACCAAGAAATGGATTCGGAACACCTCAAAATCTGTGCTTCAGTGGCTGGTCATGATAATATCTTTGAAAAATATTGGAGTGCAAGAGTTCAAATGACTTTATTGTCAAACGCCTGGCATTAGAAAACAACAACAACTTTAACCATATATAATACAGTATTAAAAAATTACATTTAACTTCTTTATTGAGGCATAAATAAACAAAAGACAAATATAGTACTGTAAGGAGAATACACTATCAGTTCAATTACATGCAATTGGTAATATGGACATTTAAAAGAAACTGTTTTAGTAATGCATCATGCTTTTTCTGGTTCTGACAAGTGCCTGGATGCGTCTTGGTATGCTCTCAATCAGGTTGTTGAGGCATTGCTGGTCTAGACGATTCCATTCCTGGATCACAGCCTCTCTGACCTCGTGGAGGGTTTGAACAGATGGTTGACGACTGCAAATGGCATTCTTTAGCTGGTCTCAAGCATGTTCTATGGGATTCATGTCCAGTGAGTAAGCAGGCCATTGCATATGGGTTATACCAGCAGCCTGAGTTCGTTCATTTACGAATCTTTCTCGATGTGGCCAGGCACTTTCGTCTTGAAAGATAACATCTTCACCAAAATGTTTTTGTCTTCACTCAGAACTTGATAATCCTTCATGCTTGATGATTCACAACTTGACTGCAGGTGCTTCTTCAAATAATACAGCTGTTTTTCCTTTCTAAGGGAATGCACACCACGTTTTAAATTCACGGTGCTGAAGATGTTGCCTTAATTGTTTCATGGATCCATATCTTTCTGAGGTTTGGTTACAGACACACTATAACCAGATTTTCCGGCAATATATATATATATATATATATATATATATATATATAGATATTTCAGAATTTAACCGAAAAAAATTTAAGGGATTGTAGAGGGGTCCTGCGGG
The DNA here is from genome assembly GCF_040183065.1 of Periplaneta americana. Lineage (NCBI taxonomy): Eukaryota > Metazoa > Arthropoda > Insecta > Blattodea > Blattidae > Periplaneta > Periplaneta americana. The sequence continues at coordinate 20,722,110 of NC_091118.1, read as the reverse complement.
TTCAGACTTGCAGGTAATGGCGTGAAATGTTTTTTGGGCCAGTATGCCACTGATTGAAGTATGATGTTGAAATTAAAAAAAAACTATAAAAGTGGGATTCGACATAATATTTTTGACCTTAGGTCTAATGCGTTATCCAGTATGCCATGTCGGTAGAACTTACTTACTTACTGGCTTTTAAGGAACCCAGAGGTTCATTGCCGCCCTCACATAAGCCCGCCATCGGTCCCTATCCTGAGCAAGATTAATCCAGTCTCTACCATCATATCCCGCCTCCCTCAAATCCATTTTAATATTCTCTTCCCATCTATGTATGTCTCAGCCTCTGCAAAGGTCTTTTTCCCTCCGGCCTCCCAACTAACACTCTTATATGTATTTCTGGATTCGCCCATACGTGCTACATGCCCTGCCATGTCGGTAGTTCTCTTCTAAAATAGGTACAATAACGAAAATGATTGAGGGTGAAACGCAAAGCAGTGCAGTGGCGTACTGTCTCATTATTTGCTAACAATTTTACAAATTCTGTAAAAGCTAAATTTTGAAAACACTGTTGATTAGTTCTTAACAGTTGGGCTTCATCCAATCTCTAATAAGGTCCGAAACCATTCCATATCCATATTTGATTTTAATACTGGATTATGAGTATTAAATGTAAACAACTTTCGTAACTGATAACTCATATATTCTTTGTCAGAGTCACTGGGTTCCCACTCTCAGATTACTTGTCTACAACTTAATAATTGCTCTTAATTTTTTCCAGTAGGAACTAGGAAGATGATTTTTTATAAACTTTGTTTACCATCCCATTCCGTCATGAAATGTCCTGTACAGTGATCATTGTCCTCATTGTTGTTGTTTAGTCAACTGTCCAAAGACAGGTCTGAACCTCACAAGTGATATGTATTATTTTAATGTACCGAAGTACATATGATATTTCCATGCAGATATTCTGCGTCATCATCCGATGTAAGAGTAATGGAACGGAGAAAAATTCTCTCTGGCGCCGGGATTTGAACCCGGGTTTTCAGCTCTGCGTGCTGATGCTTTATCCACTAAGCCACACTGGATACCACCCCAGCGTCGGACAGAATTGTCTCAGAGGGCGGCCACTAGAGGGAATCCAAGAGTTGGAGCTTAATCTGAGACGATTCTGTCCGGCGCCGGGGTGGTATCCGGTGTGGCTTAGTGGATAAAGCATCAGCACGTAGAGCTGAAAACCCAGGTTCAGATCCTGGCGCCGGAGAGAATTTTTCTCCGTTCCATTACTCTTACATCTCACAAGTGATACCAAGAAGGCATCACATATGAGGCAACTAGGTCAGGAGATAATGGGGTAGAATGGCCAGTTCCTTTCCCCCTCCATTGCATACATCGCCAACTAGCTACATATTACACTAGTCAGACTTCAAATGCATACCAACAATTGTTCTTCCTCTGACACATATCGTCAAGTGAGATGTACTGCCTGATAATAGATGTACATTTCAGTCAGAACCTCAATCAGAGGATTCTCTTCATTCCAATTATGAATTTACAGATTCCAAGTAGTTATGCTCAACTGAAACTATTTTCTTCTATTGTAGAAGACAGTGAACCAGAGAGGTTATGAATCATCATATTCAATTATAAGTTTCCATAGTAAATAATATGTAAAATATTAATGTATAAAAAAAACCTGTTGCAGGAAATTGGTGTTATAATCAAAGAAGAAAGCGAGTCTTTAGATTCTTATCCAAATGATGATATTCAGATGCCTTTTCCTGTTGTGAAATGTGAAAATGTAGAGGTAGGTGGAAATGTTTGTTGCCAACTCTACAGTATGAATTCTCTTAACATAAGACTTTTTCTGCACACTCATTTTTCTGTTTCTAGTATAGAATTTTGGGCTATGTACTTATCTTTTCACGCAGCTGGGTACTAAGTTGTTAGCTAGTCTGTGACTACAGTGCTAATGCACTGGCCTCCCATCCAGGCAGTCTGGGTTCGATCCCCAGTCAGGTCTGGGTGGAATTTGTGGTGGACAAAAAGACATTGCAGAGGGTTTTTCTCGGGGTTCTCCTATTTCCCTCTTTCAATTCTCAACTTCCTCTTCAGTTTGTTAATCATCTGCAGTAGTAAAAATAGGCCGGGGCGAAGTCTTGCATGTAATACTAGTTCCCGATGCTGATCTAGGTTCTAAGGGCTTTGGGCTCATGGGACGTTACCTGCAGGGCCATATGCCACCTGGCTATCTGTCCGACTTACACAATCATTGCATATAGGGTGTACAATGGGCTTAAATGGCCCAGATTCTGCCCTTGCGAAATCAATCAGCTGAGTTGGTGTAGCAACTGGCTATGGACTGGAAGTTTTCGGGTTCAGTCCTGGATTTTTCGTGTTGCTAAACTTCCAAAACAGTCCTGGAGTCCACTCAGCTTCCTATCAAATTGAGTATCGGATCTTTCCTGGGAGTAAAAAGTGGCTGCAGCATGGTGCCGACCACAACACCTCATTCTAGTGCTGGGGACATGAAAGCATAGCTCTACCTGTTTAAGTAAATACTGTAATATTTTATCATAATTTTATATAGCTTCATCTTTATTGAGTCACAACTAGAAATCAACAATTAACATTTGTATAGCAACCAGTATACAGGACCTGTAATGTAAAACAAGGTTAGCCATGACATTCATAACCAAACCACAGTCTAGTATATACAGTCGCGAAGCTCAATATGTAGTAAATATGCAAACATTAGATAGTTGCTCACCACTAGGATCGCTAATATCGCCTCATCACAGGCAATGCAAAATAGAACTGTCACAGTGTATTGTTTCTAGCACCCTCAAAACTCAAGCTTTGTGACTGTATATAGTAGACTGTGACCAAACACTACCTCCATGGCTTGTATATGCCTTCGTGACGTTTAAAGGGGTTAACTTTACGTCAGAGTGTTTAGAATAGAAAGTGTGGTAACTCGGCAAGGGTCTAATGGGACTTTTAAACCCCCTAGAGTCGCCACGGCAACTGAGTGAAACATTGGTGTGGCGATTGTTCTAAGATTGCAGTTTTCCTCTTAATACTATGGACAGAGCAGGTAGAACTCGTTCTACTATGGAATTAAAAAGATATTTCTTGTGGTGTTCGGGTGATTTTTATTGTGCCGTTTATGTGAGCGAGTAGTAATAAGCCTAATTGTTTTGTTCTTGATGTAAATCCAATTATAGATACTCTATAATCTGTAAGGAAGAGACTTTCTTTTATCCATCCATAGACTAGACTGTTTTTCAGAAGTGGTGTAGAGCAATTCCACGAACACAGAAAACTGTATGCTTGTTCTTATATCTGTGATATCCATTTTTCTGCGGTTTTGATTGATTTTTTAAAATCATGATTCATTTAACGACGCTCGCAACTGCAAAGGTTATATTAGCTTCGCCGGTGTGTCGGAATTTTGTCCCACAGGAGTTTTTTTTACATGCCATTAAATCTACTGACATGAGCCTGTCGCATTTAAACACACTAAATGCCATCGATCTCGGCCGGGATCGAACCCGCAACCTCGAGCATTGAAAGCCAGCACTGTATCAACTGCGCTACCGAGGGCGACTTTTGATTGTAAGAGCCGATAAATTTATTATTGCCAGTAAAGAGGTAGGACTTCCACGCAAGAACTGGCGACCAAAACCGTATGCCATAACACATATTCTCCCAAACTTGCCTCGATATCTTAAAAAAAGAAAAGAAGAGAAAATATCCAATGAAGAGGACATCAATCCGTTCTCATAACAATGTATCCTTACCAAGTACCATCTGGCTATGACCAATTCCATTGACGCTAAATAATCCAACAGCTGATACAGCATCGTTAAATATCCAAGTAAAAAATAATTGAATGTGACACCCGAAAATCAGAAGAACACCTTAGTTGATCATGCGCTTGTATGCATTTATGTACCATTACTCCACACCTGAATGCCCAAAATTATGTCTAGTTACATTGACCGTAATTCCTTCCAGTGAATGAACTCCAGACCAGCATTTCAGCTGTTTAGTGTGAGTTTTTCAAAATCGGTACATTTTTTAGAGTCATAAACTGTGATGGGTTCGAGGAAAGTGAAAATACAAAAGAATTCAAAGGTGAATGAACGACCTTGCAGATACGTTGAACTCAAAGACTCCCTCGTCTGCCCTGTACAAAGGATTCTAGCATTACACGATTTTAGAAAATATATGACACGTAATTGACAATATAAAGAACACGTTTGCCTAAGAAAGAACCCTTGGATTATTTAGAGTGACAATTCAGAGCACTAGCGAAATATATTTATTCTTGTGGGATAGCAGATTTAAATATATTCAGACAGAAAAAAATTAACCAGGATCCTCTAGAGCGATATTTTGGAATTAGAAAATGATTATCTTGTGATGATTACCATAGACTTTCTACATGTGAAGATTTTTCATTCTATATGCCGGTTAAAAAATGTGCTGTATTGAAGTGCTAATTGTGAACTCCTAATTGAATGCAAGCACCTAGCTTCTACTTCATTAAATATGCATGTTTAATTATTCATTATTTTATTTTTAATAATAGCACTTCAGTCGTAATTAACGTAAAAGTTATTTCGGTAACAAAAGTACAGTATAATTCTACTTTGCATCTAGGCTAGAACTTAATCTGGTTTACAATTTTATTACAGTTGTTTATTACGTTTCCAAATCATAAGAGATTTCTAATCGAGCATATGAGAAAGTAATAGACCTCATGGAAAAGTCGTTAATTTAATATTCTCCAATAAGTAGCATAAACTACTTAATACAGTGCTACCAAATTGTTTTAATTTTTCAAAACACAAAATAACCTAGGTATTTCAAAAGATCAAAACTTACATTAGCATAGATATAATATCGAAGCTTAATTTATGAGTCTAAGTTGCACGTAATATTTTTTGTTCCCCTGAATTACGTATAAACCAGATACAACTGCAACTAATGACTAAATAGTAGATAAAAACTATTGGTGAAGATAAAGTGTCTCCTTTATTATATTACAATCTTTCTTGTGTATAAAAACTATAATTTCATGTCAATGCGTACTTTATAATGCCATAAAAATTTTCAGTTTTGCGATGCTGTACTTTTTTTTTTGCGTATTTCTGGCTGAAGCCGGCACAACGTTCCATTTTTAGGTTAATTATTATATTTACTATTCAGGGTTGTGTTATATAACTCACAATTTGTTAATATAGTAATATTACATTTTTAAAGAAGTAAAATATTGTAACTAAGTACTTTACAATACATTCTTATCTAATGGGTTATTTTTAAAAACCTTTTTCATTCACTTGAATAGGGATCTTGAAACTGGACACTGAAAATAGGGCTAGCGCCACTCGGCTACGATCCACTGAACTAGAGGAAGTAACGTCTTCTACCCGCTCTGGCAGTAGTAAAAAAGTATTGGTGAAAATATAATGTTCCATTTGATATATTATATTATACTTTCTTGTACATCGAAAACTATAATTTTGTGTCAAAATGTACTTACAACAACACAAAAATGTTCAGTTTTGCGAAGCTTTACTTTTTTTTGCGTTCTTCTCTCTGAAGCTGACAGAATGTTCCAGTTTACTGTTGATTATTATACTCTTATTTTCGATTCAGGAGTGAATGATATAACTCAAGAGTAGTTAATGTAGTAGTATTACATTTTTTAAATAAGTAAAATATTGTGATAAACTATAATATACTTTTATCTAGTGGGTATTTTAAAAACATCTGCATTGACTCGAATAGCGCTCCTGAAACTGAGAACAGAAAGCAGAGCGAGTGCCGCTCTGCGACGAACCGCTGGACTAGTGGAAGTATCGTCACTTTCTCTTCTACCTGCTCTGTTTACGTTTTACCTACCCTATCATTACTGCCATACACAAGCTATGTTACAGTTTACATAAAGATTAATTTTTTTGATCCTTCAGAATACGTCTGTTACGGTAACAATATTAGAGGAGAAAAATTCTCTCTGGCACCTGGGATCAAACCCGGGTACTTGGTTCTATGTATCAAGCGCTCTAACCATTGAGCTATGCCAAAGTTCAATCCACAGCACCGGATCGAATGTCTCTCCTCCAGTGTTTTTCTTTTCCCTTTGTGGCCTGACTCCAAGTTCGACATGTAATGTTGATTTTTTTTTTTTTTAAGTCAACATACATGTCGAACTTGGAGTCAGGGAAAAACACTGGAAGAGAGGGATTCGATCCGGTGCTGTGGATTGAACTTTGGCATAGCTCAATGGTTAGAGCGCTTGGTACGTAGAACCAAGTACCTGCACCAGAGTGAATTTTTCTCCTCTAATATTAATATTAATATGTTACTGTTAACTATATTATCTAAAAATTATTTTTTTTAGATAGTAATTTCTGAAAGTAGATCTTTTAACGCTATGCAAGCTTGTTAAAAATTGACCATCATACAGTGTAGTGTTCAAAAAGTATTTCTAACAGTAGTACGAAAAGTATTTTTAATACTAACTTGCAACTCTAATGGAAATATTTGTTTTTTTTTAAAGGCGTACCTGTATGCTGACATTGTGGACATAAGTAATATAAAACAGGAAGCAATGGAAGGACAGGATCAAGTAGTGAATGAGTAAGTTTATGCTCAGTATATGTACAGACCCAGAAACAAAATTTGGGCCAAGTTCGAGTTATGACATACAGTGCATGCTAAGTGCTTACTGGAACTTGGAAAATTCGGGTGGCCCAAATTTTGTTTCAGAGTCTGTACTTATGTATTTGAATAGTTTGAAATTAACGCGGTTTTCAAACTTGACTCTCATTTATTTAATTTGTAAATATATATACAGTACATATAGTACACAGAGGATTATCTTTTGAAGAGGTGGAAAAATTCAAATACCTGGGAGCAACAGTAACACATATAAATGATACTCGGGAGGAAATTAAACACAGAATAAATATGGGAAATGCCTGTTATTATTCGGTTGAGAAGCTTTTATCATCCAGTCTGCTGTCAAAAAATCTGAAAGTTAGAATTTATAAAACAGTTATATTACCGGTTGTCTTGTATGGTTGTGAAACTTGGACTCTAACTTTGAGAGAGGAACATAGGTTAAGGGTGCAAATCAAGCTTTTAGGTATAACTCCCTGTAAAGTTAATTTGAATAATTTCGAGGGAAAAATTGTTTTGGGGCCGGGTATCGAACCCGGGACCTTTGGTTAAACGTATCAATGCTCTCCCAACTGAGCTACCCGGGGACTCTACCCGACACCGATCTAATTTTTCCCTATATTCCACAGACCTCAAAGTGGGCTGGGTAGCTCAGTTGGGAGAGCGTTGGTACGTTTAACCGAAGGTCCTGGGTTCGATACCCGGCCCCGCAACAATTTTTCCCTCCAAATTATTCAAATTTACTTTACAGGGAGTTATACCTGAAAGCTTGATTTGCATAATACACGTCACTGTATGTAACAGAAAACCACAATTTAAGTCACACAGAGTTAGTGTGCACTCAATGTTGGTTGCTTGACGGTTGTCAGCCCACTTTGAGGTCTGTGGATATAGAGGGAAAAATTGGATCGATGTCGGGTAGAGATCCTGGGTAGCTCAGTTGGGAGAGCGTTGGTACGTTTAACCAAAGGTCCCGGGTTCGATACCCGGCCCCGGAACAATTTTTTCCTCGAAATTATTCATGGGTTAAGGGTATTTGAGAATAAGGTGCTTAGGAAAGTATTTGGGGCTAAGAGGGATGAAGTTACAGAAGAATGGAGAAAGTTACACAACACAGAACTGCACGCATTGTATTCTTCACCTGACATAATTAGGAACATTAAATCCAGACGTTTGAGATGGGCAGGGCATGTAGCACGGATGGGCGAATCCAGAAATGCATAGAGAGTGTTAGTTGGAAGGCCGGAGGGAAAAAAAACTTTTGGGGATGCCGAGAAGTAGATGGGTAGATAATATTAAAATGGATTTGAGGGAGGTGGGATATGACGATAGAGACTGGATTAATCTTGCTCAGGATAGGGACGTCCACACCTGTGAAGTAACAGTCAGCGCATCTGGCCGCGAAACTGGGTGGCCCGGGTTCGAATCCCGGTTGGGGCAAGTTACCTGGTTGAGGTTTTTTCCGGGGTTTTCCCTCAACCCAACACGAGCAAATGCTGGGTAACTTTCGGTGCTGGAACCCTGACTCATTTCACCGGCATTATCACCTTCATTTCATTCAGAGGCTAAATAACCTAGATGTTGATACAGCATTGTAAAATAACCCAATAAAATAAAATAGAATAGGGACCAGTGGTGGGCTTATGTGAGGGTGGCTATGAACCTCCGGGTTCCTTAAAAGCCAGTAAGTAAGTACACAGAGGAAGAAAACTAGTTGTCAGAATTCTCATTTATGTATAAAACAGTTACTCAAATATAAAGTGTTTTTCAGAAGTAATGCATAATTACAATTATAATCAAATGAGTGGATTTTGGATAGAAAGCTCAGATGCGTCAAAATTTGTGTTTAGAAAGGAATATTTTACGGAAACAAAATATTTTTGCAACTATTGTTATGTGAGTTATGGCATCAACACATCCAGGTTGCCAGGCGACACTGGAAAACAAAAGATGTAAGAACAAATGCTTTTTCTTGTATTGTCATTTTGATGCTGTTAATGTTAGTGAGGAATCTCATAGAATCTATTGGAGTTGTTTTGATTCCACCAGTAATGAGCCTGAGAGCTTGATTTTGAACACATTATATTTCGTTTATGAAAGGTGAAGCAATTAAAATTTTTCCGCAGTACGTCAGCACTGGCTGTATAAACATTTTGTATGTAGTGTTCAAAGTATTCCTAGAGCATCCCCATTTCTGTCCTGCTAGTCTAGAAACCCAAGTTAGGTAGGCTATCATTGAAAAATTTATTGGAAATGCAACAAACAATTTAGGCTATAAGACAAATTACATTTTATAGAAAATGTAAATGATGATTAATTATGCAAATCGATGACTTCAGTGCAGTGGAGGATATCATGTCCAGGGTGCTGTCAGGAACTTTCAATTTTCTGAAGACTTCTAAGGACTCTCGTGGGATTGTGCCTCTAGCCCCAATCATAATTCCTATAAGTCCCATGTTTTGATATTATATTTGGTCCCCAAAACATTGCAGCATGGCAGATAAATTGCCCGTTTTTCTTTGCAGACTTCTCTAGGTTGTTCCTCGCTGTTCTCAAAACGGACTGTGGGGATCTAGAATGAGTCCACAATTTTTTTTTTTCGATCTATAACAATGATATCTGCTCTTCGAGTTGATCCGTCAGCGGAAAGCCACCCAATTTCCTCATACACCTCATGCTTATCAGCCCGGCGAAGTTCATTGGCAATCATTGAGCGAATTTTATTATGACGGTCAATTCTCAGTAATTCTCCCTTCCAGCAAAAACCCAGTACATGTGCTAAGGTTTCTTGCTCATCGCATCTTCTGCAAGGAGTAATATCAAGGCTTCTGCCTGTAATAACATTGCAGCTCATTTTGATCGCTTCAGTCCATTGGCTGCAGGAGACCCTTTCAAGCTTTTGAATTTTCTCAGTCATAAAATATACCAAATTTCATTGCATAATCGTCGCATTTTTAATGCCGTCTGTTTTTTTCGAGTGAAAATATGTGGTGCGACCATTACGTGAAGAATAAATTAAAATGGTGACGATTTGTCGTGTCAACTTTCAGTGATTAGCTTTCATGTAACAGGGAAGTGTGCAAGCAGGGAGGGCCAAGTTGCGTGATTCGTAATAGAAGATGAAGGAGAGGAACCGTAACGTGAATAACATCTTAATAAAAAAAAAATTACTGTGGTGTTACTGAATTAAAGACACTTTATTGATGTCCACACCTGTGGAGTAACAGTCAGCGCGTCTGGCTGCGAAACCAGGTGGCCCGGGTTCGAATCCCGGTCGGGGCAAGTTACCTGGTTGAGGTTTTTTCCGGGGTTTTCCCTCAACCCAATATGAGCAAATGCTGGGTAACTTTCGGTGCTGGACCCCGGATTCATTTCACTACGTTTCGCTTTTTCAATCTTTTCCTTAAACATGAAAACAAACATACCGCTCGTGTATCGTACATTATTTTGTGCGAAGATCGTTTATTACATATCTGAAAGAGGAATTTCTAATTAGTTGCAATGAAATCTCCATCTTGGTTTCTGTTCAATGACGGCAACTTTGGAAAACAAATATATCTATCTTCAACATTGTTCCTATAAAATGTTTTCTGTGTTTACTATACTGCAGCAGGCCGTGATATACGTCTGTCTTTTTTTTCCCCCAGTCTATGATGAGTCTGGAATCTTGTTGATTTTTTCACGGCTTCCTTAATGTTACTTGCATTACAAATGCAGTAACTTTTGTGGTGTTGTAGAGTTTACTTAATTTTTGCAAATATTTAAAAACAATAATTAACATTGCAATTTAGGTGAAATTGCAGTGGTAAGTTTCCAATTTATAATTATTACTATATTAAACGTCTCTAAAAATAATTTGTTAAAAGCCTAAAGCAGTAAAATGAATATGACGCTTAAGCGGTAAGAATAGGGAAATTGTTATGTGTGTTACGTTGGGAATACTGAATGTGGTATTTCACACTTACCGCGTATTGGTTTTGTGCGGAAAGCAAGCAAATACGCACGATCTCGCACAAAGAGTATTTAAACACTTGTAAACAACCACCACTCTCAACCAACAATTGTATTGAACTGATGGCATTTATGGCTATTGGCTTGGTGCTAACATCTCTCACATCCACTGTATTCACTTTCGTCAGCAGCCACTGCTGTTTCTCGCACATTCAACGTGGAGCATAATGGTACTTTGTGTTGCAGTGGCGGCTTGTTATTTTAAAGTCCTGATCAGTTAGTCTATAAGTAAGGATGCAACATTAAGCGATGGCGACGATTACATGATGAAATACGGTATTTGTTTAATTTTCGTCATTTATGGTAAATGGTGGATGTTTTTTGTCTGAAGTGCAGCTTTAGAATCTGATAATATGACAAAATTTTTGCAGTGGTGTAACGAAAAGAATATGTTTTGGTGAGAAAGTTACTTACAGTATTATTCTTTGCAGCCATTCAACTTTTGCTTGTTGGTTTTTAATTAAAACTGTTTTGTAAAATAAATATTGTAACTTATTTCAACACAACAATGTAATTTTTATTCAAAACAACAATAATTCCTTTCTACAATTTAATTTAAACACTCCCGTCAACAATGGGATTTCCACTCCACACAGCAACACAGTATTCGTTATTGCATTCCACCGACGACAATGACAATTCACTTGGATTATTGCGAACAACAATATACTCCTAATCTCAATTAATGTTCACAAAGCATTATTTACAACACAAAACTGTCAGTTCTCAGTTCACAGTTCGTTTGCCTTGGCTAGTTCTTCTAGCTCAGTCACTCAAGTTCACAGTATCTCGAACCCAAGAGGCAGTCCACTGAACTTCGAACTCAAGTCCCCCCCAACTGCGGCCCACTGCACTCGAACTCGGGACTTCCGGTGACAGTCCACTGGCCAGGACGCTCACACAGCTGCGGACACACTCAAGTCGAATTCCGGTCTCGAAGCTGGCTTCACTGCTACACTGACTGGCTTGCTGTCCAAAAACTAGCAGCTACTGCAACAACAACTGCCTTTCTTCGAAGGCTGCTCGCTTTTTATAAGTTAAGCCATACTTTCCAGAAACTACGATTTCGAGATCATTCTCGTTACAACAATCAGTTCGCCTGGCTTCCAGCTTCCCCCCTTTTCCTCGCACCACACAGCACATGCCCCTGGCAGTAGATGCGTGCGCAACTTCATTTACCGCGCCCAGCCACCGCCGACCTCGCCCTCCTTCTGCCGGTCGCGAGATCGAATCCCGAAGCAACGAGAAGTTTCTAACAGTGTTGCCACAATATAAAAACAAGTTAAAAAGAAAATGAAAGCCAAGAAGTGGAGTGAACTAGACCAACTATGGGGATGGTGGAGGCTGGATGTTCTTTTTTTGGGGGGGGGGGGGAATAAATCATCTAGACCAGAGACCGTCGGCTGTTGCGTATCTGGTTGGCCAGAGAAACCTAAAATTTTGGTCAGAGGAAGTGGGAAAATCAGGGATTTTTTTCTTTTGGAAATTGCAGTGGACACCTGATACAGTTATTTAAGATAACATTTAAATTGAAAAATTGAAATATTTGAAATTCAACATACGTGGTTTTCTATTACAGGTATCTGAAAGATGATGGTGAAGGTGAAGAAAACCAAGTGTAAGATATGAGTTTTATTATGTGGGATAAAGTGTGTTTCAACGATTCACATGCTGCTGAGGTGGAAAAAATACGTGTGAGAAAGAAGAATTTAAAGTGTAATGTTTATAGAAAAGGATTTCCAAAGACAATGTGACTTATATCCATTCTCGCACACAAGGGAGAAATCTTTGAACTCTAGTGATTGTGGCAAACAGTTTTCTTAACATGAGATCTCGTTTTACTGTATATATAACAAAGAAATTTGAAGAGAGCAGTTCTGTGGCAGATAAAAAAAAAGATGCTGTGATAACCAAAGTCCATAGTTAATTATGTAAATGCTGTAATAGTTTTATAAGAAATTCGGGAAATAAAAAATAATTCATATTTTTTTTCTGTTTCTTAATAATGTACATGATATTTTGAGAAGAATTTGTTATGTATTAATAATTTATTATACAACATAATCAAGAGAGCATTAACATCTTCTGCTATCCCTGCTATTTTAGAACCCATTGGGATTAGTTGCACAGATGGAAAGTGCCCTGCTGGATTAACCTTGGTCCCATGGAGCAGAGGAAAATTGCTAATGTGGGATACGACATGCGTGGATACCTTAGCTCCATCACACTTGCCATCATCATCTAAAATTGCAAGCTCTGCAGCAGAATGTGCCGTACCCAATAAACGTCGTAAATACGTACATCTAGTAGACAGTGACATCATCGTCTTTGCTGTTGAAACGATAGGCTCCTGGTGTAAAGAAGCAAAAGATCTGCTTTCCGAAATTGGCAGAAGTTTTGTGACTTACTGGAGACCCTCACTGCACCAATTACCTACGGCAACGAATAGCAATAGCCATCCAACGTGAAAACACAGCCAGCATTTTGGGAACCTTTCCAGACGCCAATTCTCTGGATGAAATTTTCTTTATTTGAATGTCTGAAAGCAAGACAAGGGTGAAGTACGAAGCCCCTAGAATGAAGATAACACTCCACTCACGGCAAGAATCGAACTTTTGCTCACTAGATGGCAGCATATTGCAGTTCACTTAATTAGTGCAAAATTAACATGCTAAGAAATGAAAACGGTCATTGTCTGGTGATAGAGTTAATTAGCTAATATAAAGACAATTATGATGGATTTTTTGTAGTTCCCTGTAGGCCTAAATGGATATTTTTTAACTTCAGATACACTTTTATATAATATATTATGAATATACTAAAATTAATGCTAATAAATATATACATTTATTTTATACGAATTTCCATAATTTTCAAATTATGCACATTAGTGACTGATGTCCTTCAAACAAATAGATTCAAATATCAAAATAACACAGGATATGGCTTGAACAATGCAATTCTTGGCATGAAAATTGTGTGAGGAAAAGAACAATGATTTTAGTTTCTTAACAAGTTCAGAGAAATTAATTAAGCAACTTCATTTGCTTTAAATTATTTAACATTTTACGTTTGTTTCTTTTACAGTTAATTATTTTTTATTTGTGTTGTGTTTAACATTGAGTTTCATAGGGCTGTGGTAGAAATAACACGAAATTGCGTAACATTGTTTATACATTAGAAAAGAGAAAATCGGAGAAATAAGTGAAGGTAGATATTAGAATTAATTTCGTTTAATTATAATTCCTCTGAACCTGTTAATAAAATAAAATAATGTATTTGTTGTCCCTTAACAGTTTTCCTTACAAAATTTTCCTGCGGAACATAGAGGAAGGATAGTATTTACAAAAAATAATTGATTTTCCATGTTGAATACCTATAGATGGAGTTACTTGTCAACAATGTGACGCTGAAACGTGTGTTCAGGTTACTGCCCAGCGACAGTCCTGATGTATTTTTGTATTTGTGACGATTGGTTAATTAATATTAACCCGGCACACTCACATTCATACAAATTTCCAGACTCTAGAAACCCAGGGAATTCTTCTTCTTCAAGAAAAATTCACCTAGCGCCGAGCCCGGGAATCGAACACGGAACCTCCTGATCTGGAAGCCAGCATGCTGACCAACAGACCACGGAGGCAGTCTTTGTATATTATTATAATTGTTATTTCCTCTGCCGTATAGCTTCGACGTTTTCTCAGATGGGTTTGATGTTGAAAACCTATATCAAACTTTATGCTCGACCATGCCGAAATGTAGTAATTATACACCTGGTAGCAGCCCTTTAATGGACCTCATTAAAGTACACCTATTCATTAAAGTTCAGGTTTTCTACCAATCAGAAAGCAATATGAAAGCGCAAGTATCGATTATTCTCGGATATGCAATCGAAAGGCAACTAGCGAAATGTCACAGAGGCTGGAAATCCAACACTCGCAGAAGGTTATGTTCTGTTACTATAATAATTAGCGTTAATTGTAAATAATATTCAAATAAATTCAATTTGTCATCTCGTTTTTCAATGTCTAAATCTATTTCCAGGTTATATCAAGATTAATGTTCATTTTACTCTCTAGATTTCATCAAGGTCAATGACATTTGTTTCTCGGAAAAAAATCAATACTTTCGCGTCTGCGCACATCTCACAATTTACGAGAATGTTGCACAAGGTCACTTCCGCTCCCCAGTCAGATAACAATAATATGAATACTTATGAATAATTTCAAGTTAGAAATATGGTCGAGCATAAAAAGTCGTATGAAACTTGCCTATAATGGTAATTAAGACGCTCGTATGAAAATTATGAAACTCGCTTGCGCTCGTTTCATAAACATACTCGCGTCTTAATTACTACCATTATAGGCTCGTTGCATAATGTACTATTTTGATTAGTATTCAATTCAGTTTCATTCTACTTGAAACCAAGAATTTTACAATCTCGTTTAGGCTGTTGACAGTGGAACCTAATTGCGTGTTTCAACTTTAGTTGCAGTCTCTTTTTGACCATTGGGCTATTACCTCCTGTATGTAAAAGCTGTGAGTAATTAATTAAATTACACTTCAGAATGATCTGTTTTCGTTATTCTTTTTAGAATATATTTCTTGCCTGGTTATGTGGAATGATTATTTTTCTGCATTGTTCTTTCTTTTCTTTTTTTGCTATTTGTTTTAAATCGAACATACAGAGATTCCTGTTGTTTCCGAAACTCTTTCTCGCACTTTCTGAACTTCTGTTACGAATCTTAGGCAGTGGTGGCTCGTGAGATTTTAGTTTAGTTTGCCTAGAATATTTTACATATACCATTATTGTACTCTTATATCACAGTGAAATTTATATTATTAATAAGGGTTTCAAGGAGTTGTTGTTTTCTAATGCCAGACGTTTGACAATAAAGTCATTTGACCTCTTGCACTCCAATATTTTTCAAAGATATTATCATGACCAGCCACTGAAGCACAGATTTTGAGGTGTTCCGAATCCATTTCTTAGTTTGAGTTGCACAATGGGCAGTTAGGGGACTGATATATTCCAATTCTATGCAGGTGTTTGGCCAAATAATCATGGCCTGTTGCCAATCTAAATGCAGCTACAGACGATTTTCGTGGTAAATCGGGAATTAACTGTGGATTATGATGCAGAGAGTTCCATTTTTTCCCTTGGGATTGTGTTATCAAATTTTGTTTGTTGAAGTCTAAGTATGTAGATTTAATAAATCTTTTCACAGAGTAATACGTAGATTTAGTAACAGGTCTGTAAGTAGCAGTGCTGCCCTTCTTTGCTAAAGCATCCGCATTCTCGTTTCCCAGGATTCCACAATGGGATGGTATCCATTGGAATACAATTCTTTTATTGAGTGATATTAATTGAGAGAGCATTTTAGTTATTTCTGCTGTTTGAGATGAAGGTGTGTGTTTAGAGACGATTGATAGAATAGCTGCTTTGGAGTCTGACAATATAACTGCATTTTTAAATTTATTGATGTGGCAGAGAAGATTCCTGAGAAAGGAGTAGTGAAGTGCATTCCATAACCTCTCCTGCTCAAATCCCATCTTCACCTTCCCATGGTGCAACCTGTTTTTAACAAGCGAGACTCTGGGAACAGCGGTATAACTGCCATTTCAGCATGCTGACGTGCATTGCATACATAGCATCCCTAAAGTGGTGAAGAGGTGATATGGTCAGTGTTGTCTGAAAATCCTTTGGCTAGGTCATATGGACCTGCTAACTGACGGCAAATGTGGTCCTCCAAACAGTTTGCGAGTTGCGTATAGGCAGAGCCTTCTTCAGTTACAAGCCGGAGTCATATGTCGGCAACACTGTAATTAACTGTCAAACGGAGGCCTACTATCCAGAACACGTGTTTGTGCTAATGCCCATTTTCAACGTAAATTAATTTTGCAATATAAGTGTGTGTCGATGGAATTATGTTCGTGGTCGTACCAAACGTTAATTGTTGATGTATTATAAACTAAGTGCGTGTTGGCGATAAAAACAAGACAATAAATGAAAATATGGCTGCAGTCTTTGGCAATTTTTACGGTTATTATTAATGACAGTTATTGACAATTCTTCTAAATATTGAATATTGTATAAACTACATTTGTATAGTCTTACTTGTGGTTTGTGGTATATCAGAATTCTAGTCAAATTGTTGGGTCTCGCCTGCTATATCAATAAAGTTACGCCGTTGATTTTCAAGTTCATTGTAAACAGCTGTTTTGTGATCCCATAAATGTTGCAGTTTTGTTGAAGATTCGGAATGCCTGCTATACGTGAGAACTGTCTATATTTGTAGACGCATACACTCACTTTGTTGGTTTTCAAGGTTTGTTCATTAATATTATTCCTTTTGTAATAAATTAGTTATAAACATGTTTCTTTTCACTTCGTATTTACAGGATTTAAAGTTCACTGAGTTTACGCTAACTGCCACATACTTAATAGATAATGATATGTTTTGTTACGTATAATGTTGAAGGCATGTTTCTTCATGTTTTCATAGATCTTTATACTTGGCTTAGCTGTATTTACATCCTCATACCTTATTATAATATGTCAGTTACCTCTGTTTACATTTTTATTTTATTTGCGTATTTTAGATTCTTAGCTTGTTTTCTGTAGTTATATTTATTCAAAAATTATATTTTAAAAAGTTTATAACAAATAATTTAGGATAACAGTATTATTAAAGTGACTGGCCAGGTTCAAACTAAAACTGGCTTCCTGGACATCTGAAATACGGTATTTATAGAAAAGCACGATAGATAATCGCATAAGATAATATTAAAATGTATCCTAGACCTTTCACGTTACAGGTCAAACACCATAAAGTCGCAAAACATTGTCAATTTGCTAGCCACAAATTTGTTAATGAATGGAACTAAAGAACACTGCATAGGAACTTACGTCTTTATTGCATTGTTGATTTTATTATATTCGGTGCAAGGAATATCTTTTTTATTTATTTACCTTTGTACTATAAATAAAAAAACACGTTTTTTATAATTATTTGTAAGTGGCAGTCTTTGTATGTAAGTAGCCTACTTACACCTTATTCTGAAGTATAGCTAATTGATTGCAATAAAACACTATTTTCGAATCCGTAATAATTTACGTCACTACTCTGAATCTTCATCTTACCTTTGTGCATAAAATAATGTTGAAAAAAATACGTTACGTACAACGAAAGCTATGAGCAAGCACAATTACATCAATATCACTTTAGTATGTCCCACCTCCACTCAGAGTTGCCAAACCTACCCATGCTCCGGCTTGTAACTGAAGAAGGCTCTGGTATAGGAGACATAACCACTATAACTAGGCACACCATATTTCCCAGTCATTCCGTCATTTTATTAAAAATCGCAATTTTGTCCCCCCCCTTTTTTTTTTAATTCTGTCGATTTACTTTTTATCTTGGTCAACCAAAAGTTTTACTTTTGCCTGTATTCTAGCCATTAATTTTATTATTTAATACTGCTGGCTTAAATTTAATATATTTTTAAAAATACTCTTAGTGATTACTTTTCATTTTTTGAAGCTTAAAGTGTATCCTTGCAATCTCAAAGAGGTGAAAGTGCAGTTTTAGTGACGATCTCCAGAAAGAATTCAAACATATTAAATTGAACAAGCTATGTAGTGATGGACCAAAAGTGGTCTGCGAACATTGCAATGTCCATTTTTCCGTTGCTCATACTTACTTTTGGCTTTTAAGGAACCTGGAGGTTCATTGTCGCCCTCACATAAGCTCACCATTGGTCCCTATCCTGTGCAAGATTAATCCAGTCTCTACAATCATATCCCAGCTCCCTCAAATTCGTTTTAATATTATCTACGTCTCGGCCTCCCCAAAGGTCTTTTTCCCCTCGGTCTCCCAACTAACACTCTGTATGCATTTCTGGATTCTCCCATACGTGCTACATGCCCTGCCCATCTCAAACGTCTGGATTTAATATTCCTAATTATGTCAGGTGAAGAATACAATGCGTGCAGTTCTGCATTGTGTAACTTTCTCCATTCTCCTGTAACTTCATCTCTCTTAGCCCCAAATATTTTCCTAAGAATCTTATTCTCAAACACCCTTAACCTCTATTCCTCTCTCAAAGTGAGAGTCCAAGTTTCACAGCCATAAAGAACAACCGGTAATATAACTGTTTTAAAAATTCTAACTTTCAGATTTTTTTGACAGCGGACTGGATGATAAAAGCTTCTCAACCGAATAATAACAGGCATTTGCCATATTTATTCTGTGTTTGAGTGTCATTTATATCTGTTACTGTTGCTCCAAGATATTTGAATTTGTGGGAGGTGGGATATGATGGTAGAGACTGGATTAATCTTGCTCAGGATAGGGACCTATGGCGAGCTTATGTGAGGGCGGCAATTAACCTCCGGGTTCCCTAAAAGCCATAAATAAGTAAGTAAGCATATTGGTGCACAATTTAGTAATTAGAAGTTGTGCACCGCCATCTCTCCTAGTCCCGAGGTAGAAATTTTACATGAAAATTTCTGACCCTGCCGGGAATCGAATCCGGGCTGGCTAGGCTGGAGGCAGATGCGCTATCACAGAGCTAACTCGGTGGACCCATGTAAAATATAAGATAAAGAAAAAAATTGAAGGACGTTATTTAGTTGGTAACTGAAATACCAAGAGTGTACAATAAAAATAAATAAAAAAAAACACTTCGCTCATTCGTGTCGATTGAATGTACTGCAACGACTTACTTTAGTATTGCGAAACCAAGTTCTAATGTGGTATTGACTGCGAGAAAGCCTTGTTGCGTGTGAATTACACTCCTCAAGTTTTGTCGCGTAAGCGTAAATAATCGTAAATTTTATAGACTACTTCCGAACGAAATGGGCTAGGCCAGATGTTCCCAAACTTTATCTATTCACGACATTCTTGCTGTTCAGAAATTACTTTTCGGTGTCCCTAAATGAAAAAAAAGTCTCACAAAGCACATATTAGGCCCGTTACACACTTGAAGAGATTTCGCTAGCGAGAAATGTGTTGCGAGAAAGAGACGAAAAGCCTTCATCCATACACTATCACAGATCACACCTCGCTATGATCATCTATGCACTGCCTTCATGCAGAAAGCATTTTTCTGAATATAGTAATCATTCGTTGGGAGAAATATTACAGTTTATGTATTTACGTATATTGTCGTACTTAAATATACAGGGACATCATTTTATTTTTACTTCAATTTTTATTGTACCTGAGTTTTTGAATATACTTCACTCCCACCCCTTCTACTAAGGAAGTTCCAACACCACACAGAACCAAGACCGCAGATAGTAAGCAGTACTGAGTTACTGGGTATAGTACGTTCCAGAAATATGTTCGCGTTTTCCAGTGACGAAAGAGCTTTCAATATTGAATCATATTTCCGCACAGGTACTGTCCGTTTGCCTACGTCTCATCCCGATTTTCCCCACCTGCTTCTGCTCGCCCCTCTGTAAAAGCTGGGCTGTCTTAGCTCTTTTCTGAAAACATTAATTTCTCTTAGGAATTGGACGTTTACGTAATATTATACAGCTGTTTAATTTAACTTAAATAAAAGGGCCTCGTTAAGTAATTAACTGTTACGTGATTTCCTCCCTTTCTACAATCCTGCGGCATAACCACTTGGACGGACAGTAGATAGCATGTCTGAGTAATTTTATATTTTCGGGTCGGGCGGAAGTGAATATTGAATTCACAGTGCGTAGAGAAGGTACAGAATTATTTCAACATGAGTTACTAGTACGAAGGACGAAACTGGTAATTGGAATTAGATGCAGTAGTCTATAGTGCGATAATATGCACAAAACAACTGAAGCCTGTATCGAAATGAACGGCCACCATTTTCAAAATTTTGTTTAAATATTCATATTATGATTATTTTTCAATTTAACTTCTTTCTCTATATTGTACGCTAATGTGCTGTAGACAGTATAATATACACTGCATAATGAATACGTTCGCATGGATAACTCACTTCGTGAGTAAAAACACTTATTCTTAATACAGTACTGTACTTTGATTAAAGAAAAACCTAATGAAAATTATCAAACTCAAAATCGCGATATTTCCTAGTTTACGTAAATGGATGAACTACTTTTCTTCCATCCTATACCTAGTAGAGTGATTTGTGTTTTACGCCAGTATCATCGAACTCCAGTGTTGGAGGGGGGAGCAAGCGGTGTTTCCGGTTCTCTAAAGGTATAGACAGGTTAATATTAAAAATGTTAGTAAAAATAAAATGATGTCCCTGTATAACTTGTAACTATATTGTCGTACTTTATGAATTACGTAAGGACGCTACTATGTTGAATCTGAAAGTTCCCCGTTTTTCTAACAAACGACTTAATGCCCTAGTTCAGAGTCTATTAAATTACGAAATACATGTGCAAGGTCACTCATGTAGTCGCAATGCGAAAGGACAGGGAGCCTTTCAATTTGCAGATTCAGAATTCACGGCGTCTCTCCTGGCGGTCTTCACCTGCCTTGTCATCGAACAACAGACGACAGAGTCTTCTCGACTCCTCCTGCACTGCGAAATGACACAGTTCATTTCAATGTGCAGATCTACACCAGCCATCTCCTCCTCGTCCCGTCCCGTGATCATTTTGATCACATTTCCGTCCCCCTCGCGTATGTGGTATACTTCGCACGAAAACATGACGACCTTCCCTCATCCCCTTCACCAGTTAACTGCAGGCACGAGCAAGGGATAAACCCTTAGCCGAGTTGCCAATTCTTGAGGTCATTGTGATTTGCGAACGTTTTTCAAACTGTGTTCCGTGAAACCGCGATTTTCAGCGAGACTATATTATATTTGTAATATACCTTAATTTATGATTACTAAAACAAAATTGGTATAAAAATGAACAAACTTATTTTAAAAATACTTTATATTTATATTTTCACTAACATGTTTTGCCTAAATAAACAAGAAAATGCAGAATTATATAAGTGTTAAATTCTCATGTTATTGAAGTTCCAGAATTTTATACTTAATTAAAGATGTTGCGCTGGTAAAATTTTCTGAAACTGTAATCATTGAATAGAAATTTATAGTACAAGAGAGTAAAATTAGATTTTGGGTGATAATTTCCACGAGCGCATAAAATCTGTTTACTCTAGTATGCTATACAATATTTTATTCATTACTGGTATGTAAATTTAATTTTAAATTGTAAGTCTTTTCTTTGTAATGTGTTGTTGGAAAAGAAGTTCATATATATTCATTTTGTTATTGCGAATATGTTGGTTGTCATGTAGAGAGAGATTTAAAAACATTTAATTCACTGCTGTAAGTTAGAAAATTTTTAAGCACTGCTGTGAATAACGTCATTATTTAGGTTGCTAAGGACGGTGAAATAAAGACCAGTTTAGATACCAGTCATGGATAAATGTATTCCTTTTACATTATTATTTCATAACACGAAAATCATATTAAAGCACAAAAGAATATATTTGTTTCTCTGCCAGTTTAGTTGCCGATTCGATGCAAATTTTCTGTAGGCCTAAGGAACGTTATAAGATACGAAATATGATTGAATTAATTAAGGGGGCATGGACACTTCTTATACCTTAAAATTCTGTTATGTAATATATAGGCCTAATATAAAATTTACATTTCTACACCAACTATTGAAGTTCATTCAGTTAAAACAACCTGTATTAGTTTTTTTTAGTTATTTAACGACACTGTATCACTTACTAAGTTATTTAATATCGATGGGATTGGTGATAGCAAAATGTATTTGACGAGATAAGGCCGAGGATTCGCTATAGATTACCTGACATTCGCCTTACTGTTGAGAAAAACCTCGGAAAAAACCCAATCAGATAAATCAGACAAAGCGGGAACTGAACCCACGCCCGAGTGTAACTTCGGATCGGCAGTCAACTCAGCCAACTGAGCTACGTCAGTGGCTCTGTATTAGTTCTGAAATTATGACTTTTAATGTAAAGTTCGGCATTGGCTATAATAGCTGTTACGTGGAATACGGCATAAGCTTTTTTTTCTTCTTCGCAAACTATATTCCTTAAAACCCTTTTCCCGGTAATTCCGAAAGTGCTGGATAGAATCGAATAAAATTTTTTCTGCATTCTTAAACATAATGTACAATTCAGGCCAGAATATTTCCGCAAATTTATTTGCTGTTGGCGATATCTCTTTCGAGTACTGTTCACATACTGTTCGACGAAGTAAATCACGCATAAAATCGTCTATCTTACCGAATTCTGTTTTAATTTATTTTCTCTTCAGTTGGTGAACCCTAATTCTTAATTTCTATGTCCCATATATATATATATATATATATATTTTACCAACTCCGCCGGTTGCGTCCGATGTTAAGTGATAAAGATTTGTACTTATCGAACTGCCTCAACTTTCGATTACTCTATGGATATAATTTCTAACGTAAGACATAAATTTAACACTTCGTTTTCTTAGCTACGATCCTCTGCAAATAACATATTCTGTTTTCTTCGACGGTGTTATTTGTTCTTGTCATGATCTTCAGGTGAATCAGGAGACCTAACTGCTCCAACACTCTTTAATCATGGCCAGAATAAATTAGACATATTGAAGCGCACAACGGTATAAAACAACACGTCGACAAATGTCTAAAAAGACACTGAGAACGGGTGAAACCCAACAGGTAGAGGCAATGACTGCTATATTTGGCA
Source organism: Periplaneta americana (assembly GCF_040183065.1). Taxonomy (NCBI): domain Eukaryota; kingdom Metazoa; phylum Arthropoda; class Insecta; order Blattodea; family Blattidae; genus Periplaneta; species Periplaneta americana. The sequence continues at coordinate 20,698,735 of NC_091118.1, read as the reverse complement.
ATGCTGGGATCTATTGCATTTCTGCCACGCGGCTAGGGGTTGAGTAGAGGATGAGGGTTTATGAGAGATTGCCAATTCCAAGAACAGAGGCCGTCATGTTTTCGAGCCAAGTAACGTCCATTTTCGGTTTTCCCCTTCAAAATTTTCTAGAGCTCCTTCAGTGGAGCAGTGTAACCCGGAGTGAGACTAGTGGCCAACAGGCTTGGAGCTCACATATTTAGTTTCTTGCAGCCCCGAACACCTTACAACGACGCGTTTTGCGTACCTTTTAAATTTGTCCTCCAAATTCACCTCTTTCAATTCAATTCAAGTTGAATCTGAATATTGAGATGATGAGGAAATGGAGTTATAGAACATATTTTGTTAATGAAAAGAAAAAGTAGGCTTAAAATTAAAGCCAGAAATATCTGAAAATCACATTATATCTCACGAAGTTAAGGGCGAGTTTCGGTCACTTATTTCCATTTGGATGATGATACTGTACGTTTAGGCGTTATTTCAGGTTGAATAGACGTTAGTTTTTTTGCTATTCATGATATGATAGAGGATCCTTTGCTATATTCTGATTAAAATTACGTAAACTGTTAAGACATACAGAAACATTATTTCAAATGTTATAATTAATACTATTATATCTTGTCAAAATAAAATATAGCCCTATTTATTTTCGGATCATCTGATATTTTTCCAGCATTTTTTTTTGGCTTCCTAAAATATTTGTCTCTATTCTCCGGAAATAATGACGATATCGAGGAACAGGATGCTGTGTTGTATTCCTTCTTGACTCACTTCGGATACGGTAGGATCAATATGGGAATTGCGAACACAAGCTGATTTTCGAGAAAAAAATACAAGGCTTTAAACCTCTATTTCGCCAACATTCTCGCCGCCATATCTCCGCCGTATGTGTAGTGTGTCTCTATTCTCCGGAAATAATGGTGATATCGAGGAACGGCCTTGGATTATTGTTCTGATTTTGTTGTGGATTGTATTCATTTTAACTAAATTCATTTTCATTAATTATTATGCTAATAATGATTAAAGAGTGATGAATCATGGTAAGTCGTCGTCATCTTCTTCCTAACAAGTATTAGGCCGATGGCCTGTTACGGTCTCAAACTAGAATTTTTAGTCCATCTCTTCTTCGGACGACCTAGAGAGAATCATGGTAAGTCAAATTTCTAACCCGGCATTTGCCTTTGTAATTGAGGAAAACCATGAAAAACCTTAGTCAGATTTTTCGTTCAAAAGATTCGAACCCTGATTCTCTCGGATGGGAATCTAGTGAGTTTCCATAGGGCCATTTCGCTATGTTTTTTTTTACAATATTTACAATTAATCTTTGTTCTGGAATTTTACAAATCTGTTTACAATAGATCTAATTATATTTTACTCCTTACTGGAATTTTGAAAATCTGTTTACAATAGACCTATTAGACTTTTTTTTGGAATTCTACAAGTCTGTTTACAGTTTCTCAGACTTTGAATGGCTGTAGCTTATGAGATGATGATGATGATGATGATGATGATGATGATGTGATTACCAGACCGCAAGTAGTGTATCCATCTGTTGTCTTCTTTGTATTTTTCACACACTTGCTCAGCAAGAACAGTAGTAATAATAATAATAATAATAATAATAATAATAATAATAACAATAACAATAATAATAATAATAATAATTCATTTTCAATGTTTTATTTGAGACACCAAGTTCTACTACAACTCTACATATTTTCAACAATCAAGTTCATGCGTGTATTTGTCAAAATGTTTTTTGTAGATCTTTCTATGACACAAGAAATGAGGCCAAATTCTTTCTTCAGCATTTTCACCATAAACTAGATTTTTACTGAACACATGTTTCATAATCGGAATATCCATTAATGAATTCGTTCAGTTTGTCTTCAGCTGGCGTACCCACATCCATGTTGGCAGATCTCAAAGGCTTTTGAACATCTTCAGTAATTTGAAGGGAATCGACGAGTGGTAGATCCAGAGTCTTCAACTTAGTTGTTGTTGTATGCAAAATACTTTGAGAAGTTTGTCCATTGTGCCATAAGATCTCTTCTCAAAAATTCTATCAGAGACATTGCAACACTTCACAATTCAACACAGAATACAATTTACAAAAGCAACTGTGCATGTACTACAGATTCACTAAAGGCATGTGAGGGAAAGCATGTTAGTGATATCGTCGCTAAAACTATCGGTATTAACAAGGGAACCTTCTATCACAGTGAATTGAAAAGGCGGTAATGCCGTATATTTTTGGAAAGAGGAGGCAAAAGTAAGTCAGCAGGTGAAATTTTTCCGCCTGAGCTCCATAGGGATAAAAGTTATGGGACTCAATGTGCATACTCAAAGGTTAAAATGAAGTTGTTTTCGAAGTCACTGCATTGCAAACGAGATATTGCAGCTGTTGCACATTTGAATTGAAACATTATCGACATCGATCTTCATGCAATGAAGAAATGCTGGGCGAAAATACTTGCGAAAGCATATCCATTATATCTGCCTTCCGCATATTCGCTGTATCAGAAGCATAAGATTTGATGTTATGAGTCAACAAGTTTATTTTTAGGGAACATTTTCTGTAAATCGGCTGACAGAAGATACATTGGGGAGGAGATTTGTCCGTCCATGGAAATGACTGGCGTACGTCGTCGCAGCCTCTGATACTACTGTGGGATAAAATTTCTTCCCTCCTTTGAAACGCAGGGTTCGTCCGGAGTGAATCTCTTTTTTTCAAATCGACTTTGATCAGTGTTGAGGATCTAGCGAAGAGTGAAGCCACGATCGATGAACAGCTGCTTCATCTTCGACACGAAGCTGTCTGATTTCTGCTTCATCTCTGTCTCTTTGCTGCGAAGTTTCTACTCACTTTATGCGCCACAGAACGAGAAACGGTACGATTCCGCTGCTTGAATCTCCATACCCACGAGTCAGAAGTTCTGAAGTTAAGACGGTCGTCAGGATCAATTTGAGCCTTCACTTGTATACCCCAAAGCCTGATAGTTCTGTCATGTATGACAGCGTTCGTTCTTGACATTTCCCTGAAATGTTGCAGAACCATGGCATTATTATCTGCCATTCCAGGTTTCTTCTTCTTCACTTTTGCATCGTAATCGTAAAGCATCTTCCATGTGATGAGAATGAATCGATTTTTTTTTTACAGAGGTGAAGGATTGCCTCTTTCCGCTGACTGTATCGTTCATATAGTTGAGTGATTTCTGCTCGTAATCGTCGTCGACTACGTTTTGATTCTTTTAGGAGAGGGACGTAAGAAGACGTGCTGATTTGCGACGACGTGATGTCTCCGTCTCTTCAGAGTCCTCCGCTTTCTGGCCGTCTTTTTGGCGTCTCGTCATTAGTTCGTCTTCTATGTCACCATAATCTGCCCATCTTCCACATCCAAATCTGGTGTTACATCAATAAGAGCGACGTGTACGTTTCCACGGCCTCCTGTTCGTCTTTTAACTTCATTCTTCAAGTGATGAAACATCCGGATGAATATGACTGACGGTTTAGCGTCACTGGTGCCAGACTCGCGCACCAGCATCTGAACCACAACTTTCGGATCCATCCTGTATATGGCACAAATGAAACATAAGAGTAGCTGTAACACCAGAATTAGTTCGAGAAAGACTTACCTTCCCGTAATAAAAGTAGGTGATCGCATCCTAGCGATAATACGCAGTATTATTTAAAAGGCACAACAGCTGCACCTTTAAGTGCGCACATTGAGTCACTTTCCACAGAATGTCATGTTACATTTACAGTCCCATAACTTTTGTTCCTATGGAGCTCAGGCGGAAAAATTTCACCTGCTTACTTACTTTTGCCTCCTCTTTCCAAAAATATGCGGCATTACCGCCTTTTCAATTCACCATGATAGAAGGTTCCCTTGTAAGTGTGGGAAACATTGTTCTAATACTCGTAAGTTTAGCTTGTATAAAAGAGGAGTTGGAGGTATGGAACTCCAGTGTGTAAATAATACAGTGAGGAGATTATCTGGTCCATGTTATGCTTATGTAGTACAGGAGTTGTCAGGTAGAAGCCCCGCAAACCATTAGTCCTTTGACTTATGTTTTTCAGTAAATACACTCAAATACTGCAAACTCATAAATACAAAACTCTAAGAGACGACATTTATAAAATGCACTATTATGTGATTTAACATTAAATATGCAATAAAACTATAAAAATGAACTTAAAATGCAAGATAAACCTCTAAATATGCTTTATTGAAATTCAAATCTTAAAAAAACATGCATTATGTGTGAATTTATCGCTAAAAGACCAAAATATGCAAATATATATGGCGAAAATATACTTATTTTAACTCACTAAGCCATGAAACGGATATTCTCAAAGTGCGAGAAGTTTAGAAAGCCTATCCTATGTAGAGGGTGATTCAGTAAAAGCGTGCAAAAATTAAACAGGAAATAGGGAATGCTCTACTGAAAATTTTGATATATTGAACTTGTGGTCAGTGAAGCCAACTTAATGAGATACGGACTTAAACATTTGGGGGAGAGTTACTGGTACTTCGTTCATGTAACACGTTTTACCTGAGTTGTTGGAGGATGTACCTTTGGCTATTCGTGAGAGGATGTGGCTTCAGCACGATGGTGCACCGCCTCACTCCAATGTGGATGTCCGCAACCATTTGAATGCTACATTTCCTGGTCGCTGCATTGGAAGGGGAGGTCCTCCTCTATGGCCTGCACGGTCACCCGACCTGAATCCACTCGATTTCGTATGGGTATCTAAAATTACTTGTGAGACCACAGTGGATGCGGACATCGAATTAGTTGCCTGTGATAGGATTCGAAACACATCAGGGATATTTGAAAGACAAAATCTCGTACGCTGATGTCTTGCTTGCATTGAGATTTGTGGCCGTGATTCTAAGCAACTGTTGTGAGGTACAAAATGTTACGTTAAGTCAGGTTTGTCAATGATATGGTATTGTTAGTAATAACTGTAAATAATGTAAAAACTAAATGAAAATAAATACATATAAAATTAGCTGTAAATAATCCGGAAGACAGTAATAGTGATAGTCGTCTCTATTTCAATTAATCAACTTATATTTGCCTTCAACAATTAACTTTCTTTTTTCTTTAATGTATCACATCACATTATTGTACATGTTTATTGTATTCAGGACCCTTGTGGTCACTCAAAATTCTTTGAGCTGATGTCTGTAATTTAGAAATGTATTATTATTATTATAAATCTCCTTTAGAGGAGTCGGTACACCGAATTTTGACAAAAAAATGAAATTTTGGTTTTTATCGTTTTTCTGTAGCTTAATGTAAATGTAAAATGATAATACGATTTTATTTCTTACAGTTGTCAGCTTTTAGCCCTATTTTCAACAAAAAATATTGTAGTAATTCTTAATGCAAAAAATGTTATCAAAGAAAATTTATTTTTGGCAACCGCTCAGTGGAATTTTAAATTTCTTTGGCCGATTCTATACGTAAAATTATGTTACAATATGCCTTATTTTTCCTACATTTGTATCTGTTATCACTTATGAAAAAAGTGCTCCCAAAATTGAAGAATTTAACATTGCAAGATATGAAAACTTTGACACCATTTTTCTGCTGTTCCTTATTTCTGTGACATTGGTACACTTTTCTCAAAAAGTATTGTACCCAGAAGGCTGAAATTAATATACACTAGCAATATGATGGCATTTTACACAATAGGTTAATAAAATAAAATAATTTCTATCTTCAGCAAAAATAGAAAGTAATTTATAGTATAATTCTTAATGCAAAAAATGTTATCAATGAAAAAATTTTTTTGTCAACCTCTCAGTGGAATTTTAAATTTATGTAACCAGTTGTATACATAAATGTATGTTACATATGTCCTATTTTTCCTACATTTGTATCTTTTATAACTTTTGAGAAAAGTACATCCATAATTGAGGAAGTTAACATTATAAGATATGGAAGTACAATCTCTCCTTAACCTTCCTATTATATTCGAAACTTTGTCACACATGTTGTGAATGGGTCAGTTTGACCCAGGATTTGAAAAATGGATATAATAGTAAAACATCTTCTTTTATTTAAGCCTTGGTTCAAAAAAAGCAAATAATACCCTATTTTCCAATGTGTGAACACAAAATAATTACCAATTAGTCTATGCAATTGTTGCAATAGGCCTAAAATGTTTGCATGACCTTGGCAGAGGAACGCTTTGCACCTATTGCATTTTTGATAGTAATTTGGTCTTTCTTCGGTCTACATTTTTTTTGTTGCACTTTCTTCTGAACTCGTTCCTGGAACATTTTCCAAACTTAGTTTTATCTTCTGAGGCAGGCTTCTTGTCATCTTTTTTTTTTTTTCTCGCGTTGCTTGTGTTAATTGTAGGCCTAGTCCAATTCCTTCAGGAAGAATCTTCATCTATACAATCTATTTGGATTGTACTCGCATGAACATACAATACATAAGTATTTATTTCTGCAATATCGAGTACATTATAAAACACATAATCAAATCATCTTTTGGTACTCCTTTTGCAAGAGTATGTACTGACACGTTTATCCGTGGTGTCAATTCCTCCCTTCGTTTTGTTGCAATGTAATATGATTTCAGGCTTTCTGTGTTCTTCTGAAGATAGACTGCAGTCGTGACGCACTGTGGACAGCAAAATCACTGATTTATTCTTCTAAGACACATGCGACACCATAGTTACGTCGGGCTGAAATCCGAAAATGGTTGGACACTCTGGTCTCGTGCAGTTCAGCTGCATATGTTATGGTTTATTTTTTCTCAGAGTTCTGACTAACGTTAGATTCCTCTTGAGAAGTTCCTCTGCCAAAATATAATAATCTGTGGTGCTACAGCCCACGAAGGGCCAAGACCGACCAGCCGGCTGCTGGCCTCACGGCCACATGCCGAAGCAGAGGTGAACGATCATCCAACCAGAATGGAGGTATCGTGTGATTAGCATGATGAGCCCCCCAGCTGTTATAGCTGGTTTGCGTAACCAGATTTCGCTACCTATCGTAGCTCCCCAAGTGCATCACGATGCTGGGTGGGCACCGGTCCCATACATTGGCCGAAATTTCATGAGAAAATTTCTTCCCTCATGAGGACTCGAACCAGCGCGCATTCCGTAACGCGAGTCCTAGGCAGGATGCCTTAGACCACGACGCCACGGCGTGGGACCGGCCAAAATAAAGCCGGTAAAAAAATTGTTCGTGATGATGTTTCGATCAATCTTTTCAATGCTACCAACATTTCTGCCTTGGTTTGTTTCTCGTGGTCCACTTTCTGGCTTTGCTTTGCACACTTCTGCTGCGCAAACATATTATGCTGTTTTTATATCACAATTTTATGCCATACTTGCCTCTGGATTTTGAAAGTGTGTAGGCCTACTGGCGGAAGGGACATTTGTCTTGAAATGGCACCAACTGCTCATATACTGTGACATCTTGGTAGGGTAAGAACATTTTCGATATGTAGAAAAAAAGATATAATAGCAGCCAATTTATCATGACGTCATCTAACTGGTCGGACTGATTTGTTGTCAAACCTGAGAAACCTGCTAGTAGTATGAAAAAATTGAAGTGATACTGTTGCACAGAAAACAGATCTACTATACATACTGTCCCATAGTTCTTGAAGTGATTATCTAGCAGATCTGTACAGCTGTCAAAAAAAAAAAAGTGGCCGCACTCGTGAACAGCGAATATTTTCAAAGTGCACTTCGGGTCGCGGCGATGTTACACGATGCATGTGCTTGTACAAGCAGTTCCGGAACTATGAAAGTGTTCCATATCTACGCCTCGTAGACCAGCGGTAGAGTGCTTGTTTAATGATTCAAAGGTCGTGGGTTCGGGCCTTCTTCAAGTTTTCATTTTATTTTTTAATCTTTCTTTAGCGATGTAAATTATATTCAAATTATCATTTATATCCAGTTATCGTTCTTTATGGATATCACGTTATTTATATTTTGTTATCGTTCTTTAGAGATATGAACAAAATTCAGGTCATCATTTGTATTCTGTTATCGTATTATAACGATATGAATAATAATTATTATTGTATTTCCAATGGGGGTTAGCCGTATTTTACATATGTATGTTAGGGCTATAGTTTTATACACAAAAAAGATAAGCATAAAGAGAAATAGAAAAGAAAATTAAATTAGCTTACGCGATGTAAACAAAACGTAAACAATCCGTAAATTAGGCATTGCGATTGCAAAACAAATATCAGGTATCAATTTGTAACATACAAAAACATTAACAACACACATACGTAACACTTCTATAACACAAATATGCAGCTTTCCGTACCATACATCATAAATTAATACACAATAGTCACACAAACACAATCAAACCATAATTACGACATTGCGACGACATCAAGCATCACATAACTGACTCACATACATAACAAATCAAGCATCCGTTACAACACATACACTTCAACATAGTAACCACACTTTTAAAAGTTACAAATTTGGCTCCAAGAAGAATAAATAGGACACTGTTACTAATTACTATTCTTCTACAATTTCTTAAATACATCTGTAATAAATCTGTGAAATTCCGATATGAATAATATTCACGTTTTTTATATTGTTATCGTTCTTTAGCGATTTAAATAATATTCAAGTTATCATTTATATTCTGTTTTCCTTCATTAGCATTATAAAACAATATTCAAGTTATTTATATTGTTATTGTTCTTTCGCAATATATTAATTAAACAAACCGATATTTATCATTTATATTCTGTTATCGTTCTTTAGTGAGACTGTATAAATAATATTCAAGTTATTTATATTGTAATCGTTCTTTAGCGATATAAATAATATAAATTTAATATTAGGTTTTGAAAAATCCAGTTGCATAATACTGGTATTAGTTTTTCTTTTTGTATTATTACATTATACTATCTTGAACCACAATAAAATGAAAAGGAGTAACGAGGAATTGAACCTGAGACGTTGACATCTAAATTCCGACGTTCGTCCGCTGAGCTACGAGAGCAAAAGTGTGGAAACATTTTTGGAAAAATTGGCCCAATCACACTCTAAGATCTTCTGATGATTCGTAGAAGCTAGTCCAGGATGCTGGGGGCAAAGGCTAATTGAGATTTCCCGGTCTCTGACCGGGTCAAACATCCTGATAGAATTAATTTTTAACCCTTGCCGTGACTTTCGGTGAAGTCCGGAGGGCCCAATTAGTCAAATCGACTCTCCTCATCTCCACGCTTGGGCCCCTTGGAATTTAATAAAATGCGAAAGAGATTGTGGTGTGCGGAAAGCAACGGGATGTTACCGCATTTAGGCCTATCCTTCCTAAGAAAACTGCAAACATGAGCAAAGGAAGCTTTTAATAGAAGAAGAAGGATCTTCTGTGGACCTCTGGAAAAAGAACTAAGGAAGAGACTAGTGAAGTGCTTTGTGTGGAGTGTGGGATTATATGGGGAAAGAACATGGACATTACGACGAAATGAAGAGAAACGAATTGAAGCATTTGAAATGTGGATGTGGAGAAGAACGGTGCGTGTAAAGTGGACAGGCAGAATAAGAAATAAAATTGTGTTTGAAAAAGTGAGTGAAGAAAGAATGATGCTGAAACTGATTAGAAAGAGAAAAAGGAATTGGTTGGGTCTCTGGTTGAAAAGAATAATAGACGACATTAGGATATGTGGATCATATGCGGAGACTAAGAGGAAGGCAGAAAATAGGAAAGATTGGAGATTGCTGGGTTTGCAATGAAAGACCTGCCCATGGACAGAACACTTCAGAATGCCTGGAATATCGTGTCTAAGAACAGTCGCTATTTGCAAAGACTAGTCAATTCCATGCCCACTCGACTGCAAGATGATCGAGATAAGAGGAAGATAGACTAAATATTGAATTGTGGCCTTTTGTTTTGTTTTTTGAACGATTAATTGTTTGAATGTTTTAAGGCCGACGCCAGTAAATTTGTTATGTTTATGCCACGAAAGATATTTTATTGAGAATAAAATCTTTTTTCTTTCCATTTGCAGCCACAATATCATAATGATAATGATAAAGTCATGACATAATATATTAATGAACCTGATGTTAATTACTAAAATAATCATAAAAGAAAAAGGAGCCATTATGTCTAGTTTGTCTCTCTCAAAAACAGAACAAAAAAGGACATAAAACGCACGAGGTTGTAGTCGAACGCAGGACCTCATGAATAAGACGCCTGAATGCTACCATTATGCTATCGAATAACACACAGTATACTTCAATTATAACTGTAGATATCAGGCAACGTGGTCCAACAACATGTAACATCGCCTGTCTCCAAATTGTAGCGAAGATACCCGAAGGGAACATTGATACAGGAGAGCGGCCACTTTTTCTTTTGACAGCTGTACACACCGGCTAATATCAGTGTGAGTGAGTGAGTGAGTGAGAGTTTGTGTGTGTGAGAGAGTGTGAGTGTGTGTGAGTGTGTATCGGAACACAACAACAGTACGTAACTCATAATTAAAATCAAAATCCGTGACTTGGTCTAAATGACCCAAACACAATAAATGTGTCAAAGTAAAAAATATGACGAAGTACTAAACTTTTGTGGCTAAAAGTTTTAGGAAATATTCCTAATGATGTTTTTTAGGATTACTCAAAGTCCTGTCACATTATCGCTGTTTTTGTAGGTTTTGTGTTAATTTTAGAAAATGCAATGGGTCATTTAGACCCATTCACAATAGGAAGGTTAAGCTGGTTTCTTAGACACTAAACCTCATTTCAGTTTGGTTGATAGCTTTCCCCTCTACTCACACTCCCTACCAATAGTGAAGGGGAAGATGCTACTATCTGTCTCACAAACGTTCGACTAATTAACTTTCTATATAGTGACAAATTTTATTTCTGAAAGTGTTTACCGGTACCATATTTTTCGAAAGTCCACACTAAGTGTTTATATTGAATTTTATTGCTGATTATATTAACAGCCACGTTAAAAAAGTTGCTGACAACAGAAGATAAATGTTTTCTCCACCGCTAGTTGCTACTCTACAGCATACACAAAGGGACAATCTACACTGTGTCACTCCCCACTGCCTTCATAATACAAACTGACATTCCTTAATCTAATTAATTATTAATTGAAAATATTGTAAGAACGACACTAAAATATACTCTAACATGTAATTGTCAAACATCTGTGTCACTGTATTTTATATTCACTTATGTACTTTATTTAATATTGTATTTGCTAGTATGTACAGCTTGGGGGGTGCAGGTATAAGAGGTAACAGCTACCAGTGACGGATTCAGGGCAAGTAGAAGGGGAAAGAAATTCCTTCGCATCCTCTCAACTTGTATGAAATGTCGTTTAGGTTCCCTATGTCAAAATGTTTAGTAGAGCATCCCGTATATCCTGTTTAATTTTTTCACGCTTTTACTGCAACACCCCGTAGAACCATGCATTTGCAGGGAAGTTCTGTCGTTAAGGGGATGCGCTACTGAAAAATATCAGTTTTTGAAGGAATTTCATGTTTTTTTTTACTCTAAAAATATTTTATTTACCAGCCATGCAAATATAATATAATATGTGAAATAAATCAAATTCTGATTTTTGAGTTCCAAAAAACAAAATTTTGAACATTACCCTTGCTTCATATGCTAAATTCCAATGCTTCATTACCACAAGCTGTCTTTCAGCTATAATATGCACTATAAAAAACATAGAAAACTCTTGTTTTAGATTCCAAAGAATGGTTTCCAAAAATAAACATGTTATTTTCAAATTTTATTTTTTAAAAAAGTTATTTCTTGACTTAGGTCATTGAAATTTTCCAGATTAATTCATAATCATGATCATTATATGCTGTTAAAATTTCAATACATTATCTCTTAAAATGTGTGTGTGTGTGTGTGTGTGTGTGTGTGTGTGTGTGTGTGTGTGTGTGTGTGTGTGTGTGTATCTAATGCTCTGGATTTAACAATGAAGTCATCATCCTTCTTGCTTCCCAATATTTTGATGGAAGGTCCACAAATGTCCTAAGAGTTTCACAATTAGCCAGGTGCTCCATCTCCATGTCCTCTTCTCTTAAAATGTAGAAATTAGAAAATTCAGTAGCGCATCCCCTTAAATTATTATATTATGAAAGTCGGATGTTCAGTGGAATTTGATGTTAGTAGGCCTATATCTTGTTATTTTAAGACGACTGACCAGGACCTCCATGAAGAATGTGATGAAACTGATCCCGATCCCCATCGATAGAACAATGAACGGTGATTGCAGATGTACCATGGAAAAGGGAACGTATTCATCACTGAAGTCTCCGTTGTTGTTGGAACGTTTCCTCAGGCCTGTGGAACCTGTTACATCTCTCAGAATCTTCTCAGGGATTCCTGCCTCCACAAGCTTCCTTAAAATCATTTTTATCTTGTCTTCAAAATTAAGTCCATATGAGAGTGACATTGTGAGATGGATATTCATTAAACTTTCCTTAAAATTATAGTATTCTGGGACATCCATCTCACGACTACACAGTTCGGTGATGTAGTAACTTAACACTTCGTCCCTCGTTAAGAGCGCAGTTTTGGGTGTATTGAAAGCAAATATCATTGCTTGTGTAACGCCTGGTATCAATATTGCGTTATCCCAAAACCCGAATCGAGTAACGAAAAATTGTAGTGAATCAACATCGCTGAGAACTAAAGTATAGTTCAAAGCTGATATTTCCTCCATGGTGCTGACTTGGTGTTCATATCCAGGATGCACAAAGTAGCTCGTAACAAATGTCTGGAATACAGTGTTGATACAGAAGGTATATATAACCCAAGATAGGAAAACAAATCGAAGAGGAGCTCTGAATGGCATTTGTGACACACCTACCCCCAGGAGAGCTGCCCAACCGCTGAGAAAGCACAGGCTAATATTTCTGTATTCTGAAGACTCTGTTCCAGATCTAGAGTAACTTACACACCGAGCGACTATTGAGTAGAGAATGAGCGAAAAGAAAGCGAAGATCCAAGTGCTGATATTGAAAGCTCGAAACATGCTAGACCAACGCGGTAAGGGATCTGCTACCGGCACAAATATCTTCAAACTCAACATAAAAAATCCTTCTAGACCACCAACATCTGACTCAACTGTCAGTTTGTTCGTTGCATTTCCCTCTACATAGCGCATGCCTATGATCTCTGAAATGTGCTTTGTAATTTTAGCTCCAAATTTTTCCATTATAGAATAGTGATGTTTTGGATTTGACAGATCGAACAATGTAATTTCATGATTATAACTCACGCTACAGTTGCTTACATTGAAAGGCTGTCTTCCGAAATGTAAGTTAGAATTTTCAATGTACCCTGAATGAGTTTGATTTTGGACCCATGTGTCGATCAACACAACATCCTCCAAGTGACCACAAATTCCTGTTGGGGGTTTGAATGGATACCACGTGTAAACGTTTACAACTCCTTTTTCTGCCTTCAAGAGCAAGAGAATATTCTGAACTTGTTTCTCGCTGATAATCTCCATAAGATCTTTAGCAATCGTGATATTTCCAGAGTCTCCGAAAATCACGAAGACGAAATATGAGTTAAGATTTATATATGTATTTTGATCCATGAAAAGTTTATAGTAGACCTGGTTTTCGAAGTATTGTAGATTCGATTTTTTGTATTCCAAGGTATAAATATAATTCCGAAGGCCGTGATGGTAAATTTTTCCAGTCCTTCCTGGGGAAACAATTATTTCCCATCTTTCAGACATGTGGAGTTTTTTAAGTATATCATTTTCTGTACTTATTACTTTTGAGTTCATATATTTTTTTGCCAGTTTATGATTTTTCTTCTTCTTTTGAGTTCTTGTTTTCAATCGCATTGTAAGCGCATCAGTTTCGTTGTTTCCACAGCGCGACATATCAGCCATACTAATCTTCTTAATATATAAGTAATTTATAACGTCACTGTACGGAGAATAGCCGTCGCGTTCATAACATGAATCAAATACTATTCTAGATCCTATAGTGAAAAATCGTTTACTAATTACAGCTACACTATTCGATAGTTCTCTTCCATCTTCCTCAGTTTCTATGGTCCTTCTTACCGCCAAAGACAGTGACATTTGCAGGCACCAGATCTGTCAGAGAAAATGTACATTTTATGAAAATTAAAAATAAGCGTAACACTACATTTTGAAGTTTTGATACTTAATTGTTATACTAGAACCACAGTCTAGTATATACAGTCGCGAAGCTTGGGGTGATTTTTTGCATTTCTCGCGAAAGTTGCTAGCCGCTTGGAGCGCTGTGTGTACTAGGAACAATAGACTGTGTCACCAGCGAATAGAGATAATGGACACTTCGCGTCGGTACCTTTGATGTAGCTGGACTGATTTCAATGACCTTCAAGCCAGCTAAAGCGTGGGATTCTGCTTTCTCCCTAGAGTTGGCGCTGACATCACACCAGCTAGCAGTCGACACAGCGGAAATATAACACGTATAATTAATACATCTAGGTACATTTGTACTCAAATAAAATAAATTTGATCCATAAAATAATAAATCCGTCATTAGCTGTAATGGCTAGACTCTAGAGTTCCCTTATAATGAGAGTTGAGACATTGACCCCAACAACAATTAAAATATGTAATGATTTGATAGCGCTGAAAATGGAAAAACAAAACTCTTACGAGAAGTAAAACCATATACCTATATTATGTTATATACAAATATTAAACGAATTCGATACTTAATTTTATAATGTATTATATTATTTTGTAATATAATTTATTATATCTGAAATATAAAATATTATTATTACAACTGGTTTGTCACTGAGAAATAAGGAAAAGCTGTTAACTTGAATTTATTTGAAGCAAAGCGTTACTGGATTATGCAGTAAGGTAGACGATGTTTGGATCCTGTGTCTCAACTCTATTCTCAATTATTATCTTAGCGTATGCTCGATTACACTAACCTCTAGCGCTTGAAAGTGGAACTATACGCTGGCGCACAGAGAAACAAAACACAGGAAAATTCGCTCAGTGTCCATTCTTTATAATCCCTATTCTCTGGTGTCACCAGGTGTTACTGGCATCGTGATCTAATACAGGCCGTAAGGCAGATCATGTGACTCGCTTAACCCGATCACGAAGGGCGGCGTTTCAACCATATAAATTAATTGGAATGCATAAAGAGTAACATATATTTCTCTAAAATGTAGTGTAATTGCATTAATAAAATTTAAAACAATAATTAGGAGACACTTCAGACATAATTCCTTGCGAGTTAAGGTGTAATATTATTTTTGATGTGAAAATTACGTTGTTCGTATGTGTAATAGACCTACCTGCCTTTATTTCGATTAAATATTGCGAAATTATTGTACATTCATTTATGCACGATTCAATAATTTTCAGTTGCACCGCACGAATATTTAGATATGTTGAAATTATAGGTTATGTTTACTGTCCCAGTTGCCCCTTTCTGTTTAATTTTAGTGGTCTCCAATGCCCTGCCATTCATATGGAAATATTATAGGTTATGTTTACTATATCTTATATTCCTAAATTCGCAATTATACATTATAATTAAGCATAATGTCATGTATGATACTCCGCACATTCAAATTTGTCTGCATTTTATTACTACAACTGAGTATTGAATTATTGTATTTATCTACTACCTAAGAGACGAAGTAACAATCGTACGTACACTAATTTCATAAGAGTGGTATGATAAATTTTCTATCTTTATCAAGGAAGGTAGATGTGCTATATTAAAATCACAATATAAATTCTTTTTTATTAAACCTCAAAATGGCTTCCATTCTAAACTTAAAATGTTGATGCAAAAAGATTATGTTAACATGTAAAATTCTCTTCACATTAAAATAACACAGTTTTGTAATTAGTTCTGCAACATATTATGCAACAAAAAGTAAAGGGAACTTATGGACACATTACACTAAATAAAACTTAGCTATGATACGCAATAAAGTTATAATATAATAATTCACTGAGCTCCATACACTGAAATAGAAAACCCGGACATATATTACGGCCTGGTCTAGATCGAAAAGGCATTGACTGTGCCGTATTTCGCATTGTTGTGAAATGTTCGTTATCGGTTGTAATAACTGTAAATGGCCAAAATACAATAATTTGAGTAATAATATGGGACAAGGAGACGTTTGTTGCACTATAAATTCTAAGAAAAAGAGGTCAGAGTTATCCTTCCGAAAGATCCAGGAAGGTGATTTTATAGAATATAGTATATACTGTACTTTATGAAAATAATACAACCTTATGTATTTCGTATTTCAATAGTGGAAGGAAGGTGTTAATTTTTCAAAAGACCACGATATCAAAAGTGCAATACATTTTATCGTCTGCTAGGGAAAGAGTCTGTGATGGATGAGGCGATAGTAGCGATCCTGGTGGCTAGCAACTATCTATGGATGCATATTTCAACTGTCTATGTTTGCATATTTAGTAAGTATTGAGCTTCGCAACTGTATATACTAAACTGTGGTAGAACCTCTATTATCCGTGGTAATGAAGGGGGTGGACTGAACGGTTAATCGAAAAATCGGATAATCCGTACCTTAAAACATTTCATAATTTTCTCCGTGGTGTTGTGTTTATGGCGCTAGGTAGTGGATCAGTTCACTAATTTTAGTCTGGTTGTCAACAACGGGTTTTTAAGGAGCAAGAAAATTCCTTGTAATGGCTGTCTACAGAAAAATAGGAATAATGGAGGTCTCATTTGTAGATTTACATATTTTATCCTTTTTTTATTAAATAGCGCAGTTATAACTCCAATCTCGTATTCTGACGCGAGATTAGCCACAGTTTCTCTTTCCCAAACCATTCAATTATTTGCACTTTTTTCGATACGTTTTCTCCTGACACCAGTGGAAGTCATTTTATATAGAAGTTATACAGTAGGTCCACCGGTGTGGAGTAACGGTTACCATGCATGACCTGAAACGAGCGGGCCCAGGTTCAAATTCTGGTTGAAGTTCATTCAGGGATTTTCTCTCAACCCATTAAGAGCAAATACTGGGTAACTCTGGACTCATTTCGCTGACATTACCACCATCTCATTTTGACGCTAATAACATTAGAAGTTCATAAAACATCGTAAAATAAACAATTGAAAGAAAATAAAAGCTACACAGTACGGCAATTCAAACAGTAGACCATACTGTGTAACGATAAAGGATTGTAGTATTTAGTAGTATTTATTTATTTAACCTGGTAGAGATAAATAAATAAATACTACTAAATACTACAATTGTAATAATGCTCTCTTGAAAAAATACGTACTAATACAGACCTGGACGTTATTAACCCAGATAAGACTGACGTCCTATATATAGGACACCGGACGTTTCACACAAATATGTTAATAACAATGACTATGACAGACTAAATATAAGAAAAAAAATTGGAGGCAATTTATAACACATAAGGATTATGGTATCATGATTGCCGACTATGAAAATCTTACACAGCAATGTTAAAAAAATAAAACGTTCCGTCCTATACATAGGACGTCAGTTTTATCTGGGTTAACTCGATTGAGTCTTTGTAGATCACCTCTTAACTCTCCACTCCACCTTCCCCGGCTGAGATAATTATGTTTTGGTATGGTACGAGCGGAGAGGAAGTCAGTGACGGATTGTATCAGGCTTTTACGAACTTACGACTCTCGCTGGTCGCCTAAAATCCACCACTGATGCACAGAACCTTACTCTGCGTTTGTTTATAAGGCGGTTTAAGCGAATGGGACATGGGTGGGGGTGTCTTTGTTCCTTTAATTTCCCGTCTTATGCCAGAGCTGTACTAATGTAATGTACAAAACAGTATTTCATGTAAATTATTTCTGAAATAGGGGAGAGTCGGGTAGTATCGGACATCGGGTAATATCGGACAGTGCGTTTCTTTCATCTACTACCACATGGTAGTACCTGAATGACATGGTTACGTTTCTCTATGCGACATCACAGAAACGTAACCATGTCAATCAGATATTGTCATCGTGTGGTAGATGAAAGAAACTCACTGTCCGATATTATCCGATGTCCGATACTACCCGACTCTCGCCTAATAGCGAAACAAAAACAGTCGGATAATCCGCCAATCGGTTAATAGGGTGACGGATAATCGAGGTCCTACTGTACTGGCTTGTTTATACTACATTTCATTCAGGATGCCTATAGAGCGGTTGTAAACAAAAGAAAGTGTAAGTTAAAAGCGCGGTTCACAAGGTTCTATTTCATTCATATTTCTTGAGGATAAAGGAATTATAAAATATGTGACATTATTTATCTCGCATTAGTACAAGCTATATTACAATACGGCATTATAGGATGGGGTAGTGCTTATAGTACCTCCCCATGCCAATAACTCCGCTACAGAAAAGAATAATAAAAATATGCCTTAATAAACCTCTTGATTATCCTTCAGAGCTGCTTTAGTCAGAATTTAAAGTATTTGACTTCCATCAAATTTATAACAATGTATTACTGAATTTCATACATAAAAACCGAAACATATTTTATTTGTATTCACATAAATATAAAACCACAAGATCAGACAACATATGCTTGACAGTTCCTAAATGTTCTACAGGGACATCATTTTATTTTTACTAACATTTTTAATATAAACCTGGCTATACCTTTAGAGAACCGGAAACACAGTTTGCTACTCCCTTCCACGACTGGAGTTCGATGATACTGGCGTAAAACACAAACAGATCACTCTACTAGGTATAGGAGGAAAAAAAAAAGTAGTTCATCCATTTACGTAAACTAGGAAATATCGCGATTTTGAGTTCGATAATTTTCATTAGGTTTTGTTTAATCAAAATACAGTACTGTATTAACAATAAGTGTTTTTACTCACGAATTGAGTTATCCATGCGAACGTATTCATTATGCAGTGTATATTATACTGTCTACAGCACATTAGCGTACAATATAGAGAAAGAAGTTAAAGTGAAAAATAATCATAATACGAATATTTAAATACATTTTTTAAAATGGTGGCCGTTCATTTCGATACAGGCTTCAGTTCTTTTGTGCATATTATCGCACTATGGACTATTGCATCAAATTCCAATTACCAGTTTCGTCCTTCGTACTAGTAACTCATGTTGAAATAATTCTGTACCTACTTTATAAAAGAGCATCTTATGTACTGTAAATTCAATCTTCACTTCTGCCCGACCCGCACAGATAAAAGGTTCGTTCCAACAAGCGATTCATGGATCAGTTCATGTACGGTCCCTGTACCATCTTATGCGCATGCGCTAGTTGAGCATCTGCTATGGGATTGAAACTGGACTGGACGCTGTTGGAACGCTTTCGCGGATCGTTATGTACTAAATCCATACTATGATCATCTTTGCTAAGAACGAGATGCTTATTATTATCGTTTTGCAGTTAATTCTAATGGCAGAAAATAGAATTTCGATCATTTTCTATAAAAAGATGACAAAAAATATGGAAGGCAAGAATTCCGCTAATTCAATGTCGTGTACTGGGGGACTCTCATCTAAAAAAAAGTTATTTTATTTTTTTTAATTATTAATGTATGTACGTTATTTATTATACTTTTAATCAAATCTGCATGTTGAAATTGTAATTAACTATTTCAATACCCAAATAATTTCCATTCCCTTCCTTTTTGGCGAAAATTTAAATTAAATCTGTAGTTTTATTATTCGTCTGTACTGTCACTTTTCATCTAACCTCACTGATGTGAACAGTCGATCATGTCTTTCTTCAGTATCCAGGAGACGCTGGCGAGCTTATGCGCATGCGCGTCTCACATACTCTTCAGTACTTGCCTCAATCCACGGACTACTTCTGACCGTTCCGAACCCGTGTCAAAAGCTTGTTGGAACGCCCGACTACAGTACATGTTTCCGGTTCAGGACTGGTTGGGATTGTGTTGGAACGCTTTTTCTGTACTGCGCATGCTCACGATGGTTACGGACGATTCCTGACTGCTGTTGGAACGATTCTAATTACTCAGATAGCCCAGCTACTAGACTTTACAGAGGGACGAACAGAAGCAGGTGGGGGAAATCGGGATGCGACGTAGGCAAACGGACGACAGTACCTGTGCGAAAATATGATTCAATATTGAAAACTCTTTCGTCACTGGAAAACGCGAACATATTTCTGGAACGTACTATACTCACTAACTCAGTACTGCTTACTATATGCGGTCTTGGTTCTGTGTGGTGATCAGTTGGAACTTCGTTAGTAGAAGGGGTGGGAGTGAAGTACATTAAAAAACTCAGGTACAATAAAAATTGAAGTAAAAATAAAATGATGTCCCTGTACAACTGTGGCATATAATCACAGTAGCAACTTCGTCCAAGGCTTTATAACATGATAATAGATAAATTCCCAAACATACAATTTGCTAATGCTCCTTATTTAAAAAAAATCTATTAAGAATTGCTGTTATCAGAGAAAATTTAAAGTTCAATTATTCTGATGTGTTTTTTCTTCTTCTTTTTTTCTTTTATTACTTTTTACTCTGTTATTTAATAAAATGTCTTAACATTAACTTATGTGGAATGCCCCCTGAGCACGAGTATGTAACTTACTCTTTCTGGGGTGCTAGGGAGTTATTATATAAAAAAAAAATCAATATGCATCTTTGTTCTGGCAATAAAGTATTATTATTATTATTATTATTATTATTATTATTATTATTATTATTATTATTATTATTGTCGGACCATCGGATCTATGCTCCTTCAGCGCTGTCGTCGTTCTTGGAAAATTTAACACCTCTACTCACCCCATTCCACCCGTTTCTCTCCCACTACGTCAAACAGCAGGCCACGAACCTTGCCGAATAGGGATGTTGCCAAACTTCCGTCAAGCACTGTCATGTCTCTTGAATATTGCTTATAATACGGTACTGTAAGGTTAATTATTACTTATTCATAATTTAATTTAAGTAGGTGTAATGACGCTGATTGACTTATGCAAAATGCTATTACCTGCTTAATAATATTTCTTTCACCACTCCGTGCTACAGTATTCATGTTGAGTTGACAACACTGGACTGCAAGTGCAAATAAACTGTCCCGCAAGAAGGCTCAAAATTGTGAGTAGTGGAGGACAGAAAGGGAGAGGGATAGAAAAGAGAGAGATAGGAATGCAGGGGGAGAAATGAATTGCCGAGGCTGAAAAGGAATTAAGGTCCAGTTCGCATATCTTACGGGGGCACAGATCCGATGGTCGGACTATAAAGCGTGTATAACTTAACAAAAAAGAAATACTTCGGCATAAGAAACTAACTTCACAGGTTACCAGATCAGGAGGTTAATTTAGTGCGCTTAACCAATGAAAGGACAGGCAGTCACGTCATGGTCACGTGATTCTGTTCACTTCCGCTCTAAAGACATTCTGGATTTGGTATAATACATATATTTATTTTATGCACAAATACTCACTGTTATGCATAACAGAATCATTCCTGCCTTGCGTATCATAGCTGCAATGCGAACTGATGTTCAATTGTTGTAGCTGAAATGTAATTCATTTAAGAATAAATTAAAAGTGAAATTTATTCCGAATTCATTTAAAGGTAAAGGTGCCTAATTCCGTGATAAAATTTCAATTGACTGCCATGGAGTTGTAGTCTCTACTTTTAAGTTTTTCAAATACGTAACAGATGCCAGGAGATGTCTTCTTTTCAATTCTATTGACTACCCGCCTTTTGAATAGAAGCAGTCGACTGCAGAAGTTTTTGTTCAGTGAAAGGTGGTTGACCAGTAAGTTTTTCTTTCTCTTGTGACCGCTCCTGAAGAAACATTTTATATTTGAGGTAAGAATTAATGTAGCATTATAAAATGATATATTACTGTAGATTATAGTCAGCTGAATCAATGTGTATGATTATTTAAACATTATGAGACAATAACAATGCTACAGGAGCGTTCCCATTTTCGAATTAGTTTTCATATTTCTCCTTCCTGGCTCACTCGACCAGTGATGCCAACGCTAAATTGTGAAAATTAATGTCTATGAAAGAAAATAGTTCGTGAAAATAGTAATAGAATTAAGTTATAGGAAACATTAATTATAATCATAATAAAATAATAGGGCATATATGTAACTTAATTACTGCTGTTGTTAGGAATGTAAATAATGAGAAATAATTGTGTTATGATTCAATTTATTCAAATTAAATTTTGTATTGAATGTAACTTTCAGTTTATTTTGTTTATAATACATTAATAGGTAATATATATTCCTGTCCGCATCTGCGGAGTAACGGTCAGTGCGTCTGGCCGCGAAACCATGTGGCCCGGGTTCGAATCCCGGTCGGGGCAAGTTACCTGGTTGAGGTTTTTTTCCGGGGTTTTCCCTCAACCCAATACGAGCAAATGCTGGGTAACTTTCGGTGCTGGATCCCGGACTCATTTCACCGGCATTATCAACTTCATTTCATTCAGACGCTAAATAACCTAGATGTTGATACAGCGTCGTAAAATAACCCAATAAAAATATGTATTCCTGTAGTTACACAAGTATTTTCTGTGAAATTTGTCACTCAGGCCCTTTTTCTATGTTGTAATTTCTTGCTTAATCCATATTAAAACAATAAACCATGACTTTAATATGTTTTTCTCAATACACGTTTGTTTTCTGAGCAGTTAATGAGGATTATTTTAGTATCACGGAATTTGGATCCCTGTCACGGATTTAGGAGCCACTATATAACAATGAAGAATCATATATTATATACCAAACTTGTGAAACTGTTGACACTGAATGTTGTAAAAACTGTAGCTAAAGGTCCAAATAACGTCAATTAGGTGTTATTTGAAAATTTTTATTAGAATTTCGGCATAAATATAGATTTTATTAAATATGTCACGGAATTAGGCAACTTTATCCTACATTCTATAAATAATTACATTAAGTTCTAGGTGATTTACAGATAAGTAACGTTAGTATTGGAGAAGAATTTTTGTTGGCGTGTTTTGTGACAAGAAATTAATCTAATCTTCGAAGTAAAGACCATTACATTCTCTGGTCTTGAGTCACTTGTTTTGATATTAGATCTATGTAAAAAATAGTAAATATAAATACCTTAAAAACAATATACATTGCGTACTTCCACTCGGCAATGAGTTTTGGAATAATATTCTGGGAAATTCCACAGTTAGTAACAATATATTTCTATTACAAAAAAGACTAATTAGAATAATAGTAGGCGCCAAATCTAGGGAATCGTGTAGGGCTATTTAAAAAAAAAACTACAAATAATGCCCATTGCTTGTAAGTATATTTTTTCATTAATAGTCTTCCTCGTATGTAATCGTGAAAACTTTGTAACTAATTCAGCAGTTCATAGCATAAATACGCGTCAAAAATGACTTTCATACTCCATCGGCTAGTCTATCGTGCTATCAAAAAGGAGTGCGTTATATGGCAGTAAAAATTTTTAATAGCCTCCCTATCGATATAAAAAATGAAACTCAAAACATAAAATTATTTAAGGCCAAATTAAAGAAGTACCTAATTTCTCACGCCTTCTATTCTGTAGGTGAATCCATGACATTCAATAACACTTCATGAAATTGATACTAAAACTTTGTGTTGTACTAGTAGAGTATATTGTAAATCTCGTCTATATATATATATATATATATATTTTTTTTTCATCTATACTGTGACTATAAATTAAGATTTTATAATATTATTAAGTTTTTTGACTTGTTCCATATTCTAGCTGTAAGCATGTATGAATACCATGGAATGTTAATGTTGTTATCTCACGACGATATCAGTTTCTGGTTGTTGATGGTATGAATTCGATGATACTTCAGTGGCTTACAAAGTTTCTAAATTTCTTTGACGCATGAAGTGGGCCATGGATCGAAACAGATGATAATCTTAAGACGCAAGACCAGGGCTATATGCTGGGTATGGTAATAGTTCTATTGCTTCCAATTCCTGGATTTTTTTTCCATAGTTGTTCGAGCTGTATGGCTTCTCGCATTCTCCTGTTGCAAGAGAATTCTATTTCTATTAACTAATGCCGTGTACCTCTCTCTTAGAACGTAATGAACTCTGTCTAGCTGTTGAGAATAAAGACCTGACTGCACGTTCGTTTGGAACAAACTTCCAGTGAATCACATTTTCAAAAATTCCACCAGACACCACATGCGGCCGAACCGATTTTGTTTAACGACGACTTTGGCAGGCTGACAGGAATCGAACTACTGTTTTAACCGCTTCAGACCTGAATTTATATTAAACAAAATTAAAAAAAAAAATACTGGTCACATAATCATTCTGGGGATCCAAGATTCCCTAATGAAGTCTTCACAGAAAATCAAAATTTGAGGACAATTTTGACCCCTGGGGCCCCAAAATTTTAAATTTTATTTTTAATTCCGGTATATAAATGTTTCAAAAATAATATTCTCCATTTCTATCACATTGAATACCGTATTTGCTCGCGTAATTTGCGCACTTTTTAAATAACTTTGGCCACTGAAAAATTGGGGTGCGTAAAATATGCGGATTTTTCAAATAAGAGGTTCTGTTCTGAGTTCTGAGCTGAACGATTGCCGAACTGTTCCACGAAACTTATCACTTTCAATTTATATGACGCGGTATAATTGTTATTTTTCTTTGCCATCTTGAAATACTGTATAAATACAAATGCACATTAGAAGTGTTGAAAGTCAACTGAAATACAAGTATTTACGGTAGGGCTAATTTTCTATACCGGTAACTTGTCTCTACCAAGGACAAGAATTGTTAAAGTAGCGGGACTTTGGGGTTTCTTTCTGAAGCAGGTGCTTCAGTTGCTGGTGAATGACCTACGATGGACTGTAGGGAAGGAAAATCCCTACTACACTGAAAAAAATATGTACGTAATCCATACTACACTGAAAAAAATATGTACGTAAAATGTGTGCGCAAAATACACGGAGCAAAAATAAAGTTCAAAATAATCCCTTAAAAATTAGGGTGCGCAAATTACGCGAGCAAATTTATACGGTATTTAAAAGTATCGAAGACATTCCAAAAAAGAAAAAAAGAAACAATGTACGCTATAATGTGCACCAGGCCTGAAGGGGTTAAGATGTACCGTAAAGTGGGACTACTTGTCCATCGCGGTGCTACTTGGAGACAACGTGACATGTTGAGACATTATACAGGGTGTTTCAGAAATACTTTGACAAACCTTGAGGGCATGTTCCTTACACCAAAACAAGGAAAAATGTTCATATAAACATACGTCCGAAAATTCTTAGTCTTTAGTTAAATGTTAAAAAATGTTATGTTTTATTTAACGAGGCTCGCAACTGCAGAGGTTATATCAGCGTCGCAGGATGTGCCGGAATTTTGTCCCGCAGGAGTTCTTTTACATGCCAGTAAATCTACTGACATGAGCCTGTCGCATTTAAGCACTTAAATGCCATCGACCTGGCCCGGGATCGAACCTGCAACCTTGGGCATAGAAGGCCAGCGCTATACCAACTCGCCAACCAGATCGACTTTTTTAGTTATTAATGAAAGAACTTAATGAAACATCTGTTAGATATTGTCAGCTTGGTAGCTAGTGTTGCAGCTTTAATCAATTCAGAAACTCATAACAATGAAAGTGGAAGCAAGAGGAGAACATTTTGAACATATATATATATATATATATATATATATATATATATATATATATATATATATATATATATATATACTTACTGGCTTTTAAGGGACCCGAAGGTTCATTGCCGCCCTCACATAAGCCCGCCATTGGTCCCTATCCTGAGCAAGATTAATCCAGTCTCTACCATCATATCCCACCTCCCTCAAATCCATTTTAATATTATCTTCCCACCTACGTCTCGGCCTACACAAAGGTCTTTTTTCCTCCGGCCTCCCAACTAACACTCTATATGCATTTCTGAATTCGCCCATACGTGCTACATGCCCTGCCCATCTCAAACGTCTGGATTTTATGTTCCTAATTATGTCAGGTGAAGAATACAATGCGTGCATAGGCCTATATATATATATATATATATATATATATATATATATTTCTCAACATATTCGATCTTGCTGACCCTTCACATTTCAGCAGAAACAATAACTCCAGAAGGTAATACGGTGGGAATGTTAAGATTGGTCCACAATAAACCGAGAACGGAAACAACAATGAGAACAGAAATATTGTTAAAATAAATGTATTTAAATGTGAGCATTCACAATTAACATTCATGTTCCCGTTCTCGGGCTCCAGCAAGCTTCTCGTTGTCGTTTCCGTTCCCGGTTTATTTTGGATCAGCCTTTAGCAATTCCAAAGCATACAACTACTATTGTTCAGCCTCTTGACGTTTGTAGTTTTAGGCCTTGGAAAAATTTCATTCGTAAGTTCTCTGATAGTGTTTTGTTACTTTGCATGAATATTATTCTCGTATTGCGTCAGAGAGATAATGTGTTAAAATTGCAGTTTTTAACGCATAATCAGCTTTCATCTCCTAGATATGTACATATGTTTAAATATAGCTAGTATAAAGCCGGATACCTTGGCAACAAACCTGATAAATTCGTCTGTAGAATTCTGTTTTCACGTTGATATACGGAACTGCTCTAAAGCTGACTGCGAGAAACTTATTTTTCTGAAATGTTCGTGGTGCAAAGTTTCCCTGTGTTTTGAGTAATTTTACAACGATTTCCACTACTGTTGTCAGTACAGTGAGTAATTTCAGGTGTGCTTACGTAGATTTCCTTATAATTTCCTCATATACTATTCTGTAGTCAATTTCATGAATATTATATATCTGGTACGCCATTTTCATTTTGTATTGATTAACATTCCATGGTATGAACATTGCTTCACAGCTAGAATATGGAATAAGTCAAAAAACTTAATACTGCTATAAAGTCTTAATTAATAGTCACAGATTAGTTGAAATATATATACAAGAGATTTACACTATAGTCTACTAGTACAACACAAAGTTTTAGTATCAATTTCATGAAGCGTTATTGAATGTCATGAATTCACCTACAGAATAGAAGGCTTGAGAAATTAGATACTTCTTTAATTTGGCCCTAAATAATCTTATGTTTTGTGTTTAATTTTTTATATCGATAGGGCGACTATTAAAAATTTTTACTGCGAAGTAACGCACTCCTTTTTGATAGCACGATAGACCATGTTGAATCTTTCGTACACTACTTTTAACACTTGAATATAAATAATTGATTAAATGGCGATCTTACTCGTGTTAATTATGTAAGCATGTGCAGCTTACAGCTATTTCGGTGCCTTCTCTGAGAAGGCTCTGAGAATGGTGTGAAGTAGCACCGAAACAGCTGTAAGCCGCACATGCTTACATAATTAACACGAGTAAGATCGCCATTTAATCAATTATTTAGCACGATAGACTTGCCGATGGAGTATGAAAGTAATTTTTTTGACGTGTATTTATGCTATGAACTGTTGAATTAGTTACAAAGTTTTCACGATTACATACGAGGAAGATTATTAATGAAAAGATATACTGACAAGCCATGGACATTATTTGTAGATTTTTTTAAATATTCCTACACGATTCCCTAGATTTGGCACCTCTATTATTCTAATTACTCTTTTTTAAATAGGAATATACTGTTATTATCTGTGGAATTTTCCCAAAATATTATTCCAAAACTCATTACCGAGTGGAAGTATGCAAAGTATATTGTTTTTAAGGTATTGATATTTACTATCTTTTGCATAGATCTAATAGCAACACATGCTGAATTTAATTTTGGGGAAATTTTTTAATATGATTTTTCCAATTTAACATATATCGATTCTTAAGCCAAGAAATTAAATTGGAATGTGTTGGAGTTATTGGCTGTAATTACTAGACTTGTGTCATCTGTAAATAATATGGGATGACCTACATCTTTTATTGGGGGGGGGGTAAGATCATTTATGAACACTAGAAGAAGTAGGGGACCTAAGGAGATTTTGATAGTCTGGTATTCAACTAGATGAGATTTATTGCCTCATATGTCTAGCACATAGCACTGTTTGCATTAGCTATTACAGCTCCGGATTGAAGAATTTGAAAAAAATCATATCTCGAAAACTAAGCTTTTTTTTTTTTAGTAGGTTACTTTACGACGCTTTATCAACAGCTTAGGTTATTTAGCGTCTGAATGAGATGAAGGTGATAATGCGGGTGAAATGAATCCGGGGTCCAGCACCGAAAGTTACCCAGCATTTGCTCATATTGGGTTGAGGGAAAACCCCGGGAAAAACCTCAACCAGGTAACTTGCCCCGACCGGGAATCGAACCCGGGCCACCTGGTTTCGCGGCTGGACTCTCTAACCGTTACTCCACAGGTGTGGACACTAAGCTAAGCTTTCTCCGGATGTAGAAATATATAGGGGGATTTCTTATTTCAAATGGAACATATGGGGGAAAATCGTTTTGAAAATCCATTATTACTTGGTGTTATCCTGATCCTGTCCTTCTAGAAGGACAGTAGGCTAATCTGGCAATCACCAATAAATGTTTTTCTTTCCAAAATAATGTGAATGTTCTTTCTTCTGGCCATATTACCTTCATATGAGCATAAGTACACACACTGGTTTAAAGAAAGGCTTGGATTATTTTTCTATGTATGCATAAAGAATCAAAGTTCATGCAAACACACGAACTTTTTTATTTTGGGAATATCACAGCCATGAAAAAATTAATTCAAATTAAGGTGGCCATATTACCTTCAGGTATCTTTCTATGAAAGCCTTATATAATTCTTCCTTACCTTAACTCAAACACGTGACAGGTATCAAGACGTTTCGTTGAGATAGTCACATCCTGGATTTTTAAATTCTAGCAAGCATCACCTTTACTTTTTAACTTTGCTCTAGAGTATGCCATTAGGAAAGTCCAGGATAACAGAAGGTTTGGAATTGAACGGGTTACATTAGCTTCTTGTCTATGCAGATGACGTGAATATGTGAGGAGAAAACCCACAAACGATTAGGGAAAACACGGGAATTTTACTTGAAGCGAGTAAAGAGATAGGTTTGGAAGTAAATCCCGAAAAGACAAAGTATATGATTATGTCTCGTGACGAGAATATTGTACGAAATGGAAATATAACAATTGGAAATTTATCCTTCGAAGAGGTGGAGAAGTTCAAATATCTTGGAGCAACAGTAACAAATATAAATGATACTCGGGAGGAAATTAAACACAGAATAAATATGGAAAATGCGTGTTATTATTCGGTTGAGAAGCTTTTATCATCCAGTCTGCTGTCTAAAAATCTGAAAGTTAGAATTTATAAAACAGTTATATTACCAGTTATTCTGTATGGTTGTGAAACTTGGACTCTCACTTTGAGAGAGGAACAGAGATTAAGGGTGTTTGAGAATAAGATTCTTAGGAAAATATTTGGGGCTAAGCGGGATGAAGTTACAGGAGAATGGAGAAAGTTACACAACACAGAACTGCACGCATTGTATTCTTCACCTGACATAATTAGGAACATTAAATCCAGACGTTTGAGATGGGCAGGGCATGTAGCACGTATGGGCGAATCCAGAAATGCATATAGAGTGTTATTTGGGAGGCCGGAGGGAAAAAGACCTTTAGGGACGCCGAGACGTAGATGGGAAGATAGTATTAAAATGGATTTGAGGGAGGTGGGATATGATGATAGAGACTGAATTAATCTTGCTCAGGATAGGGACCAATGGCAGGCTTATGTGAGGGCGGCAATGAACCTCCGAGTTCTTTAAAAGCCAGTAAGTCAGTCTGTCAGCAAGCATCAGTGAAGATTTAATGTTTTTGTAAAGACTGAAGGAGAAGTATTCACTACTGTAGTTCCCATTAGCCATTTTTTTTTCTGTTTTGTGTTTATTCAGACATCGTTTCAGCGTCGTTAAAGGCAGGGCTTGTTAATGCACGACTGGAGTGCAAAGTTCTGTTGTAATGGCGCTTCCAGTGTACAACATAGTCTGTGTGTTACAAAGTTCATGCGTGTTTTGTTACCGTTTAAAGTTGCGTATATTCAACAATTCAATAACTTTAAACACAAAGAAAGAACACAGTCACATTTGTGTTACAAAAATTGAAATATATCCCTGCAAGTCCACACCTGTGGAGTAACGGTCAGCGCGTCTGGCCGCGAAACCAGGTGGCCCGGGTTCGAATCCCGGTCGGGGCAAGTTACCTGGTTGAGGTTTTTTCCGGGGTCTTCCCTCAACCCAATACGAGTAAATGCTGGGTAACTTTCGGTGCTGGACCCCGGACTTATTTCACCGACATTATCACCTTCATACCATTCAGACGCTAAATAACCTAGATGTTGATACAGCGTCGTAAAATAACCCAGTAAAAAAAATAAAATATCCGTGCACACTGTCTGTCTCTCAATATTAACAAAACAATCGTCAAGCCTATATCCATTTCTTTGAATAAAATATGACTTCTCCCATGTAAAGATATTTTCATAACTTCAAATATCGGGAATTGTTCATATATTAATCTGTGCCTATATCTTAAAATTCTCATATATTGTGAACAAGTGAAATATTTAGGTATAATAATAATAATAATAATAATAATAATAATAATAATAATAATAATAATAATAATAATAATAATAATCAATCTTCTTAATGTATCCAGCTGTTTGCTGACAACATAAAGTCCACTATAGTCCACTGTAGTCTATTCAGTTGTTGTTTTTCACGAGAAATGAGGGGTATTTTGATCGTTGTTCATTATAGATGCTTGTTGCTACTAGCCAGAGTTGGGGTGTAGTCAATATATACTGCAGGGCTGTGTCTTCTGCAACTGGTACTGATGATTTTAATTTACTTCTTTTGTGGTTTATGGATGGACAGTAGAGAAGAATGTGTTCCAGATCTTCATCATGATTATTACACCACAGACAAGTAGAATTATCAGAAATGTGAAATAGGGTGTAGGTACAACTGAGTGACAATGTGACCTGTTCTGGCTGTTGTTAAAAATGTTTGAACATGTCTGGGCAAGTTTTTGTACATTTCCAGGTCATTTGGTTTCTTTTGTATAGACTGTAAAAAGTTTTCCTTTGTCAGAAGAGAGTCAATTATTGTTGATCCATTTGTTTGTAAAATGAGACTTTACTGAAGCAAAAGCACTGGACAGAGATATCACTTGAAGAGGTCTTGGTTGCAAATATGTTGCCTGTTTTGCAATATTGTCGACTTTCTCGCTTCCAGGTATACCACAATGACTAGGTATCCATTGAAATGTTATTTCCTTTTAGAGTTCTTTTAGTTTAGTTGTTTCTGAATTGGAATAATTCTATTTGCTTATAGGTTTGGTACATATTTAATTATATAATATTAATAATAATAATAATAATAATGATAATAATTCTTTATTTATACTGGCAGATTTAAGGCCATAGGGTCTTCTCTTACACTCTACCAGGTCACAAAGTATACAAGCAGTTAAAATTTAACAAAAAGTTAAAGTACAGAATATTAACATATTACAAAAAAAATAATAATAGCATAATAAAATCGACACTAAACAAAATGAAAATAATACCATAATAGAAAAAAAAGAAAGTAAAATACATTGGAATATAGTAAACGCAACTCATTCGGTACAAATGGTTAATATGGAAAACGTAAGGAAGAATATAACAAAATGGAATGTAATAAAATAATAATGAAAAAGAAAAGGAATACGAAAATTAAATAAAATCCACAGTAAAAAGGCTATGATAATATATTCATCGGTTGATAAAGAGAACAAAAAGGGGAAAGGAAAGAAAGAAATATATAGTCTATATTTTTACAAAACTATCGCAGAGAAAAGGGCTTATAACTGAAAGGAATCTGAATTGAAAAAATGAAATTTTAATTTATTTTTGAAACTAGACAATGTCCGACAGTCTCTGACAAAACATATGTATAGTAGAGGACCTTATCACATACTGTGGCTATATCACCAATGGGTATGAAGGGTGAAGATAGGTTTTAGTCTGAGATGAACTTCCGTGTCCGTACATTCGTATAATATTAACCATCATGAAACAAACTCTCTTTCTGATAGCTCTTTCTCTCTCGCATAACTCACATGCCAGGTCTTGCCTCTTGATCTGTATATTATATTTGCTCTAAATTAAGAAAATTGATATGAACCTCCTAAGTCCTGATAGTATGGTATATTTTTATTTTAGTAGGTTATTTTACGACGCTTTATCAACAGCTTAGGTTATTTAGCGTCTGAATGAGATGAAAGTGATAATGCCGTTGAAATGAGTCCGGGGTCCAGCACCGAAAGTTACCCAGCATTTGCTCATATTGGGTTGAGGGAAAACCCTGGAAAAAACCTCAACCAAGTAACTTGTCCTGACCGGGAATCGAACCCGGGCCACCTGCTTTCGCTGCCAGACGCGCTAACCGTTACTCCACAGGTGTGGACAGTATGGTATACTATACCATACTTCATACATGATTATGATATAAGATGTATGTGCAGAGACCCGAAGTATAGTATAATATACCTGCATTTTTGTGTCCTAACTGTAACCTGCAGAATTTTTTCAGCATATTTCCTCATGTCAATTACTTTCTTTGAAGTGTAGAATTATACTGAACTTTAAAAATAAAACGACAGATGTCTCAGGACTCAGGAGGATAAATTACCTGCTACAATCCCATCTACATAGCCTACAATATAGTGCGGTCTATTTACGTAGCTTTAGCCCAATCGGTTATTCAGTATGGAATAATGGGTTGGGAAGGGATAAGAAAATCTCTTCTTGTCCCCTTGAATCAACTTAATGAGGGAATAATTAAAATTTGTTTAAATAAGAATTAAGATTATCCAACAAATCTCATACATATAGATTTCAAAGTTTTAGACACAATAAAATAATTACGAATACTATACATTATTAGGAGTAGGTAGATCTGAGAATAGAGAATAAAATAGATAAATAGATAAAGCGAAAGGTTTGGAAGTAAATCCAGAAAAGACAAATTATATGATTATGTCTCGTGACCAGAATATTGTACGAAATGGAAATATAATTTATCCTTCGAAGAGGTGGAAAAATTCAAATATATTGGAGCAACAGTAACAAATATAAATGACACTCGGGAGGAAATTAAACGGAGAATAAATATGGTAAATGCCTGTTATTATTCGGTTGAGAAGCTTTTGTCATCTAGTCTGCTGTCAAAAAATGTGAAAGTTAGAATTTATAAAACAGTTATATTACCGGTTGTTCTGTATGGCTGTGAAACTTGGACTCTAACTTTGAGAAAGGAACAAAGGGTAAAGGTGTTTGAGAATAAGGTTCTTAGGAAAGTATTTGGGGCTAAGAGGGATGAAGTTACAGGAGAATGGAGAAAGTTACATAACACAACTGCACGCATTGTATTCTTCACCTGACATAATTAGGAACATTAAATCCAGACGTTTGAGATGGGCAGGGCATGTAGCACGTATGGGCGAACCCGGAAATGCATATAGAATGTTAGTTGGGAGGCTGGAGGAAAAAAGACCTTTGGGGAGACCAAGACGTAGGTGGGAGGATAGTATTAAAATGGATTTGATGGAGGTGGGATATGATGATAGAGAATGGATTAATCTTGCACAGGATAGGGACCAAAGGCGGGCTTATGCGAGGGCGGCAATGAACCGGCGGCTTCCTTAAAAGTAATTTGTAAGTAAGGAAGTAAGTATTATTATTATTATTATTATTATTATTATTATTGTTAACAATACACTCATTAAAATAACATTATTATGCAATATCATAAGAGAATTGTGCACGCTAAAGCTCTCGCTCGCAGTAGAAAGACGCGGGAGAAGTGCAGGCGATGTTGTGCAGTCTGCCGGCATCCGTGTGTAGTGCCACGCAGTGTTCGTTGGCCCCCACATCTGGTTCGCCATTATCCCAGACGCTGAAGCCTGTCGCTGACAGCGGTTGCTCTAGAACACACGAAAATAACTCAGGAGACATACACAGGCAATATATTAGTAAGTCACATTGTCAAACAAGTTTATAATGTTATAGTAGTAGTAGTTTTATTTTGCCTGGCAGAGTTAAGGCCATAAGGCCTTCTCTTCCACTCAACCAGGTTTCATTAATATACAGGAAATATAAAATTAGATTACAAAACAACACAAAAGATGATACCTTAGAAATTACATAAAATATAGTAAAAATTACAAATAGTTAAGATCAGTTACATAATATAAAATTACAAATAGTCAAGTTCGCTTGCATAATATAGGGACAATATAAAATAAAGTAGAAAATTACATATAATCATTATCAGTTACATAACATAGGGGGAACACACACATACACACACATAATTTATAAGACCTAAAATGCTCGAGATAAATTCGACGATTAATTCACTTGAGATATAGTATACAGTTAATATACTAATAGGAGAATACATGTGGGTTACAAGACATAAAATGTTGATTAGCAAAATCGTACTAAATGGCATACAAATACAAATGATTAGGTAATATATTAAGATAATAAAAAAAAGGAAAAGAAAAAAAAAGAGAGAGGAGAAAAAAATAACAACTTGGTCATTTAAGACTATTTAGAAACTTCCGCAAGAGTCTAGTTCTGTTCAATAAAAACATTTCTAAGTAGAGTGTACTTAAAAGATTTCAGACTCCGACTGCTCCTGATTTCCTGTGACAAGGAATTTCAGGAACGGGCTGTGTGTATTGTGAAGGAATCAGAGTAGAGAGATGTTTGTTGGAATGGAATTGATAGAACAAGGTTATGCTGTGAACGTGTATCACGATTGTGGTGGGATGTTATAGGCTGTTTTATGACACGAGTCAATGTGTAGGGAACGTACGAAGTGAGTTTTCCTATTTTGACGGGTGCAATAACTGAATAGCTAAGCGGAAAAACGTTGCAAGTGTCGAATTAAAATTTTACGAGAACAAATAGAAATACTTCATGTAAAAATTTCCCCACAACCTCCTACATTCATTTTTAACCAACAGAGGTCAATAAAATGTAAAATATAGTACTTGCAATGTGTTTATATTGAAACATTGCAAGAGGGAATAAAAATGTCGTTTGCAACGTTTTTCCGCTTAGCTATTTAACTGTATAACATAATAAACATGTTTCATAGTACGTTATGTTATTTTTTGTACGTCATTATAAAACAATACAATTTGCATAGGCCTACTATGATTCATCACCGCCTCAATCACCAATATCATAAACAGTAATCAAAATTTAAAATCAGTCTTACAAGGACACACGGCAATAAAACTAGAAACTCAACAACAGTAAAAATGGCTACTAATATATCTACAGGTCCTAAACACGCGATATGACAACAAATGTTTAAAGCGTGTGTAAATAAACGTAACAAATAAAAACAATTAGCAAAGAAATAACATTAAATTTGTAATGATGGGCAGTTTGATATCATGGTTTATGAAGAAAGGGGTTGCTATGACAACAGTGATGTATTAAATATTATTGCACAGCAAATCGCTTCATAAAATTAACTTTATCGCACAAGTTATGCCGTCATAATAGAAGTCGTGACGTTTCAGTTGCTATGGTAATTATTTTACGGCTCTGGTGCAATAATATGGCATATTATGAACGATTTTCACTAACGATAAAGACTGTTTATACTCGAGAGTCAAATGGTTAAAACGTTATGGAAATTTCA
Organism: Periplaneta americana; assembly: GCF_040183065.1. Taxonomy (NCBI): domain Eukaryota; kingdom Metazoa; phylum Arthropoda; class Insecta; order Blattodea; family Blattidae; genus Periplaneta; species Periplaneta americana. Next base: position 20,662,998 of record NC_091118.1, on the reverse strand, counting down.
ACATCTGTTACTTACTTGAACAATTGCAGTGAGTTACGTCACACTGTTCTGACATCACTTACTTAGCAACGGTTCGGATTCTTGCATTGTTCTGGTGTTTGCTAGAGGGATAGGCAGAGCTGTGTTTTATGGTGATAATGTTCTTGAAGTTGCGAATGTTGTAATTATACAAGCAAATTTTACACTGAAATTATAAACGGTAGGCCTACCTATGGAAATTTGAAATCACCTCGAGATATAGAAGTTCGACTTACTTTTATTTTCAAATAATAGCTATATTGAAGTGAAAACAACCAAAATATATAATAACATTTTCTTCTCTCGTGGAAGATCTTCATTAAAGCTTGTGAACTTTCTTAAAATATTTTTATTTCATTTTTAACAACAACAAAATGTCGTAGCAAAACTCGAAGGCCCAGGTCAAAAGGGGAACAACTGAAACTTAAAAATTTTGAGAAACCTGAATTTTAAATATACAGGGTGTTTCAAAAATACGGGGCATAATTTCAGGTATGTATTTCCCACATGTAGACAATCAAAATAGTTCATTACAACATGTGTCCGGAAATGTTTTATTTCCGAGTTATGGCCTTCACAACATTGAAATTCACCGGAACCATACCTCATGTTTTAGAAGACACTCCACTGATCAATCGTCAACACATTCACTTCTTGCATGATGGCGCTCCTGCACACTTCAGTCATACGGCTCGCCGGTACTTGGATCGAAGGTTTCCTGATCGATGGATAGGTAGAAGTGGCCCAATTGCTTGGCCTCCACGCTCATCTGATCTGAACCCTCTCGATTTCTACTTGTGGGGCCATTTAAAATCATTGGTTTATTCGTGTCCGGTGCCTGATTTGGAATCCCTTCGGAAACGAATTGTGGCATGTTCTGAGGACATACGCAATACTCCTGGAGTTTGGGATCGTGTTCGCAGGTCAATGAGACATCGATGTGAGGTCTGTATTCAAGCAGGAGGTGAACATTTTGAACATCTTCTGTAATGACAACGACCTGCGGAAAGGAAAACGTTCCGGTGAATTTCAATGTTGTGAAGGCCATAAGTCGGAAATGAAGCATTTCCGGACACATGTTGTAATGAACTATTTTGATTGTCTACATGTGGGAAATACATACCTGAAATTATGCCTCGTATTTTTGAAACACCCTGTATATTATTTTACTTTAATGTACCGAAGTACATATATTTTCATGCAGATAGTCACTCATAACGAGTGCACCTCAGCACATGTGTGGATTTCAGTCCTACGTTCATAGACATCTATGACGTAGTGCAGAGGGCGGCCACTAGAGGGAACCCAAGAGTTGGAACTTAAACTGAGACTATTCTGTCCGACACCGGGATGGGTATCCGGTGTGGCTTAGTGGATAAAGCATCAGCACGTAGAGCTGAAAACCCGGGTTCAAATCCCGGTGCCGGAGAGAATTTTTCTCCGTTCCATTACTCTTTCATCTGAATTTTAAAGCTTTATGTCCCGTATTGTCACTGGGGACGAATCGTGGTGTCACCATTTTGAACCGGAGGCCAAATGGGAGAGCCAACAATGGAAACACATGGATTCTCCCCCTACCGAAAAAGTCCAAAGCAGTAAACATAAGTTCCGGTAAAGACTTGTTGGCATACTTCTTCGATTCTAGGAGTCCTCTGCTTGTTGAAATTCTCGAGTATGGGGCCTCAATCAGTGCACAGCGTTATGAAGAAACTTTACAGAAACTGAGCCACGCCTTTAAGTCAAAACGCCCTGGAATTCTATCGAACGGCGTTATCCTTCTTCATGATAATGCCCGCCCACATTGTGCCAACTCCGTGAGGAATACCATTCAGAGATTAGGTTGGTAAACGCTTCAACACACACCCCTACAGCCCAGACCTCTCCCCATTCGATCTTAACATTTTTGGAGAGTTGAAGAAAGACATTCGTGGACTTCGTTTTGTATCGGACGAAGACGTATGTTTAACTGTATAAACAAATGGTTCGGTAGGCAGCCCACAAGCTTTTTCTTGTCTCCCAGTGGGATAAATGTACAGGGACATCATTTTATTTTTACTAACATTTCTAATATTAACCTGGCTATACCTTTGGCTTAAAGGTTGTGAACCGGAAACACCGTTTGCTACCCCCTTCCACGACTGGAGTTCGATGATACTAGCGTAAGATACAAACAAATCACTTTACTAGGTATAGGAGGGATGAAAAGTAGTTCATCCATTTACGTAAAGTAGAAAATATCGCGTACCAGAACAATGGAAGGAGTCCATAATTGTACCTATTTTTAAAAAGGGGGACAAAACCAACTGTGGTAACTTTCGAGGAATATCACTTTTGTTGACGTCGTACAAAATTTTGTCCAATATTCTTTTGAGAAGATTAACTCCGTACGTAGATGAAATTATTGGGGATCATCAGTGCGGTTTTCGGCGTAATAGATCGACTATTGATCAGATTTTTTGTATTCAACAGATAATGGAGAAAAAAATGGGAGTATAAGGGTGCAGTACATCAGTTATTCATAGATTTTAAAAAGGCATATGACTCGGTTAAGAGGGAAGTATTATATGATATTCTTATTGAATTTGGTATTCCCAAGAAACTAGTTCGATTAATTAAAATGTGTCTGAGTGAAACATACAGCAGAGTCCGTATAAGTCAGTTTCTATCTGATGCTTTTCCAATTCATTGCGGGCTAAAGCAGGGAGATGCACTATCACCTTTACTTTTTAACTTCGCTCTAGTATATGCCATTAGGAAAGTTCAGGATAACAGGCAGGGTTTGGAATTGAACGGGTTACATCAGCTTCTTGTCTATGCAGATGACGTGAATATGTTAGGAGAAAATACACAAACGATTAGGGAAAACACGGAAATTTTACTTGAAGCAAGTAAAGCGATCGGTTTGGAAGTAAATCCCGAAAAGACCAAGTATATCATTATGTCTCGTGACCACAATATTGTACGAAATGGAATATAAAAATTGGAGATTTATCCTTCGAAGAGGTGTAAAAATTCAAATATCTTGGAGCAACAGTAACAAATATAAATGACACTCGGGAGGAAATTAAACGCAGAATAAATATGGGAAATGCGTGTTATTATTCGGTTGAGAAGCTCTTATCATCCAGTCTGCTGTCCAAAAATCTGAAAGTTAGAATTTATAAAACAGTTATATTACCGGTTCTTCAGTATGGTTGTGAAACTTGGACTCTCACTCTGAGAGAGGAACATAGGTTAAGGGTGTTTGAGAATAAGGTGCTTAGGAAAATATTTGGGGCTAAGCGGGATGAAGTTACAGGAGAATGGAGAAAGTTACACAACACAGAACTGCACGCATTGTATTCTTCACCTAACATAATTAGGAATTTAAAATCCAGACGTTTGAGATGGGCAGGGCATGTAGCACGTATGGGCGAATCCAGAAATGCATATAGAGTGTTAGTTGGGAGACCGGAGGGAAAAAGACCTTTAGGGAGGCCGAGGCGTAGATGGGAGGATAATATTAAAATGGATTTGAGGGAGGTGGGATATGATGATAGAGACTGGATTAATCTTGCACAGGATAGGGACCGCTGGCGGGCTTATGTGAGGGCGGCAATGAACCTTCGGGGTCCTTAAAAGCCATTTGTAAGTAAGTAAGAAAATATCGCGATTTTGAGTTTGATAATTTTCATTAGGTTTTTCTTTAATCAAAATACAGTACAGTATTAAAAATATGTGTTCTTACTCACGAACTGAGCTGTCCGTTCGGACGTATTAATTATGCAGTGTATATTATACTGTCTACAGCACATTAGGTACAATATAGAGAATGAAGTTAAATTGAAAAGTAATCATAATATGGATATTTAAATACATATTTGAAAATGGTGACCTTTCATTTCGATACAGGTTTCAGTTCTTTTTTGCATATTATCGCACATAGACTATTATACCTAATTCCAATGACCAGTTTCGTCCTTCGTACTAGTAACTCATGTTGAAATAATTCCGTACCTACTCTATAAAAGAGTACCTTAGGTACTGTAAATTAAATCTTCACTTCTGCCCGATCCAAAAAGATAAAATTATTCAGACATGCTATCTACTGTCCATCCAAGTGGTTTTGTCGCAGGGTCGTAGAAAGGGGGGAAATCACATGACAATTAATTAATTAACGAGGCCTTTTTATTTAAGTTATTTTAAACAGTTATATAATATTACGTAGACGTCCAATTCCTAACAGAAATTAATGTTTTCAGAAAAGAGCTAAGACAGCCCAGCCACAAAGGGACGGCCAGAAGTGAGTGGGAGAAACCGGGATGCGACATAGGCAATCGGACGACAGTACCTGTGCGAGAATATGATTCAATATTGAAAGCGAACATATTTCTGGAACGTACTATACCCACTAACTCAGTACTGTTTGTGTTTACTATGACCGTAAGGCGACTTTGACTGTATTCGCTTGGTTTTGTATGGAGTACGGTTGGAAGTTTACTAGTAGAGGGGGTGAGAGTGAAGTACATTAAAAAACTCAGGTACAATAAAAATTGAAGTAAAAATAAAATGATGTCCCTGTATAAACAATGTTGAGACGGTGTCGGGTGGAGTTCCCGGGTAGCTCAGTTGGCAGAACACTGGTACGTTCAATCAGAGGTCCCGGGATCGATACCCGGCCCCGGAACAATTTATCCCTTGAAATTATTTAAATCTGCTTTACAGGAAGCTTTACCTGAAAGACTAGATTTGCATAATATATACGTCACTGTGTACGTTAACAGAAAACCACAATTCCAAGTCACACAGAGATTGTGTGCACTCGATGTGGGTCTCTGGCGTTTCGTCAGCCCACGCGAGTTGTGTGGATATAAAGGGAAAAGTTGAGACGGTGTCGGGTGGAGTTCCCGGGTAGCGCAGTTGGCAGAGCGCTGGTACGTTCAACCAGAGGTCCCGGGATCTATACCCGGCCCCGGAACAATTTTTCCCTTGAAATTATTCAATCTGCTTTACAGGAAGCTTTACCTGAAAGACTAGATTTGCATAATATATACGTCACTGTGTACGTTAACAGAAAACCACAATTCCAAGTCACATAGAGATTGCGTGCACTCGATGTGGGTCTCTGGCGTTTCGTCAGCCCACGCGAGTTGTGTGGATATAAAGGGAAAAGTTGAGACGGTGTCGGGTAGAGTTCCCGGGTAGCTCAGTTGGTAGAGCGCTGGTACGTTCAACCAGAGGTCCCGGGATCGATACCCGGCCTCGGAACAATTTTTCCCTTGAAATTATTCAAATCTGCTTTACAGGAAGCTTTACCTGAAGACTAGATTTGCAAATGTATAAACAGTTTCGGAAATTACTTTTGAAGTAATAAATGTTCTATTATACTTTTGGCATCTGACCCGTTTTCATTTGACTGCCCCTCATACACTTTGTGCTTCGTGTAATGATAAATTGGGAATCAATAATGCAGCTTACATCGGAAGAAAAATAGACAGTCTCCTCCAACACACAGCCCTGGACAATTGCTTGGAGTGGAAGTAAGATTGGATGGTGATTGGGACTTGAAGTCAAGAAATATGAGATGTGATTTGTTTACTTTCAGTACCCTTTGGCCTTATGGGGTAGGCAATTATAATCACTCACCGAATATGGTGACCCATGTGTTAGCATGCTGAAGGTCGCTGATCCCTGTGTAGACGTGGTAGTCCGCCCAGTTGCCATAGAGCTTTGGGAGTCTTGCCCTCAACTCCTGGACTATCTCAACTTCTTTCTTGGAGTTAACGATTCCCAGGTGAGCTCCTTCTGCTTCACATATCAGTTTAGCTTCGTTCCATGTCTTTTTGACGTTATGCAACTTGAAGTATCCCAGCTTGGGCAGCAGAACGTAGCCAGGACGAGGAGGTTCTGAAATGTTGACAAAATCAGCGATCACACAATGTTACTTATAGGACATTATTTGTATGTATTTATTCACACTGCAATGGGTATATACCCGGTGGCAATGGTAACTAATTAATATCCTAAATTAAATGAAGCATTATCACTTAAAATAACATTTAAAATAAATCTAATTTGTATCTTAAATCTAAGTTCGAACTAAAATCCACGAGTATGATATGGTCATATCTGCACAAATACCTTTCCACATTACACTCATTTCGCTGTCAACTCACTCACTGCACTGGAACTACGACACATTTCACTGATTCTATCCTGATTTCACTAACACTTCAAAAACATTTCACTGTTCAAATACTTTGCACTGCCACTATAAACTATAAAGCTTCCCTGACAGGAACACGTTTCACTGACACAACACACTTCACTGACACGACATAATTCTTCACTGATACAACACTTCAATAACAAAATATCATTTACATCCTTTACATACTGTGTATAATTATCGTCTATTAGTAAAGTCCTTAAGCCTATTTTTAAATACGTTTTTGGTTGTTGGTAAAGCCTTTAGTAAGTCTGCAGGTAAAGCATTCCAGTCCCTGATAGTACGATTGAGAAAAGAAAACTTTCCAGTGTCCGTCCTCTGTCTTCTTTCCCTCAGTTTATATGAGTGGTCGTTCCTTGAAGAGTATTTGGTCCCGTCAATAATATCCGGACGGATATTTTGATCCTGTAGAAAAAAATCCTCGATATTTAGTCCTGGACATAATGTCTGGCTAGACATTTTTATAAAAAGTCCAGGATATTTCGTTCCGTCCATACCTGTGGAGTAACGGTCAGCGCGTCTGGCTGCGAAACCAGATGGCCCGGGTCCGAATCCCGGTCGGGGCAAGTTATCTGGTTGAGGTTTTTTCCGGGGTTTTCCCTCAACCCAATACGAGCAAATGCTGGGTAACTTTCGGTGCTGGACCCCGGACTCATTTCACCGGCATTATCACCTTCATATCATTCAGACGCTAAATAACCGAGATGTTGATACAGCGTCGTAAAATAACCCAATAAAATAAAAAAAAATAAATATTTCGTTCCGTCAGTAATATCCGATTTGACATTTTTTAAGTTGTTTATTTAACGACGCTGCATCAACTACGAGGTAATTTAGCGTTGGTGATAGCGAGATGGTATTTGGCGAGATGAGGCCGAGGATTCGCCATAGATTACCTGGCATTCACGTTACGGTTGGGGAAAACCTCGGAAAAACCCAATCAGGTAATCAGCCCAAGCGGGGATCGAACCCACGCCCGAGCGCAACTTCAGACCTGCAGGCAAGCGCCTTAACCAGACTGAGCCACGCCGGTGGCTTCGGACATTTGGCCCTGTAGAAAAAGTTCTGGATATTTGGTCCTAGTCATAATGTTCATGGGATAGAATTATGTAGAATTAATGTGAAAAATTATCTAGTTAGAGTCGTCAACTTCTTTTAGAACATGTTATTCGCTATTGTTGTGGCGTTATCCTCCAGTAAGCTGTCTTCTTGGATAATACTATTTTTGAAGGAGTAAAATCCTTCAGGTACTTGGGATCAATAGTAAACGACGAAAACAATATCGAGGAAGAAATAAACAATAGAATTGTTATGGCAAATAAAGCATACTTTGCAAATCTCAACCTATTCAAAAGCAAATACGCATCTAAACTAGCAAAATTAAGACTATATTTAACAGTAATAAGACCAATTGTAACATATGCAAGTGAAACCTGGACCCTAACTGAATTGTCTAAGCAAAAGCTCCTGGTTTTTGAAAGGAAAATATTACGAAGGATATTTGGCCCAATAATAGATGCAAACGATGAGTGGAGAATTAGAAATAATATAGAGTTAAATATTTTAATACAAAACCAACACATAGTAAACTATATCAAAGCGCAAAGGATGGCATGGTTTGGCCATATCGATCGTATGGACGAAGGAAAAACAGTTAAGAAAATATATAAATGGAGCCCAATCAATAAAACAGCAAAAGGAAGACCAAAAAGTAGATGGAAGGAAAACATAACCAACGATTTGAAAACAATGAATGTAAAGAATTGGCCAAATCTTGTTCATAACAGAAAAGAATGGCGTCAATTAATTGAGAAGGTCAAAACTTCGACGAAGTTGTAGCACCTACTGAAGAAGAAGAAGCTGCCTTCTTGACATTCCCCGTCACGACTGAATATGTCAGACTTTAAAAATTAAACTCCCTGTAGGAACTCATCGGCAACCCTGTGATTGTTGTTAACGCGTTCGCTAGCCACTCACTTCTCAAGAAGTTAACATTCTCAATAAGATATTAGTTGTATCAGAAACATTAACATATGAGCCATTGAGAGCAGAAGTGGTGTAAGTCAAAAATGGGTAATGAGGTTTAAAGTAAACATTCTTTAAAATACAGCGCAAAGTAGCAATTAATATTCAATTTATTTAAACTATTAGTAGTCAGTGGATAGCTCGAAGGACATATTAATTGCTACTTTGCTCTGTATTTTACAGAATTTTTACTTTAAACCACATTACCCAGTTTTGACTTACACCACTTTTGCTCTGAACGGCTCATTTATTATATTATAGTTCACAGACAAAGTACATCCAAGTAATCATTTAAACCCATACAATACACACTGTATATAAAATGGATAATGAGGGTTAAAGTAAACATTCTGTAAAATAAGCGCAAAGTAGCAATTAATGTTCAATTTATTTAAATTATTAGTAGTCAATAGATAGCATGAAGGACATGTTAATTGCTATTTTGCGCTGTATCTTACAGAATGTTTACTTTAAACCTCATTACCCAATTTTGACTTACACCACTTCTGCTCTCAACAGCTCATATATCAAAATTTGTTCGTAATGACCTGGCCTATAGGCTAACTGGTGTGAATTTATGTAACATGTTTTCTTCTATTCTGTATATACGGGGTGGACAACATAAAACTGGCCCGTGGAAAATATATATGAAATATATGAATTTATATGTATAAGACTGACGCGAAAATGACCCCGACAATGCAGAAAACCGTGATTTCTTCTGTGATGTTCATTAACAAAGGTCAGTCTTAAATAGTCTTATAACTATAAATATATATAAATGTAAATATTACAGATTTCCGGGCTAATTTTATTTTGCTCGCCCTGTACGTATAGGCCTAATGATGATGCGAATAATGATTATGATGGTGGTGGTGATGATGATGATGATGATGATGATGATTCAAATGTGAGGCGAAATGGATCATCTTTATTCTGATTTCATTCACTACTGCAGTTCGTTTAAAACAGCGTATTGTTACAAACCTCGTGCCTCAGATGGCCCCACGTCGCTCTCACAGGTGGCATCGTGGTCAATATTGACTTCCCAGGAACGTTTCTTGGTGATTTCTTCTTCCGAACCTTCCTCCAGTTTTACCTGTGTAAAAATTCAACTTCTTCCAAATGACACTTATTTATTAATTAAATAATCCACGCATTTCGAAAGAATTCTGGTAGGCTATCATATCATTCCGCTTGTCATTTATTCTTTCCAACTACTATTCCAAAGATTTGCAAAAATAAAATCATTCTCAGTGTACCAACATAAGAACGTATTTTCTTTAATTTACAAAAGAAAAAAAAAATTATAATAACAAAAAATCATATATCTGTCTTCATTTATATCTTATGCTTAAAACTAGCACATTAAATGTTTTCTATACTATTACTGATATCGACGAACTATTCTCGCTAGGGCACATAAGATCTCACAAATCTATCGTATAGGAAAACATATAAAAATAATATTTTCAGCACAAAGTTTTAGATTTTTATTGAGTCAATACCCGTAAGTGTGGCAGAAATTAAACTAAGTAAATAATAATAATAATAATAATAATAATAATAATAATAATAATAATAATAATAATAATGACGTTTACCGCATGTTTGTAACATTAGTAGTTAAGGATATATCGCTTTTAAACTTCTATCCTTTTTCCTTCAGGTTGTTAAGATCAAAGTTATTATTTGTGGTAATTGGTAAAAAAAAAAAACAAAAAAGTAATCAGAACTAAATAGAACATTAATTAGTTCTGATTAAATTTTTACTTATTTTCTTAACTAAAATAACATAAACACAGAAACGATAGATAACATCTTTATCATATTCTCATCTCAAAACAAATATGGTTTTTATTTGTCGTGTATGGCTTTCCGCTGTCTACGAGGTATATAGGCCTATCTCACTGGCATCCAATCAGAATATTCTATTGGAACGTTCAGCGCTATCGGTGGCCGGACAACAAAACAACGGCCTCACTTTCACCCCTCCTGCTGTATGATACAAGATAAAACAATAACAGAAAGTGGTGGTGTTATTTTGTTTACTGAAATAACAAAAACAATAGAAAGTGATAGCGATGTTCTTATGTTGTTATTTTGTTTACTGCTCGTTTCATTTTTATTGAAGAAAGATGTGGTGCATATTTAGAAAATATGATATTTACCAATGCTAAAAGGTTAAGATAGTTTTGAATAATTCATTAATAAGAAGAAAGATTGAAAAACAGCTGCTGATCCTTATTTAACTCCCATATTGCTGTCCACTTATTTTTAATGCTTTATAAAGATGTTAATAATTAGTCTACGTATTTGGATATACGAAAACATATGCAGCATAGTAAAGATACGCATCTCTCGATTTTTTTAGGCAATCGGCATTAATAACAGTAGGGATGCCAGTCCTATATTCTTGCGCCTTTATCCCTAAGGAAATATCCTGGAATTCATTTATATTAGAGGTAGAGGGTTAGTAGGCCTCATTACGGTATTGTGGCCAGAAGTCAATAGAGAAAATCCATGGCTCCGTCAGGAATCGAACCCGCAAACTTTCCGTTTGCAGCTCAATGCCGCTTTCTACTTTTTACGTACCTTCATTTTTAAATCGGCTAGAAGTGGTTTCATTTCACCACGCCTCATAGTTTGTTATTGTGGTCAATCTGTTAAGTGATACCATTTGTGAACACACCTTGGCTATGAAGTGCCCAGTCTTATTACGCCTGCTGAGGATCGTGATCTTCAGATCTTGAGGAGACGAGCTGCAGTCTGTGGAGTTGGTGGCGAAGGAGGTGCCAGAAAGCAGCAGACTGTAGAACAGCACTAGCCAACGTGATGTTCCCATAGTGACGAGTCTGTAACTGACAGAAGAATAAAGAATAAATAAATAAGGGGAATTTCATAATTATGATTCGAATTCTTACGTAGGGTGATCAGACTAACATATTATTAGGAAATATATACACTACCCAGGGAAACATTTTGAGATCCGAAGGAGTTGTTGATAACCCATAAATTTCTTGCTGACTAAAGGGAACTACATTTGAGAAATCTCCTGGAACGATGTAACATGAATTTTTCCGATAAGACTATAAAAGATTGAAACAAAGATGGTGTGTACTTTATTCTTCTTCTTCGTTTGATTGTTATTATTATTATTATTATTATTATTATTATTATTATTATTATTATTATTATTATAGTCCTACATTTAAATATTTTACAAAAATTTCATTACATCACTTGCATCTAATTACTTTTTATATTTATGTTCTTGAAGACGAGTCCAAAATACAAAACATAAATGAAATCTTTTAGTATAGCCCAAGAACATATGCCTAAATAAGAAGGTGAACATTGTTTTCTGAATTTAAAAAAAAGTCCCTTTAATACTTTTATAATCCCAGAGCTGTTGTATAAATAGATTCAAGTGAATAATTTTATAGGGATTTACGTAAAACAGGTTGGTTGTATAGCTTATTAAATTTATCACTTTATATTTGTATTTATGTAAAGCTTGTCTTTTATTTTTACTTTTGTAACGCTTTCTTAGTCTTAAGTGACTTGCCGTAGAAACTAGAGAGATTTACAATTAACAACTCACAATTAAGACTATTGCTGTATTAGTTTTTATTTATTACAGTAATATCACTCTATAAATAATTTCTTTCTTTCGCCTCACCAAAGGTCTCGTACCCTTAGGTCTTCCAACTAATACTCTATATGCATTTCTACATTCACCCACACGTGCTACATGCCCTGCCCGTCTCTAATGTTCCTAATTATGGTAGGTGAAGAATACAATGCGTGCAGTTTTGCGTTGTCTTTCTCCATTCTCCTGTAACTTCATCCCTCTTAGTCCCAAATATTTTCCTAAGCACTTTATTCTCGAACACTCTTAACCTATGTTCCTCTCTCAAAGTGAGAGTCCAAGTTTCACAACCAAACAGAACAACCGGTAATATAACTATTAATTATTAAGTCTAGCTTCCAGGTTTTTTGACAGCTGAGTCCACACCTGTGGAATAACGGTTAGCCTGTCTGGCCGCGAAACCAGATGGCCCGGGTTCGATTCCCGGTCGGGGCAAGTTACCTGGTTGAGGTTTTTTCCGGGTTTTTCCTCAAACCAATATGAGCAAATGCTGGGTAACTTTCGGTGCTGGACCCCAGACTCATTTCACCGGCATTATCACTTTCACCTCATTCAGACGCTAAATAACCTGAGATGTTGATACAGCGTCGTAAAATAACCTACTCGAGAGCAGACTGGATGGCAAAAGCTTCTTAACTGAATTATAGCAGGCATTTCCCATATTTATTCTGCGTTTAATTTTCCTCGAGTGTCATTTGTATTTGTTACTGTTGCTTCGAAGTACTTGAATTTTTCCACCTTTTCAAACGATAAATTTACAATTTTTATATTTTCATTTCGTACTATGTTCTGGTCACGAGACATAATCATATACTTTGTTTTTTCTGGGTTTACTTCCAAACCTATCTTTGTATTTGTATCAAGTAAAATCCCCGTGTTTTCCTAATCGTTTGTGGATTTTCTCCTAACATATTGTGACAGTGACGTGAGATTCGAACTCACGACCAGCGTCCCGCAAGAAAGCAGATCGCGCGGAGCACGGAGGGACGGCGCGCGACGGAGAGTAGTGGGGAAAGGGGCCTACACGCGAGGGGAGGCTGCGCGCGCAGCTGCTACTTAACGCAGTGAATGGGGAACGGACTTTCCCGACTATTCCAGAAGTGCGTCGTAGTGGAGATATCCAGATAATTCTCTACACACCTGTAGAAATTTCTCGCAACTGTGATTTTGCTATAAAAGAAGAAGCGCCAGCGAACTCGAGCAGTTTTTTTTTTTCAGTTATTCAGTCAGTGAGTAAGCCAGAGTAAGCAAGCCTTGTGTACCGGAGTTCGACTCGAGTGTGCGTCCGCAACTGTATCAGCATCCGAAGGCCTGAGTTCGAGTGCAGTGGACCGCAGTTGGAGGGACCTGAGTTCGAGTGCAGTGGACCGCAGTTGGAGGGACCTGAGTTCGAGTACAGTGAACTGTCTCTGAAGATCTGTGGTTCGAGATACTGTGAGATACTCGAGTGACTGAGCTAGAAGAACTGAGAACTAACAGTTCTGATTTGTAAATAGTACTTTGTAAATATTAGTTAAGATTAACAATATTCACGTCATCCGCATAAACAAGCAGCTGATGTAACCCGTTCAATTCCAAACCCTACCTGTTTTCCTGGATTTTCCTAATGGTAGTCCTATGTCAAAACCATGGAAATCATCTGATATTTCTCGCTATCTGTATCCTTTAGCACATACTGATAGCACATACAACTTTCATTATTTACTTCCATGTTGTTTTACGGTCTAGATATTAATGTAATAACTATGTAAGCAGTTGTATTTAATTAGAATTGGAGTCTGGCTGGGCGGACGAGAAGGCCTACTGGCCTTAGCTCTGCCAGATTAAATAAATGAATTATTATTATTATTATTATTATTATTATTATTATTATTATTATTATTATTATTGTTGTTGTTGTGAAGAAAATCTTGCAATATCTATCAGAGAAATAGCTGTACTCAGACAGACAGACAGACAGAGAGAGAGAGAGAGAGAGAGACCTACTCGTATGATTAACACCATTTCTATGGTAAAACTTATTTCTGCGAGAATCATAATTAATTGTAGCATCGCTATTTACAAGATATAGGCCCTAAATAAAAGGAAGTACCATATCATGCAACTGATAACTTTTCACTTACCTCGGTTCCTGAAGCTTCGCTGTTGATAAAGGCAATCTCCAGGCTCTGACACGGCGAGTGTGGAAGGCCACTTCTTTATATACTTACTGACGTGTCTCTCTTATGGGGATTATCTTCCATAACGTCACGCTTAAAGCAGCTTATTTTTGTTTTCCTTAAAATGCTAATGTGTGGAAGGAAATCAAGAAGAGTTCACACAGCTGCAAGTGTGTTACACATGCCAAAGATATACAGGGTGTTCCGAAACTATTCGTTCAAAATAATACAGGAGGTAGAGAACATCAAAACAAATATATTTTGTAATGGTACATATGGTCCCTGAAGGCAATTTCTGATCCTAGAGACGATTTACACAGAAGGTAGTTTAGCATGCTAATTACATCAGTGGCATTCACAGGAACTGCTCGAATTCGCGACCATTAGCCCGTATGCACGCTGTACATCGTCGGACCATTGATTGTCGTGTCCGCTCGAAGATACCTGTAATATCCGCAATGGCATCAGCAGCGACAGTAATTCTAGCGACGAGGTCTTCTTCTGTTTCCACAAAGGTTTCATACACCAGCTGCTTCATATGCCCCCAGACGAAGAAATCCAGACACGTGAGGTCAGGTGACCTGGGTGGCCAGGCCACGGGGCCACCTCGGTCGATCCATCGATTCCCAAATGTGGCTCTCAGATGATTCCTCACAGCAATGCTGAAATGGGCTGGCGCCCCATCGTGCTGGAAGTACATCCTTTGTCTAACATTCAAAGATACATCCTCCAGCAGTTCCGGCAACACATGTTCCAGGAAGTAGCGATATGTCCGTCCGTTGAGGCGAAATGGAAGAATGTATGGTCCAATCAACCTATCACTAGGCGGTGCTGCTTTCGAATGGATCGATATGTTTCCAAGCAGACCTCAGAGACAACCAACTGTACACAGAGCAGTTTTGAATGTCAGTACTCATTCCCAGTCAGCGACACCGTCACAACAGCTTACGTCAGCATCACTAACATAATTATCCATAACATTCCAAGTTGACTTCAGAGACCATATATTCCATATCGAAATATATTTGTTTTCATGTTCTCTACCTTCTGTATTAATTTGAACGAATAGTTTCGGAACTCCCTGTATAGAACATTCAAGAATAGGCCTAATCTTGCTTGAATTAAGAAGGTGACAATTTTTAGCATACGCCTTGAGTACTGTACCTTTGAACGGTTATCCAGGAACGCTGTGGTTGGTTGCTTTTTTTGCATAATTTTTTGGTACATGGATTGATTTGTTACTTGTTTCATTTGCGCAAAGGTACAAATTGGCAGAAGTTTTTCCCATTCATAGTACGCCAAAGATTCATCCCTTAAAAGGGCTCGCATTGAACACCTTCTATCCTGTGTGATGAAGTATCCTAATTATTTCTTAGAGCCTTATTGTTAAAAAATTTGGATTCTCTTCAGTAATTATAAGCAATAATCTCTGGTAGAACTTTTATAAATAATACATGTTTTCACCATCATTATACTTCCTCGATCACCAGATTAATATATCATCATAGCTTATTTTTTATTGTGTTCTTATTATTGTCATTAATTATTGTATTCCATTTCTGTATTTATCATTATGTTTTCTCTCTTACACTCTTTTTACTGATTTACTTATGTTGTATCCAATCTGTAGAAGTGTAGGCTACTTTAATTTTTCTATTGTGCTACTATTTTATTTTTGTACTCAATTTTGTTATATGTTACTGTTTGTGTTTTTTTTTCACTTTTCTTTAATTTCGCTGCTTGACTGTCTTATATTGATTGTGTATTTGTGGCCTCGTGGAGTGTAAGAGAAGGCCTTATTCTTTAACTCCGCCAGTATAAGCAAATAAATAAATCAATCAATCAATCAATCAATCAATGAATGAATAAATAAGTAAATAAATAAGGGAATAAGTAAATAAATAAATAAATAAATAAGTAAACGAACGAACTAACAAACAAACAATTACATAATCAAATAAATAAATAAATACATAAATACATAAATGAATGAATGAATAAATAAATAAATAAATAATTAAATAAATAAGTAAATAAGGGAATAAGTAAATAAATAAATAAACGAACGAACAAACAAACAAACAAACAATTATATAATCAAATAAATAAATGAGTAAATAAATAAGGGAATAAGTAAATAAATAAATGAATAAATAAATAAACGAACAAACGAAAAAACAAACAAACAGACAAACAAACAAACAAATAAACAAACAAACAATTAAATAATCAAATAAATAAATAATTAAATAAATAAATAAGTAAATAAGGGAATAAGTAAATAAATAAATAAACGAACGAACAAACGAAAAAACGAACGAACAAACAAACAAACAAACAATTACATAATCAAATAAATAAATAAATGAGTAAATAAATAAGAGAATAAGTAAATAAATAAATGAATAAATAAATAAACGAACAAACGAAAAAACAAACAAACAGACAAACAAACAAACAAATAAACAAACAAACAATTAAATAAATAAATAAATAATTAAATAAGTAAATAAGTAAGTAAATAAGGGAATAAGTAAATAAATAAATAAATAAATAAATAAATGAAATCCGTGGAAAATCACAGGCATGATAGCCAAAGAAAAATGCGCTTGTAAAAGATTTTCATCTTGACCCACCTAGAATATTTAATCGATTTGTTATGTGTAATCTAATGTTAATCACCATCCTATTGAAGCTCCACACTTAAAAAATATATGCCTATATATTGTAAACATTTGTAGGAGTAGGGCTATGAGAAATTATTAAGATTTTTAAGTTTAACATAATGTTTTATTTCCTTTAAATTCATACAGAATGTCTGTAAGTTACATAGGAATTAAAGTTATTTTATTGCGGATATATTTCAAACACTAGGTCTAACATCATCATCATCATCATCATCATCATCATCATCATCATGACTCGTTTCGACTTCAGTCATCCAGAAGTCTCTTCAGATTTCTCCTACCCTGTATTCTCTATATGAGAATTAACTGTAGAATTCTATTTCTGTCCATTCTCCGTACATGTTGGATCCACTGAGTTTTGTATTTATTAATCTTTGCCAAAAGAGTTAATTACATTTGTAATCGTGTCATGTGTATCTCCATTTTTATGAAGGAAATATGTTAGATGTTGTTTTAATAAAATATCTCATGTCTGTGATTCTTAATTCAAGCCATTAGATCAAGTCCATTTACGATAAGTTTTTTTAGAAAAATTAATAAAATATCTCATGTCTGTGATTCTTAATTCAAGCCATTAGATCAAGTCCATTTACGATAAGTTATTTTAGAAAAATTAATAAAATATCTCATGTCTGTGATTCTTAGTTGAAGCAATTAGATCAAGTCCATTTACGATAAGTTTTTTAGAAAAAATGCAAAAAAACCTATTACTTTCTTACATAATTATTATCTTTTCATGTAATTTTTTCTGGTTGAATTCGAGAAAAAAAAAACATAGTAGTAGGACTACATTCAATTTTCAAAATCATAACACTTGTGGAAGTATCTAAAAATTAATTTCAGATTTGCAAAAATTGAATGGTTATTTCAAATAGGCCTACTTGTCAGAATTATGATTTTTTTGACAAATTGTCCTAATATGCATACATGTTTATGTAAGTTTCATCTGAATAATAATAATAATAATAATAATAATAATAATAATAATAATAATAATAGTAGGCCTACTTGTAGGTAATTTTTAAATTCGATTTTCTAATGTGTTTCCCTACTCAACTTCCTAGCTCTCTGTATCAATCTCACTATTTGTGCCATTTTATTCACCAGATGTTAGGCGATAAGAAAATAATAATAATAATAATAATAATAATAATAATAATAATAATAATAATAATAGGCCTACTTGTAGGTAATTTTTAAATTCGATTTTCTAATGTGTTTCCCTACTCAACTTCCTAGCTCTCTGTATCAATCTCACTATTTGTGCCATTTTATTCACCAGATGTTAGGCGATAAGAAAATAATAATAATAATAATAATAATAATAATAATAATAATAATAATAATAATAATAATAATAGTAGGCCTACTTGTAGGTAATTTTTAAATTCGATTTTCTAATGTGTTTCCCTACTCAACTTCCTAGCTCTCTGTAACACTCTCACTATTTTTGCCATTTTATTCACCAGATGTTAGGCGATAAGAAAATAATAATAATAATAATAATAATAATAATAATAATAATAATGTTTTTTATTAATAACGTACAGTAGTACATAGCAGGAGACATATCTGCATGTCACGAAACGACATATTCCCTACAAAGCCTTTATGCCAAAGCTCTTCCTTCTCGTTACAGGGACCGAGCTTCGAATCTATATAAAATACACGCGTGTAAACAGCGTACACAATGATTCACGAGCCAATCAGAGGTGGGACTTCGTCCCTGAACAGCGACCAATTTCTGTGTCAAACGGTGCACAGATTCTTTTTGCAAACTTTCCTCTAACAGAAAAATTCGCTGCACTTTATATTAAAATTAATTTTATTCAATTTTGTAACGTAGAATAACTTGTTTATATTCTTATATCATCTTGATGTAGGCCTATATTAATTTTGCTTTTATCTTTCCAAGTACATTTCTGAGAAAAAGCTTTTCGTTAATAAGTTAATTAAAAATTATATAATTAAAAATTTTTTAAAGGAGCTCAATAAATTTATTATTATTACTATTTTTTTTTACTGTCTGACCTTCCAAGGCTTGCCTATGGACACAGAATTACACACAATTTACAACAATGTTTGTACATGAATGAGGACATTATTATTATTATTATTATTATTATTATTATTATTATTATTATTATTATTATTATTAACAATCTTTTTTTTATTTTTTATTTTTTTTTTTGTTTTTTCAATTTAATGAAATGAGCCCCAACCCCGCTCATTTCAGTCTCAGGCAGACCACAATTTTACCGAGTCCTTATTTTATTTAGTTTCTTTATTATCGATTTTTATTTGGCTAAACTATTAATTTACAACTTTATATGATTATTTATTCATTTAATTTATTTATATTTATGAATTTGTTTGTTTAGTTATGTATGTCCTAGTTTGATTAAGTACTTGATTTATCTGTTTATTTATCTGCTTTTACATTATTAATTTAACCATTTACTTATTTATTTATTTGTTGATTAATCATGTGGCACATTTATATATATAAAGATTGTTTTTTTTATAAGATTGTCTTGTTTCCCCCCCCCCCTATCACAAGGATATGAGATATCACAGAATACAGTTAATTAATTAACAACACAAAACAGAAAAATAAGATCACTGAACGATCTATCTTTTCTAAATTACTTACAGTATTGTATTAAAGGAAGAAGATTACATTTCAGAAAGAGAAAACAGTAATAACATGGTCATTAATTAAAATAAACACTTCTTTTATAACAGTGGCGTATACTGGTTAAAGGGTTTGGGCTACCACTGACCCTATTATTACACAAAATAAATTTTAAAATCCCTATAATAAAATTCCTTACATATTTATGTGAATTCCAGACGTCTTGATTGGGACGAAAATACGTTGATGACTTCGTCCTTGAAATTACAGTTGGGCCACTTGCAAAGTTTCTGTAGAATTTACTTTTCAATGGATATTAGTGCCAAACCGGATAAACGTTCTTGTGTATGAGTTGATCTACAGTAGGGTTTTATTCTCTTCAACGCAGAAAATGTTCTTTCTACTGATGCTGACGTAGCTGGTATTGTCACAATTAATGTTGCCAATTTAAGGACTTCAGGAATAACTTGGTTCAGCTGGTTTTCATATATGGCAGATAATATTTCATGGATAGGTTTGTTCGAAAAATCAAAGACTTCTGCTGAATATATTACATTTAATTCATTTTTCAAACGTACTTGATCAAAGTGACTGTTATAGGACTGAAATAATTTGTTTAGTGCCTCATTCGGGAAGTTTTCTCTATAAGCAGAAAATTTTTGAGAATCTAGAAGATGTGTGAACTGAAGCTTTCCATAATCAGAAAATCTGTCGGTAATTTCCATGTGCATACGATCTAGTATGCTGCCTGTATTTCAATTCATCATCTCCTTTTCTTCGCTTTAATGGTGGTTCCATTGTATTGGCTGAAGAATTTTCATTTTCCATATTACTCCATATGGACGGAAACCCACTACGTCTGAACTCGGATATAGTATTTTTTTTTTTTTTTACTTTCATACCTCTTGCAAGTAGTATGCTATGTCTAGACTTTTTGTCTGAAGAATATTGTAGAGCACATCTGTATGTGCGAACACTTTAGCATAGACTTCAAGAAGAAATATATTCTGAAACTGTGTGAAAAAATTCAAATATCCTTGAGCCTGCACATTTACAGCATCATCCCAGTTTTCTTCAGAGTCATTCATTACAAATGATATTTTTAAAGAAAGCAGTCCGTTTTTCTCTGTATTCCTTTATTGTATTTACAAGCCGAGATGTAAAATTCAATCAGTTGGTACTACTTTTGGGAGTTTCTTGTTCATAAATTCCTTGAGTTTTCTGATCTTTTAGGAGATGATGAGAAAAATGCAGCTAAACCCGACAGTGTTTTGAAAAAAAAATGCGGCATTCTGGAATGGATGAAGTAGTTTGTTGCAAAACTAAATTGAGAACATGGCTGTAACAATGGACAAATAGTGCTTGAGGATACTTTTCTTGAACTTTTGTTTTTAAGCCATTAATATTTCCCGCCATAACTGAAGCACCATCGTATGTCTGTGCAATTAACTTATTGCCGACATTGTATTCTGCTATAACACCTTCCACATGCTGAAACAAAGCAGCAGCAGTTTTGTCCGAACTGACATTTGTGAATCCTATAAACCGTTCTTGAAGAACATTGGCAGTACTATCGACGTATCTTAAAACAGTGGACAATTGACTCTGATTAGAGCAGTCACTTGTTTCATCAACAACAATGGCCACAAAAGGTTTTATGTTCTTTATCATAACCGCACTTATAGCAAATATTAAGTCATTCTGAATTGCGGGAGAAGTACCACGAAATACTGTTGAACTCTCAAGATGATTGGCCAGTAAATGGTCAAATTCACTTAAGGAACTTAAATATTCAATATAATTTCCTTATTGTCTGATTCCACACTCTCGTTATGACCCCGAAAAGCCAATTCTTGTTTTCCTAGAAAGCAGACTGCGTTAATAAGATGCAGTAAAATCTCCCGATTTTTTTTTTCACAAGAGCATTGTGTTGGTTGATGTGTAGAGCTTTTTGCTTATCTAGCTGTAAATCAATTCTTGTCTTCCCAAAGTTTGCAAAGTTCATGCTACTACAAATATGAGCTTTTGATTTGTCGTATTCTAGGACTGCCGTTCGAAGGGAGTTCATATTAGAAAACCCCTCTTTTGACCACACATTAGTTTCGCGGCTAAATAACAAACATGGCCAGCAAAATAGTTTAGACAGTTTAGAAGTACCACACAACCAATTGCACTTACCATATGATGTTGAAGTGAAATGGCGTGTGTACTCTCACTGTTTTTCTTTTACGTCCATGGACAAATTTAACTCAGGAGTTGGTCTTTCCATTTTCACAATTTCAACTTTCTCGTTGTTATGTACGACGGTTAAAAGGCACTTTTAATAAACCTTCTATTACACAGTCATTTTCAACACAAACCTCTCCAGAAACTTGTTCTGCCATATTTTTCACAATATCACTTAATTGGGAAATTAAAAACTTAATAATTCACAATTACTATAACTCTTAGACACTCTAACAAATCACAGATTTAAAATAATGCACTGCAAGAATACAATCACATTCAATTGCTAGCGTACTAAGCGTATTGCTGCTTCGCGCCTGCGAAGAAACCGATCACGAGAGCGGCAACTCGCCCTGCCTACACTGCACGATGGAAACAGAAGGGAGCGGGGGGGAGGGCAGTTGTGCGACAGGACAGCGTGCGCGGAACGGTCACGGGCTACCTCACGTAGCAGCGGTTTCTCCAGTGATGCCGCCTTGACAACTTGTTTCTTTTCGAGAGTAGAGAGCGCATATAAATCTAATAATTAATTTAATTTTAATTACTATGGTAAAACTAATAGTACAAAATTATTACATTATGTTATATTATAAACTTTTTCTTCTGTAATTTCCTTGGGCTACCGCCGGTAGCCCCGGTAGTCCGCAAAATACGCCCCTGGTTTATAACATTTATGTAATAGAGAATTGTAAACATAAATAGGTTAGCTGGGCATAGTGTGTTTAAATTATTTTATCTTACTCATGTATAATTCAGTAAATTGCCATAAAGTTTTTTCCCGTGTTTCTTATTATAGGCTTTGTACCTCGAACGTTTTAGAATTTCCATAAATTCTTCCATTTCCATTTCCCTGTTGTAGTCCATTATTAGGAATACTACATTGCTAATGATCCAAATCACAGCATTATGTTTTTGAGATGGTAAATAATGAAAGTCAGGTTGCGTAATCATGCTAGGTTGTATAGATGTATATGGTGTGTTAAGCCATATACTTATTATATGTTGAATTTTGTACCAGATTTCCTTAACTTTGTTACAGTCAGTTAAACGGTGGGTAACAGTATCTATCTGGGCACATATAGAGCATAGCACAGTTTGTGATCTTTAGATTTTATATAATCGGAGGTTCGTTGGATATATATCATGAACAATCCAATCATTATTATGCAAAATTCACAAGCGGAGAAGTGTGCACGCTAAAGCTCTCGCTCGCAGTAGAAAGGCGCGCCAGTAGTGCAGGCGATGTTGTGTAGTCTTCCGACTCCAGTGTGTAGTGCCACGCAGTGTTCGTTGGCCCCCACATCTGGTTCGCCATTATCCCAGACGCTGAAGCCTGTCGCTGACAGCGGTTGCTCTGGAATACACGAAAATAACTCAGGAATATAGGCAATATATTAGTAAGTCATGTTATGAAACAAGTTTACAATGTTATAGGCTATTTTATGGGGCGAGTCATTGTTTAGGGAACGTGTGAAGAGGGATTCCAAATTTTAACGAATGCAATATCTGTAGGCTTACAACATATTTATAAACGTGTTTCTCATGTTTTTGTATTGACAGCAGTATAAAACAAAATAATAATAATAATAATATCATGGCATCAACTGAAGATGATTTACAATATTCAGTACACAATTTAAATAAGGTCAGTGAAAAATATAACATGGAAATTAATATTGAAAAATCGAAAATCATGTCATTTTGTGGGAAATTCCCTGTACCAAGCAAAATCTGTTTGAATAATAAAATAATAGAAAGAGTAAATACCTTCACTTATCTTGGCTATACACTATCACCTTATGATGAAGTACATATTGCTGAAAAAATATGTAAATATAATAAAACAATGGGGATCATTAATAAAATCATGAAACCCTCACTAGTACAAAGACACACAAGAATAGGCTTGTATAAAACCTTAGCACAGCCAGTATTAAGCTATGGTAGTGAAGCGTGGACTGTGAAGAATAAAGATGTCAGTAGAATAACAGCAAGTGAGATGAAGTTTATGAGAGCAACAGCTGGATATACTCGCTGGGATCATAAAAAAATGAGGACATAATGCAAGAACTTCAAATAGAACCCATTATGCAGTTCATCAGCAAATATCAACTTCAGTGGAAGGGTCATCTCGAACGAATGAATCGATGCAGAATTCCAAAAGCACTGCTTCATTACCATCCATATGGCAAAAGATCTCTAGGCCGTCCAAAGAAGAGATGGACTGAAAATTCTAGTTTGAGACCGTAACAGGCCACTTGGCCTAATACTTGTTAGGAAGATGATGATGATGATGATATCACATTTGTAATGATGAGTGGTGTTATATCACGATCTACGAAGAAAGAGGTTGCTATGATAACAATGGTGCATTAAATAATTATAGTACGACAAATCCTTTCATAATGTGAACTTTATGTCACAAGTTTTGCCGCCGTAATAGAAGTCATGACGTTTTAGTAGTCATGGTAATATTTTACGGCACTGGTGCAATAATGTGGCATATTATGAATGATTTTCACTAACGATGACGAATGTTTATAATAGGCCTACTCGAGAGTCAAATGGCTAGAACGTTATGGAAATTTCAACGTTGACGTCACTTGCTTAACAACGGCAGTGAGTTACGTCAAACTCTTCTGACGTCACTTAGCAACGGTTCGGACTCTTGCATTGTTCTAGTCTTTGCTAAAGGGATAGACAGAGCTGTGTTTTCATGGTGAATGTTCTTAAAGTTGGACATATCATATGCAACAAATTTTATACGGGAATTATATGCCACGCCGACGGAAAATTAAAATTATCTCAAAATTGATAACAGAAGTTTGAATTAGACCTTAAGAAATTTGACTGTACTTTCATTTTCTAATACATATTATATTGAAGTGAGAACAACAGAAATGTCTAATAGCATTTTCTTCCCTTGTTGGTTTTTAATTAAAACTTGTGAATTTTCTTAAATATTTTAATTTCATTTTTAATGACAAAACAACAATAACAACAAAAGAAATAGAATAACTCTTCTCGGATTCTCAGCCAGGTGAGTTTGATATTTGTTTCCAAGCTTTGGATGGCTAGCTCTCCATCGAAAGCCTGTCTAAGAACCCGAGAAGAGTTATTCTAACATCAAACTCTGGGAAAGCCTCAAGTTAAAAAAAATGTTTATGGTGCCTCTTGTAAAATGTCGTAGAAAAACTATATTTGAAACATATAGGCCTATGGTAGCAATTTCTACCCAAAATACTCTCTATACTTCGTGTAACGATAAATTGAGAACCAATAATGCAGCTCACATCGGAAGAAAAATAAACCCGAGTGTCTTCTCCAACAGCCCTCTATAATTGTCTGGAGTGAAGAGATTGGGACTTCAAGTCAATAAATATGGGATGTGATTTGTTTAGTTTCAGTACACTGGACTAGGCAACTATGATCGATCACTCACCGAATATAGTGACCCATGTGTTTGCATGCTGAAGGTCGTTGACCCCTGTGTAAATGTGGTCGTCGACCCAGTTGCCAAAGAGTTTTGGGAGTCTGGTCCTCAGCTCCCGGACTATCTCAACTTCCTTCTTGGAGTTCACGATTCCCAGGTGGGCTCCTTCTGCTTCACATATCAGTTTAGCTTCGTTCCATGTCTTTCCGATGTTATGCAGCTTGAAGTATCCCAGCTTGGGGAACAGAACGTAGCCAGGACGAGGAGGTTCTGAAATGTTGACAAAATCAGCGATCACACAATGTTACTTATAGGACATTATTTGGTCTCGTCAATAATATCCGGATGGATATTTGATCCCGTATAAAAAGTCCTGGATATTTGGTCCTGGTCGTAATGTCCAGTTAGACATTTTTGATCCTGTCCAATTGATCCTTTGTAAAATGTCCAGAACTTTTGGTAAAGTCAATAATGTCCGATAGAACATTTGATCCTGTATGAAAAGACCTGGATATTTGATCCTGGTCATAATCTGCAGTTAGACATTTTTGATCCTGTCCAATTGATCCTTTGTAAAATGTCCAGAACTTTTGGTCAAGTCAATAATGTCCGATAGAACATTTGATCCTGTATGAAAAGACCTGGATATTTGATCCTGGTCATAATCTGCAGTTAGACATTTTTGATCCTGTCCTTTGTAAAATGTCCAGAACTTTTGGTAAAGTCAATAATGTCCGATAGAACATTTGATCCTGTATGAATAGACCTGGATATTTCATCCTGATCATAATCTGCATTTAGACATTTTTGGTCCTGTCCAATTGATCCTTTGTAAAATGTCCAGAACTTTTGGTCAAGTCAATAATGTCGATAGAACATTTGATCCTGTATGAAAAGACCTGGATATTTGATCCTGATCATAATCTGCAGTTAGACGTTTTTGATCCTGTCTAATTGGTCCTTTGTAAAATGTCCAGAACTTTTGATCCAGTCAATAATGTCCGATAGAACGTTTGATCCTGTATGAAAAGACCTGGATATTTGATCGTGGTCATAATCTGCATTTAGACATTTTTGGTCCTGTCCAATTGATCCTTTGTAAAATGTCCAGAACTTTTGGTCAAGTCAATAATGTCGATAGAACATTTGATCCTGTATGAAAAGACCTGGATATTTGATCCTGATCATAATCTGCAGTTAGACATTTTTGATCGTGTCTAATTGGTCCTTTGTAAAATGTCCAGAACTTTTGGTCCAGTCAATAATGCCCGATAGAACATTTGATCCTGTATGAAAGGACCTGGATATTTGATCCTGGTCATAATATGCGGTTAGACATTTTTGATCCTGTCCAATTGGTCCTTTGTAAAATGTCCAGGAAATTTGGTCCCGTCAATAATGTCCGATCGGACATTTGCTTCTGTAGAAAAAATCATGGATATTTAGTTCTAGTCACAACATCTGGTTAGACATTTTTGATTTTGTCC